>NC_090302.1:25900378-26203409 GCF_039906515.1 Pseudorca crassidens | reverse complement strand
GGGATGATCAGTATTTGTTTCATGAAAAGAGCCTATTGAAATGTTTTCTAATTAACCAACAAATCCAAAACATCTAGTGCGTGTTTACCTAAGGCACAATGAGAAGCACTTTTGATACTGTTTCCTTTTTTCCTTGCTCTGTGTACGGTCAGTGGAAATAACAGCTTCTCTTTTCTGGACTTACAAACCCAAGTTATAAAGATTCCTGTCTGAGTCATCTGCACCAAGGGTTAGAATTTTTCTGTGGGGTGTTGAGAGAGAAGGCTGAGCTTATCACCCATCTACAGTTTAATAGTTTGATGCTAACTTTTCTGCTTTGGAATGCCTTCATTTTCTAATGTGTCTCCCCAAAAATGAAAGCAGAGAAGAAAAGCCTGAATTACCTCACTTAAAAACTTCCAATACCCTTTCTTATCCAAACTTCCTGGGCATTTCTGCCCCCAGACTGAAAGGAAAATCACTTATCTATCTCAAGCTAAGCTTTCTACAGTTATGCACACGTGTCTTATTTATGTAACCACCTCGGATCTTTTCATTGTAGTGTTGAAGCCATCAGACTGGTATTTTGGGACTGAGCAAACCAGGAAGGTAGATTCTTCCCCAATGGTTGCACAGTAGCTGTGAGTCACTGGAGAATTCCAGAGAAGGCTAGAAACCATACCAGATGTGAAAGCAGGCGGAAACGTGGGGCTTTGGAATATGCATCAAGCAAACGGGTTACTCAGGAAACTAGGAGCCCAGTTTAGGACTTTTGGAGCCAGACAGACCTAGGTTTGAATTTTGTCTCCACCATTTACTGTACAGCAGGTTACTTCAATTTCTCTGTCTGTTTCCTGATTTCTAAATGGGAACCAGTATACTCTTCTCAGAAGTTGTGTAAGATTAAATGAAGTCCTGGTATTTCCCACACTTTGAGAGCCGCGTCTCAGTCTATTTGTGAATTGAACTGTGCTCAAATACAACAGCAACCTATCAGAAAGGCGGTTGTGTCCCTAAAGACCTAAAATGATCTATAAAGTCACTAACTCTACTTTGCATTTTAGACATGGTCTTTGATATGTTATATTTTCATTATGCCGTGTTCGATTCTTTAATCTTACTGCCTCTCATGGTTGACCAGCTTATTAAGTCCAGCAAGCACCTAACTGAGGCTAAAGAATTGGCACTCTCAGCACGGCTAATGATTTTCACCTTTGTGTCAATCGTTGTGAAGTTTGAGGCTCGTGCGTATTAACTGTTCCTTCTTTTCTAAATGGTGAATACAAAATGCAATTTGAATGTTTGAAATAATTATCCAAACATTACTTTATAAACATAGACAGCAGTGCTGCTGAAAGTGAATTTTTGACTGATAGGCAGTGACAATAATTATAAACGGTCATTCATTGGGGTGAAGGATATACAACAGCCTGATTTCAGCATTCATGATAAAGGGTGTAGGAGTATCAATAAACAGTGTACTAAAGAGAAGTTTGCTAGTGATTGAAATACAAAAGTCAAGAACCATGAGGCAAGAACAAGAAATTAAAGCCATAAGAATTGGAAAGGAAGGAATAAACCTGTTTTTGTTCACAGACAGTGTGATCTTTGTAGGTAGAAAATCCTAAATAATCTATTTTAAAAGATACTAGAATATTAGTGAGTTTAGCAGAATTGAAGGATGTAAGATCAATATACAAATGCCAGTTATATTTCTATATACTAGTAATGGACAGTCTGAAAAAATGAAATTTTAAGAAGATCAGTTTCATTTATAATATCAAAAAGAATAAAAATGCTTAAGAATAAACAAGAACTGTGAAAGCCATATGCTGAAAACTACAGAATGTTGTTGAGAGAAATAAAAGAACTAAGTTGATGCAGTATATACCATGCTCATGGATTAGCAGACTCAATATTGGTAATGCTTCCCAAACTGATCTACAGATTCAGTGTAATCTATCAAAATCTCAGTAGGCTTTTTTCTTTGGTAGAAATTGACAGACTGATGCTAAAATGTATATGGAAATGCAAGGGACCTAGAATAGCCTGAACAGTATGAAAAAAGAACAAAATTGGAAGACTCACCCACCCTTCCTTATTTCAAAACTTTTACTGTAAAGCTACAGTAATCCAGAAAGTGTGGTATTGGTATAAGGACAGATGTATGGATCAGTGGTGCAGAAGAAAAAGTCCAGAAATAAACCCTAATATATGTGGCCGGTTGATGTTCATCAGAGGTGCCAAGGGAATAAGGAAGAGATAGCTTTTCAACAAATAGTGCTGTTACCATTGGATTTCCATATGCAAAATAGTGGTTGTTGACGCTTACGTCACTCAAATTTCTCTTGGGAAAAAATTCTTAGGTATGACACAATAGCTGTGAACATTAAAAGAAAAAAGATCAATAAATCAGATGTCATCAAAATTAAATTGTTGCTCTTCAGAAGACACCATTAAGAAAATGAAAAGGCGAGCAGCCGATTGGAAGCAAATATTTGCAAAATAACTAACAAAGGACTTTAACCAAAATATATAAAGAACTTTTACAACTCAGTAGTAAGAAGATTGACAATTTAATTAAAAATGAGAAAAAGATCTGAACAGACACTTTACCCATGAGGATATACAAAAGGCAAATGATCACATGAAAAGATGCTTAATAGGACTCATCATTAAGGAAATGCAAATGAAGACAATTAAATGCAAATTAGGTAGTAAGCCATCACTACCTCTCCACTAGAGTGGCTGAAATTAAGAAGACCAATAGCACCGAAGTGTTGGCCAGGATGTGGAGAAACTGGAAATCTCACACAGGGCTGAATGCAGTGTACAGTGATGGCACATCTACTTCGGAGCATTTGGGCAATTTGTTTAAAAGGTAAACATACACTTTACCATTTGATCCAGCAAGTCTACTCCCACATAAAGTGGTTGCGTAAACAAAGTGTGCCATATCCATACAATGGAATACTACTTATCAATAAAAGCAATTAGCTACTGATAACATGTAACAATATGGCTAAATATCAGAATCATCATGTTAAGTGGACAGAAGCCAGACACAAAAGACTGCATATTGTATGGTTTCTAGGAAAGGCAGAACTGAGGAGACAAAGCAGGTCCGAAGTTGCTTCAGGCTGGAGGTTTGGAGCAGGGATTGCTTGCAGAGGGTATGAGGGTATTTCTTAGAGTAATAGAAGAAGATTGTGGAGGGTTGTACAAATGCATACATTTACTAAAACTCATTGAAATGTTCATTTAAAATGGATTAATTTTATGGTAAGTAAATTACATCTTAATACCTAAAAGATGCAAGTTCCCCAGGACCTGACACATGGTAGGTCCTCAGTAAATGTTAATTTTCTGCAGTCTTTTCTTATAAGGTTGATCCTGAGAACAGACAGATCTATAAAGATGCAGAGATCCAGAGGAACGTGTAAACTGCCAAAAATAGAATGTGCAATAGACTTAGCAGTTGGTTCTAAACTAAGGTTTTCTGTTTTCTAGCGAAACAATGTGTTGTGTGCGTTGCTCATTACATTCTTCCACAAATAGCTTTAGGTGATTTTGTGTGGTGGAGAGAATCTATACAAGAAATTAAAAGACACTGTAGGATGTATTTTCAGTCAAAGGATTTCATCGTTAAACAGAAGTGGATATTCAAAACTGGACTCCTGAATTCTGCCTGCAAAGCTTGTAAACCTCAGGAATGTCTCTGAAGATGTCAGACTGTATCATTCATGGACTAGACAGAACACTGGTTCAGCAGGAAGCATCCTTGAAGTCAAATAAACCATTCTGCTGAAGAACCAAATTCTCAAGTGCCCTGGATTTATACTGCTGTGTTTATCCTCAGAAGCCAAGGTGAAGTAGAAATGGGTGACAATCAGCACATTCATTTTTTTCTCTTTATTTGTTTTAGCACCTTCATTTTTTTAGGTGACACAGAATCTTGTCTTCCTAGATCTTTATCTTTGGACCAGTGAACAAGGAATCACTTGTAAATCTCTTGGAATCTAAAGTAAACAGTACAGGCTATTTGAACTTTTAGTTTTTCATCCTTCAACTCCCTGTCTTTTTTCTATCTCACTAGGTCTTCTAGAGGCGGACTATTCTGTTCTTTCAGTCCCTCCCTCCCTCCCTCCCTCCCTCTCTCTCTCTCTCTCTCTCTCTCTCTCACACACACACACACACACACACAGAATGAAATCATATGTCAGTAGTGCCATTTATCAGCAATGCTGGTGCAAGATGAAGAGGTAACGTTTCTAGGAACCTTGAAGTCATGAAAAAAACCAAACCTCGCACTTCTCACATTTGGAAAAACACACATATTTTTTTCTTTGAAGAAAGTTTAAGTATATGCAATACCTTGTTAGCGTTCTTTATGGTTCTGAAGTCTCTTTGCTAGTTTAAGGAACATAAAAATATATTATCTCTAACTTGCTTTGCTCGTAAAATTGTCATGTTCGCTGTATTAAATTTAAAAGGATAGTCTATTCAGCCAATACACATTCACTAATTGAATTTACTTTGAAATGTTTTTAATTTTTTATACAAATGGAGCCTCAGGCAGCTGAACGCTAAGGAACTCGTATCTCTTTCTTTTTGTCAGTTTTGGGGAAGCAGCAGAACATTCAGCTCAGGAGGAATTGCCAACATTTGAGTTATTCCAATAAAATTGTTCCGCTTTCTGGACTAGTGAAATCCGCAGTGGCAAAAAAGTCACATAGAATATTTGTTTCCAGCAAAGGGAATGAGAAGAAATAAAACAAAGAACCTTCCCCAACTCCAAATCATAAAATACACCTTTGGCCATGGTCTTTTTGGACTGCGTTTAATTTCTGAACTAAGTACTGGCATCTCTAGCTTTATGAACTCTGTAGGTTCCTGCACGCTGAAGGTTTTTCCAGAAGATTATGTCATTTCATCTGTGCTCTCCCTCATGTTAGTTGCTTCTTGATTTGTCAGCCGTGGACCTGCTTCTATCATGTATTTTGGAAGACAAACCGGAGGTAGATGAGCAAGAGGTGTGGTCATATTCAGAGGGATGTGCCTGGTAGAACCTTAGAAGATATTTCTCAAGTAGACATTTGAAGATGTTCTTTGCCTATAACCTTTGAAACTCTCCACTAACCTCTCCAGCCAAAATGAATGGCCCTGGCTCCCAGGCTTCCATAGAGCTCTCCTTCTTCCTCTGTTAAGGCACGTATTTCATGCTGCCTCAACTTGCACTTAACTCTTAACAAGGCTCTGTCTTGCCCCTGGATGCAACAGTCTTAAAATGGAAACCACATTATTTACCTCTCTTTTCTTCCCAAATCTAACCATAGTGCCCTGCATACAATAAAGTCTCCAGTAGCTGGTTGCTAAGTAAATAAATAAGTGAAAGCACTTTTCAAATAAGAAATTATACGTATCCTGTTTGTTCAAATAAGCAAAACATGACAGCAGCCTCAGCACCTTTGCCTCTGGATTTCGAGTTCAGGAGATTGGCAGCAGCTCAGTTGGCCGACAGCAAAGTTGTTTGACTTTAATGATGCCTTTCACTTGGCTATCTTGAGTACTTGTGACTGGGGCTGTGCTGAGATTCTCAAAATGATTGATTTTGTCTGGACTTCTGCTAAGTCAGGTCTGGCAGGAGCATGTTTTCTGTTCTAACTCAATGATGGCAAAAGAAAGTAGATAGTCTCCTTGACTTCGTGCCCCATACCCTTCGGGAACTTTACCATCCTTTATTCTTACTGTTCTTAGAAAGGTTTTTATTTTGAAGAAAATATTCTCAAAAGATTCTACTGCTTTATCCCACCAAATTTTGGATCGAATATTATTGTCACAGTACTTTTTTCTTCCTTCTTGTGTTCAGCCAGTATCCCATGGATAATGTTTCCATATTTTGTAAGCAAATTTACATTTCGACAGATGATCTGCATTCTAATGAGGAAAGCTGGAGCTATGTCATCTGAAGATGTGAGTTCTAATCCTGGCTTTATCACTTAACTTGCTTTGTGTCCTGTTTTCCTCATCTACAAATACGGAAGATAACACATATCTTACAGAATGATCATAAGGGTTAAAGTGATACATGGAAAAACTACTGGGTTAATTTTTAGCATATAGTAGATTATTTGGTCAGCATTGGAACAAAATATTTTAGAAAATGTCCAATTTTATTCTCATTAGCAAGCAGATTTGTATCATGGCATGCAATATCATGAAGTTCTTTATACTTTATGATCGCCTATGGGATTTTATGTTACTGGTAGATTCAGATAGCATGTATTGTGTGTCAACTAGATGACTGGCCTTACACTCTGCACTGAGCCTGTAAAACTAGATAAGAAACAGTTGCTACCCTGCAAGAGTTCATAAGCAAGCAGATGAGATAACCTTAAACAGAGAATCACAACCAGCGTGTTAAGTGCTGCATAAAGATGTCTATAAAATAGGAGGGCAGCATAATGCAAAGCAAGTATGGTGTCCTGGCTCACCTTCCATAGAACTTTAATACACTGAGCCGAATATCTGTTCTAGAAGCTTTTATAAGAGCTCTGATAGAAATGCTCTTAGCAGAGAATTTAAGACTTCTACCTGCGTCTTTGACCACCTTCCTGTAAGAATTCGTAGAGACAGTGCTTTGCTGACCCTTTCTCCCACTGATTCCTTTCCCTCATTCCCATTCTGACTTTCAGAGACAGGCAAAGAGGATGTGCTGGGCAAACCACCTGATATCATAAGTCAGGGGTGGGCAGACTCTGGCCCATGGACCAAATCTGGCCCACTGCCTGTTTTTATTATGGCCCGCCAGCTAAGAATGGTTTTGACAATTTTAAATGGTTGAAAAAAATCAAAAGAGTAATATTTCATGACATGTGAAATTATACAGAATTCAAATTTCAGTGTCCCTGAATATAGTTTTATTGGAACACAGCCATGCTCGTCCATTTCCGTATTATCTGTGGCTGCTTTCAAGCTACACAATAATTGAGTAGTTGTGACAGACCATATGGTCCAGAAAGCCTAAAAAACTCGCTAACTGGCCCTTCACAGAAAAAGTTTGCCTGCCTGGGCCATGAGTCCTTTAACATCTTTGCAGTACTGCACATTGTCAGTTTGTGACTGAGATGGGCACTTCGGATGTAAGAGACAGTTTTTCCATGTTCTCTGCTGTCACTTCTTCTAGAAGTAAAAAGTTCTCTTGGCCTTTCTTTTTAACATGAACATGCACTATTAGGTGATGTGAACATCCTGGTTGGGGGGTCTCTTTTTAAAGGTACAAGTGTTAAGTCAGTAGGAGGGGGACTCTGGAAACATTACGTGGATTTGTCTTCATCACCATCTCCCCCAGTTAATGTTTGCTAAGTAATCTGAAGACGAGGGTGTCCACCTTCATTCCTTCTGTAACAAGCAAGGTTATATCAGTCTTTCCTGCAAGGCTGGGTTTGCCCCCCAGGGCAGTACGAAAATGCATGTGCAGCTTGCTTATATTTGTAAATCACATAACACTCCTTCCCTTAGAATAAGACTCGAGTATGGAAATTCTTTCTTATGCTAGGGACAGACAGAAACCATTTTCCTGAATGGTTAAAAAGCAACAAACAAAAAGACAGGTGTCGTGGTGAAGCTTGAACACTAAGCATGAGCCTTGAAGGGTTTACAGCATCTCTGCTTCAGTGTTAAGGGGTAAAGTTTTTGCTGGTCTTTGGCAGTTCATCTCATCTCCTTACTGGACAGCTTTTCACACAACTCTGAGTTAGCGGCCTTTATGGGGGACTTTCAATTCCTGGGCGTTCACAGATAACTTTCACGAGATATAAGGATCTGCACATAGTTTTACAGTCTGAGTGATTGTGTGTTTGAACAGTCTACCCTTTAAAAACTTGGATGGCTTCTTTTGCCTTCAGAAGGCTCTAAGGAGCCAGGTTCTAGAACTCAAACTCAGCCTTGCTGTCTTTCTCCCTCTGTTGTGGGCTTTTGTGAAACAAGGTGATAAATTGCTTCTCATCTCTAAAGAAGAAAGTGAATGTCCCTCCATATGTCCTCTGTCTCATTAAGAAGTTGGTCGGATACCCACCAATTTCGAGATCCAGAAAGTAATCACTACAAGTATGATCATTTTAGAAGCAAACTTAGAAATATATTGGAACTTTAATATAAAATCTGTATACCATTTGACTTTGACCCTGTAATTTCATGTCTGAGTATTTAGCCTATAAAATTAAAACTAAATATAAAAGAAAGGTTTATATACAATAAGGCTTATTACTGCATTCTTTTCTATTTTTAATTAAAAATTTTTTTAAAAATTTATTTTAAATTGGAGTATAGTTGAATTACAATGTTGTGTTAGTTTCAGGTGTGTAGCAAAGTGATTCAGTTATATATGTACATATATCCATTCTTTTTCAGATTCTTTTCCCATATAGGTTATTATAGAGTTCCGTGTGCTCTACAGTATGTCATTGTTGATTATCTGTTTTATATATAGTAGTGTGTATATGTTAATCCCAAACTCCTAATTCATCCCTCCCCCCACCTTTTCCCTTTGGTAACCATAAGTGTGTTTTCAAAATCTGTGAGTCTATTTCTGTTTTGTAAATAAGTTCATTTGTATCATTTTCTAGATTCCACATGTAAGTGATGTCATATGACATTTGTCTTTCTCTGTTTTACTTACTTCACTTAGTACGATAATCTCTCGGTCCGTCCATGTTGCTGCAGTTGGCATTATTTCATTCTTTTTTATGGCTGAGTAATATTCCATTTTGCGTGTGTGTGTGTGTGTGTGTGTGTGTGTGTGTGTGTGTACACATACCACATCTTTCTATTTATTTATTTATTTATTTAGGCTCCGCTGAGTCTTAGTTGCTGTACACAGGATCTTCGTTGCAGCATGTGGGATCATTAGTTGAGGCATGCGGGCTTCTTAGTTGCGGCACGTGGACTCTTAGTTGTGGCATGCATGTGGTATCTAGTTCCCTGACCAGGGATCAAACCTGGGCCCCCTGCATTGGGAGCACTGAGTTTTACCCACTGGCCCACCAGGGAAGTCCCTATACCACATCTTCTTTATCCATTCATCTGTCGTTGGACATCTAGATTGTTTCCATGTCTTGGCTATTGTAAATAGTGCTGCAATGAATATTAGGGTGAATGTATCTTTTCAAATTATAGTTTTCTCTGGGTATATGCCCCGGAGTGGGATTGCTGAATCATACAGTAGTTCTATTTTTAGTTTTTAAAGGACCCGCCATACTGTTCTCCATAGTGGTTGTACCAGTTTACATTCCCACCAACAGTGTAGGAGGGTTCCCTTTTCTCCACACCCTCTCCAGCATTTATTGTTGGTTATTATATTTATTTAATATAATATTATTATTATATTATTATTTGATTATTTGATGATGGCCATTCTCAACTGGTGTGAGGTAATTCGTCATTGTGGCTTTGATTTGCATTTCTCTAATAACTAGTGAATTTGAGTATCTTTTCATGTGTTTTTTGGCCATCTGCATGTCTTCTTTGGAGAAATGTCTATTTAGATCTTCTGCCCATTTTTTGATTGGGTTGTTTGTTTTTTTTGTTACTGAGCTGCATGAGCTGTTTGTATACTTTGGAGATTAATCCCTTGTCAGTTGCTTCATTTGCAGATATTTTCTCCCATTCTGTGGGTTGTCTTTTTGTTTTGTTTATGGTTTCCTTTGCTGTGCAAAAGCTTTTAAGTTTAATTAGGTCTCATTTGTTTCTGTTTTTATTTTCATTACTCTAGGAGACGGATCCAAAAAGATATTGCTGCAATTTATGTCAAAGTGTGTTCTGCCTGTTTTTTCCTCTAAGAGTTTTACAGTATCCAGTCTTAAATTTTGGTCTTTAATCCATTTTGAGTTTATTTTTTTTGTATGGTGTTAGAGAATGTTCTAATTTCATTCTTTTACATGTAGCTGTCCAGTATTGAAGAGACTGTCTTTTCTCCATCATATGTTCTTGTCTCCTTTGTTGTAGATTAATTGACCATAGGTGTGTGTGTTTATTTCTGAGCTTTCTATCCTGTTCCATTGATCTATATTTCTATTTTTATGCCAGAACAAAAATGTGTTTTGATAACTGTAGCTTTGTACTATAGTTTGAAGTCAGGGAGTGTAATTCTTCCAGCTCCATTTTTCTTTCTCAGGATTGTTTTGGCTATGCAGGTGGGGTCTTTTGTGTTTCCATACAAATTAAAAAATTTTTTTGTTCTAGTTCTGTGCCATTGGTAATTTGATAGGGATTGCACTGAATCTGTAGATTGCCTTGAGTAGTACAGTCATTTTGACAATATTGATTCTTCCAATCCAAGAATGTGGTATATCTTTCCATCTGTTTGTGTCATCTTCAGTTTTTCATCAGTGTCTTATAGTTTTCAGAGTACAGGTCTTTTGTCTCTTTAGGTAGGTTTATTCCTAGGTATTTTATTCTTTTTTGATGTGCTGGTAAGTGAAATTGTTTCCTTAATTTCTTTTTCTGATCTTTCAGAAAAAAGATCTAGTGTATAGATCACAATACACATTTCTAGTGTATAGAAATGCTAGATTTCTGTGTATTAATTTTGTATCCTGAAATTTTACCGAATTCATTGATGAGCTCTAGTAGTTACCGGTAGCATCTTTATGACTTTCTATGTATAGTATCATGTCTTCTGCAAACAGTGACAGTTTTACTTCTCCTTTTCTAATTTGGATTCCTTTTATTTCTTTTTCTTCCCTGATTGCCATGGCTAAAACTAAACATGAAAGAAAGGTTTGTATATAATAAGGCTTATTGTTGCATTTTTAATAGTGAAAAGCCAGAAATAACCAAAGGTAGACTCACATGGGAAGAGTCAAGTAAACTATAATATATCTACTTAACGAAGGATTATGTGGTGATTAAAAATGGATGTATAGGGCTTCCCTGGTGGCGCAGTGGTTGAGAGTCCGCCTGCCGATGGAGGGGATACGGGTTCGTGACCCGGTCCAGGAAGATCCCACATGCCATAGAACGGCTGGGCCCGTGAGCCATGGCCGCTGAGCCTGTGCGTCCGGAGCCTGTGCTCCACAATGGGAGAGGCCACAACAGTGAGAGGCCCGCGTACCGCCAAAAAAAAAAAAAAAAAAAAAAAAAAAGGATGTATACAGAGATTGATATTTATGCCGTACCATGCATCGAAAAGCAGCACTGTAAATCACCTGTGAATAGAGAACAGGAATACAGAAATGTAACTACTTGTTCACAGGTATTATGTATAGGTCGTTGGATTTTATTTTTTTAATATCTTTATTGGAGTATAATTGCTTTACAGTGGTGTGTTAGTTTCTGCTTTATAACAAAGTGACTCAGTTATACATATACATATGTTCCCATATCTCTTCCCTCTTGGGTCTCCCTCCCTCCCACCCTCCCTATCCCACCCTCCCTATCCCACCCCTCTAGGTAGTCACAAACCACCTAGCTGATATCCCTGTGCTGTGCGGCTACTTCCCACTAGCTGTCTATTTTACGTTTGGTCGTGGATATATGTCCATGCCACTCTCTCACTTTGTCACAGCTTACCCTTCCCCCTCCCCATATCCTCAAGTCCATGCTCTAGTAGGTCTGTGTCTTTATTCCCGTCTTACCCCTAGGTTCTTCATGTAGGTCGTTGGATTTTAAATGAGTTTTTTCTGTTTTCTAGTTTTTCTTTGTAAACATTTATAGTACAGAAAAATATAATAAATGAAAATGCAGACACCCAGTATCCAAGAGGTGAGGACCATGCCTGCTCTAATCTGGACACTGCACTGGCCAGTGCAGATCTGGCTGTGAATAAGCTGCAGGGTGTTTGTCTTCATGGAGTCTGCAGTTCTGTTGGGCAGGTGGGCCAGAAACAGTTAATTTCTGAGGGTTTTTTTAATCGCACCATTGTTGATTTACAGTGTTTGTTAGTTTCGGATGTACAGCAAAGTGATTCAGTTCTACATACATATATAGGTTATTACAAGGTATTGAATCTAGTCCCCTGGGCTGTACAGTCACTGAGTTATGAAAGGGGAGGGGAGGGTGCTGTGGTAGCCTAGGGCAAGGATATTTAACCAAGGAGGTGTTGAGGGAAGGTCCCCCAGATACAGTGACATTGGAGCGATGCTGGAAGGCTGAGGAGACGACACACCATGTGAGCGAGGCAGGCTTGAGAGAATTTCACACAGAGGACATAGCCTCTGCGGAGAGAGGCACAAAGTCAAGAGCTTGGCCTGTTCCAGAGACCTCAATAAGCTCAGGGTGGTGGGAGCAAAGGGCAGTCAGTGTGAGGGCAGGGTGGGCCAGGGGGTAAGATGATAGTCGGGGGGACATGTAAAGCCCAGTAAGAAATTGGGGTTTCATCCTCAGGGCAAGTGGAGTCTGACATGAGCAGATATAATTTTTTTTAAAAAAATCACTCAGTCAGACCACCCTGGAGGTTAGATGCAAGAGGTGGTGAGAATGGACGCTGGGAAGTCGGCAGGGAGGGAGGGAAGGGGCTTGCACTAATACAGGAAAGAGACGGTGGCTCAGAAGTGCAGCAAGGAGTCTTCCTTTTGTATGAAGATTAACCCTGGATTGCTGGTTTCGAGATTTAAAGTATAGTAAGAACTCAACCCTATAAAGAGTTTTTAATTTAAAATCCTCTAATTACATAGCAAAAATTTTTATTTTTATTTTTAAACAAAGATTTTAGAAATCTTCAGGACAGATAAATCCTCGGTGAGCCCCGGGTGAACGTTATACCATGAAAATGTCATGTACTCATAAAATTGTGCAGAATCCAAAATGCTAACAGTTTTCCTGTAAAAGGAAAAGAAACAGGAAGGAGGAAAAGAAAAAATAACATTTGGTTTGGTGACAGATCTCCTTCTGTCACTGTGAGTTCCTTGATAGGCACAGGGCCTGGCATACAGCAGGGCCCCTGGGAGTCCTGAATGAATGCAAACTGCTGGATTAAAGATGTTTGAGGATTGTTTTTTGGCCTTTCTTGGTTTCATTTCTTTTTGTTTGCTGGCAATGCCCACCTCTCCTGCCCCTTCTACATGCTTATAGTTGCCCTGGCTGAAGCGGGGAGAAAGCTATTGGAAAAGGCTGCCTTTTAAAGTACTGATCATTTCAAAATATTGTTTCTTTGCATATTTTGAAATTAGGCCAGTTGGAATCTTGCCTCCTTTTCCTGAAAAAAACTGGCAACCCAGAAAACTTTTATTCACATATTTGTCATAAATGCTATTTGATTAAAATGTAGACTTTGTGGTGAAACATAACTTCATAAATATGCACTTACCATACTTATATGTGCTTCCAAAAGCCAAAATCGGAGAAGGCCACGTTCCCAGAAAGGGGAAGGAAACCACAATTTGGTGAACTGTTTATTGTGTTTCGGATACTATGCTGGCCCCCTTTTACAAACAAGGACACTGAGGACACTTATGTTCAGTAATTTGCCCGGAGTCTCATGGTTCACGGCGAACCCGAAACTTGCGCTCAGGTCTGTGTTATAAATTTTTAAAAATCTGCATAGGTCGGTAGGAGTGAGGATAGTAAATAGATAAAGCCCTAATTGGGAAGGTACTTTGTTCAGAAGTCCTTTGCCGGCTGATACGGTGAACTCAGAGAGGAAGAAAGATTCCAACTTGACTTCCTCCTCCTCGCCTTAGGCTATTCGTTTTTAAAACTTTTCTTCATGAGCAGAACAGGAATTCGCCTTCTCTGAGGGTTTAGTGCTGAGAGGGACGAAGAGGTCTTTTCCACCCTCATGCTGAGTTGTTTTCCAAGTCAACTGATTTCATGGATTTCATTCAGTGGATTGTTTCTCTTGCTTTAAGAGAGCTTTCATCCCGAGGGTTCTTGCTCCTTTTCAACGCGGCCGACCCCCAACATGATGTGATGGGGGCGGTGTTAAGCTTTTTCACAGCACTGTCTGTTGGCCCTGATGCTCTGAGGCTCTTTCTCTCGCATTTGTCACAGTTGATGATGATGTTTCCATCTGCCAGGCATATGGAATTGGTGGTGCTCAGCACATCTTCGTTCCAGGCTGGTCCCAGGGAATATTTTGGAACTGTCTTGTAAATTCTCCCTGTCCTCTCCTGCGCCCTCATTACTCTCTCTCTCTCCTGTAGCAGCTATGGAAATCTGCCTTGGAGTCTCATTAATGAAGTCTGTCTTCCCTCCTCAACTAAACTCTGAGCCTCTGGAGGCTAGAACCGGGTCTTATTTATCTCCATGGGCCCCTTCCCTGGTCCCCACGGGGGAAGCACGGAACCCATCACTGTATTGGTTTGAGTCATTTTGTTGGCTAGACTCCTGTGCTGTCGTTGCTGGTAATTCTACACATGCAACTGAAGAAGTTCTGAAAATAGATTAATTGAAGAGGTTGCATCTTGTACTACCATTGACATGAGAACCCCAAACAGAATGTCCTTACAGAGTTTTCTCAGGGTGGATTTTTATTTCTCTTGGATGATATTTTGAAGACAGTTTGGATTCCCACATTATCCTAACCACGTTTTATGTAAACAAAAATCAGCCATAGTTAACACTTTAAAAGGGTTTTTAGGGATTTGTCATCCAGATTTTTCTCAGATAATCCCCAGCTGTGATGAATAGGCTGTGGTCAGCTTCAGAAACAGTAGTAACACTAAACAGTACCAATATTATTGTCTTACATCTAAACCAGAGTTAGGAATCGAATAGCTGTCGTTTGGTCAAAGCTAGGACAGCCCATAGCCCTCCAGCTTGATAGGCTCATGGTGGAAATGTTGTGACTGCTAGTCTTCAAGTTACTTACAGTCACTTCACCTCCAGAAACATAACTTCATAAATATGCGTGTATGACACTTCTAATACATGTTTCCAAAAGCCAAAATCAGAAAAGGCCACATTCCCAGAAGGGGGAAGGAAACCACAATTTTGGGTAGTTTACAGAAGGTACATCCTTGGATTCAACTCCAGAAATGTTTAGTGGACACCTGTTCTACACCCCGGGCTTCACGATGCTTTTGATTTTCTGCTGACGGTAGCTCACGCTTCTTACTGAATTTGGTAAGGAAGGTCCGGTGAAAATGAATGTGGAAGTAAACGGCAGGTACACCTCTGAGAGAGTCAGCGTGAAGAAAGGACCTCTTAGGCACTGGGGTTATCTGGTCCTGGCTCTAAAAGCACACCCACAGGAAAATGACGGCGGGAAGTTCCGTCCTCCGGGGAGAACCGCATTCAGTTGCGGTTTGTGATTCCACTGTCTGTTTGGGCCTGTTTCAGGTAAGCCGTAACTTTGAGCTGGTTGGACGAGTTAACTTGGATCAGCTGGAACAGATGAAGGAGAAGATGGAGAGCTCCAGCAGTGACGAGGAGGACAAGGAAGAAGAAATGAACAGCAAGGCTGACGGCAGAGGTAGGTCCCTCCCCTGCCCCGAGCCCCAGCTGGCACCCAGCCCGGCCGTGCTGAGATACAAGGGGAGGCAGAAGGTTGTTGTAGGGGCAACAGAAGGAATGGACTGACTTAAGAAACACACCAGGGGCTGTGTCCTGTAAACTAGTACCAGCTCTAGAAACTCCCAGGAAATACATTCGCTAAAAAATACGTGGCGATGATTGTTTTTTTATTCAGGAAAACTGGTATCTTGGGAATCTGCAGAATAAGGACAGACAGCAAGATGGATGGTCCTGTAAAAGCTACTGAGGAATGTAAATGAGCTTCCAGTTGAACGCTTATTTCAGATTGCTTCTGCTGGGCTGGGGGGAGCTGCAGGGGGCTTGAGTTCTCTCCATGTGTCCTGCACGGTCCTCCTCTCACCCCCCTTGCTACTGCTTTTGCTTTGTAAAGAGAGAGAGAGAGACCAGGGGCTTTTATTTGGCTGTGTTCACAGGGAAAGGTTTTGTGGTATTTTTGTATGAGTTTCTGTGAATCTATCATTATTTTCAAAGTGAAGTTTTTCAAAGTATATTTAGTTGTAGACATACGTTTACATGATCTAGAGTTGGTATTCTGTATTGCTCAACATAGAATCTTGTGGAAAACCCAAGACTCTACGTAAAGGATATAGGTTGGGATATCTTACTTTAGTTATTGCAGATTTATCAAAAGCACATGGATTACCTAGACCTGAGAAATAAATGTGATAGACATCATCGCAGTGATGAGAAGAAGGGTATTAGTTGCCATTGCTGAGCATCCTGACGTGCCAGGCCCGGCGCTCGTGGGTTTTATACCTTTTATCCTTAACGTTACATAATGTTAGAGGCTCTGTAGTTGGTCTGCCTGGATTTGGCTCCCAGTCGCGCTACTTGTTGGTTATATGACTTTGGGTAAATTATTTTATCTCTTTATGCATTCATCATCCTAATAATAACAGTGTCACTTCCTAGGGTTGCGTAAATCTTAAATGAGATAGCAGACAAACATTAGTCCTAGAACATAGTAACCAGCTAATAATAATGATAAAACCCTGTAATGTAGATGGTATTATTGCCATTTTTACAAATGGGGAAACAAAGGCCCAGGATACTTAAGAGCTTGTTCAAAGTTTATAAAAAAAAACCAAAAAAAAAAAAAAAACCACTGGAGGTTGAGTCTAAGTCTTCTGGCTCCAAAGGCAAAACGTCTTTTACACTACACACCATCTCCTCTGCCCTTTGGACAGCGGGGTGATCCTCATTGAAGGGAACCTGCCCCTGAATTCTGTCAGTCCAGTGGCCCTTAGGGCCTCACTCTAAGGGGCACTTTTGCGGAATTTCTTGGCTTTTCTTGCTTGGTCAGTCTGCAAGCCTAAGAAAGCCGACTTGGTGGCCGTTCCCCCTGCGGTTCTCCCTGTTCTTCTTCCTGACTTGCCCTGACTTCCAGCCCCATCCCCTTGCCCACCATCTTTTACCTCTGCAGTAGTAGGAGACCACAGGTTTGCTGAGTGGGGGTCCAGTTTGGCTCCTGAACCCCCATGCCCACGGTAAATGGATAAATAGAACACCCACACCATATAGACTGATTGCCCTTGTCATGTTACAACTTTTATTAGGAGGGGCTGCAGTAATCTGTTTCTTACAAGGAAAATGGCTGTGATCTGAGAAGCATGGTTTTTAAATTTTCTTTTCCTTTATTTATTTTTTTTTAGCATTTCACAAATATGTTCTTAGTGATGAATTCTTTAGCGTCTGTGCACTGTTTCCAGAGTTCTCTGGAAGAGGATGCTTGTGACAGAGGGTACACAGGCTCCTTTTCTTCATGGTGCTCTGTGCCCTACCGTTCCTCTCCAGGAAATGAATTAGTCCTCGTTGGGTACCATGACGTTTTAATCTCTAGAGCCGAGCACACATGATTTTACAGGTTGTAAGTACTGCAGAGGCAAGAACCCCCTTTAGTCCTCCCCTCCCCTGTGACGCCTCTAAACTAAATGGCAGTTGGCTGTGAGAGCACCAAGCACGTTCCCTTGCCCAGCCTGGCCGCCCCCTCGCACGGGCACCGTGGCATCAGACCAGCTCTGTTTGCCTGGAAAGAACTTCATGGTGTCTGATCGCCTGTCCCTGGAAAGTTTAGCATCCACATTCATGAGCCTTAACAGCATGGGGGAAAAAATCTTGGGGTGGAGAAGCCTGTATTCCTCTCTCAGCGGGTGGGGGAATTACATGAGTCACTTCTAGTAACGTTAATGGGAATTACCAGCCAAAACCTTCCCGTACCCCTCGACCGATCCTTGAAAGAACAGCCTCCTTTGTTCCGTTGCCTTTGAATCAGTTTTCCACCATCAGGTGTATTCTTGCCAACCAGAAGAACCGGCACACAATAGCCTCGGGGCGTTTTTGCCAGACAGGCGTCCTGTCTTCCAGGAGTGGAGAGGGGAGGTGGCTTTAGCGCAGCTCTCGGGCTAATGGAGAGCCATTTGATGTGTGACAGGTAATGACTGGCCTCCTCCTTTGAGGATGAAACAGCATGAGCCCTCGGAAAGAATAGGTGGCTGGTTTCACGTTGCCTGAGGGTAAGCGAGTGCGTGTGCCAGGGGCAGGCCCCGCGTTGGCGGTGTGGGTGCTCATCGGGCGCTCAGTCGGGGGGCTCACGTCCTTGGAGCCACCCCGTTCCCAGCGTCCTTTCCCAGCACGAGCACCAGGGAGGGGACTGACTGTGGCCACATTGAGGTCCTGCCTCAGAAGGCAGCTCAGAGGGAATCTGAAAGAGAAGAAACCAGGCGTGAAGAAATCAACATGAACCCAAGCAGGACCCTCCCCACCCCCTCTCATTATGCAGCTGGGAGGAGTTAGGAAGGCATTCTGCTGATTTCTTGCCCAAGATAATCCCTGCTAAGGAATTAATGCGCAGGGCAGATGGTGCTGTCTCATTTCCAATGAAAAGAATCAAGGAAGGTAGTCTGTGCAATTATTTTTAATGGCTTGTGTGGTGATCTTCTTAATTTGTGAGAAAATGTTTCATCTTTTGTTAAAACTGGCCCCATTCACAGAGCTTTTTGTGCCGAAGGTGAAGGCAGCGTAGAGACACCTAGCCTGTTAACGTCATCCTGAGGATTTTTATCAGACGGAGTGTTTCAACCAGGAGCCATCCTCCTGTAACATCTTGTAGGTACAGACACACAGCGATCAGATACGCAGAGATGATCAACACGTCCCCGTGTGCTGCCCTCACTGCAGCGTGGCTGCAGGGCCGTCTAGGTCCTGCTATTTATTATGCACGTAGAGATCTGGGCCTCTGTGGTATGATCAAAGACATGTGGGCTGGGGACTCAGGATAGCACAAAGGCCACATAAGCTCTCGTCTTTGAGTTTGCCAGGAGGCGTGGCCTCTAAACAATTAGCCAGCCAGTCCACGTTCATCAGACCACGCACGTGTGCCCAGGGCCGTGGAGGAAATAAGACGACAGTCAACATTTGATGTTAGCAACAGAGCTATCCAGAAATGTGTGCATATCCCCATGTTCAAGAATACACCAATTGGACTTCTCCGCTGGCTCAGCGGTTAAGAATCCGCCTGCCAACGCAGGGGACACGGGTTCGAGCCCTGGTCTGGGAAGATCCCACATGCCGCGGAGCAACTAAGCCCGTGCACCACAACTACTGAGACTGTCCTCTAGAGCCCACAAGCCACAACTACTGAAGCCCGTGCGCCACAACTACTGAAGCCCATATGCCTAGAGCCCGTGCTCCGCAACAAGAGAAGCGACCGCAATGAGAAGCCCGCGCACTGCAACGAAGAGTAGCCCCTGCTCGCCACAACTAGAGAAAGCCTGCATGCGGCAACGAAGACCCAACACAGCCCTTCCCCCCACCAAAAAAAAAAAAAAATATATATATATATATATATATACACACACACACATACCGATTGAGGCATAGATGCTGGGCAGCTGGCCAGGAGCCCTTACTAGCTGAGGACACGCTTTCACATTCCAGACTCCCTGATGCCCGGGACTCACTCCTGCTAGGTTCTTTGCTTACAGATCTCATTCAGTGCTCGCAGTCACCCTGGGAGGTGTTGATTCTGATATCCATGGCAGATGACCACCAGTCTGAGTCCTCAGCCTTCCTTGGAATGTGTCGAAGCCTTGAGGTCTTACCACGCTTTTCCTGATCTGGTGCTTTTTTAGTGAGCGGAGATAAACTTGTGTCAAATAGAAAATGAATACATGCTAAACTTGAGGCACTGATACAGAGCATCACAGAAGGGAGAGATTTGGTAGGAAAAAAAATGCTCAGATGCCATTGGAATGAACAGAATGGGTTCTTCAGGCAAGACAGACCCAGGTTATTTGTGATGGAAGCAACTGGGAGGTGAGGAGAAGTGAGGACACCTGGGGCTCGGGAACCACAGGAACAGTTCTTGAGAGAGTTTCAAGAAATATCCTTTGTTGAAAAGCCAGTAGGAGAAAGAGTAAGGAATCTGGAAATTGGTTTCACTGAATGGCTTTGGGACGGAAGGTAGGAGACGAGGTTTCCTAATGGATGTTGACTTCTCTTCTGCCCGCTCCCCGGCACACAGGTAACACTTCTGCTTTCTCCTCACAGATCTGATGAGATTTTCTGACCGTGGGGCTGCTATCAACACTGAGAAGCGTTTTCCATGTGAATTTTGCGGACGGGCGTTTTCCCAGGGCTCTGAGTGGGAAAGGCACGTGCTGAGACACGGCATGTAAGTCCCATGAAGGCCTTCGCCCATCGTGCGAGGTGGCGGTTTCTCCTGACAGTACATAGACCCCTCTGTGTCACACTTCCGGGCATGGGAGGAGAGGCAGTTGTAACGAACTGGGTTTCTACCTTTCCGCTGGTTTTTAAATGGTCACCCAGACACAAGGCAAAGGAGGAAAGATCATCTTTACGAATGACAGAGCCCGCTCAAGCCCTCGTGTAGAAGTGTAGCGCTCTCTCCAGCCCGTGTCCCTTCAGCTTTCATTAGCATGACGTTCTCTGATAGAGCGTGGACCGGGGTCCAAAGATCTGGCTTCTGTTCCTGCCTCTGTGATGACTCATTCCCTGAGTGGCCTTGAACCTTCCCACGCACCTCTTGGTGCCTTCAATGCTCTGCCTCGGGGACAGAGCCCGCTTCTGCCTGCCTCCCAGGTAGGTGGGAGCATACCTGTAGAGCACTCATAAGATCCTTGAGCGTGAAATTGTCCTCTAGATAAGGCACTTAGAGCCCAGCAGACGCTGGGAGAACCTAGGAGTTGGTCCTTCCAGCAGAAAATGCCCAGAAACGTGAAGCATCTAAACTTCAGAGAATGTAACTAAGCTCCCCAGGACATGGGTCCCACCTTCAGGTTTTTGCTTTTTGTTGTTTCTGTGATTTGTTTCTGGACCTATCCATTAAATCTTTAATACCTGAGTTGCTCGTTCAGTCCGAATAAATATAGCAAATCTCCAAGCTTCTAGGTTCCTCTGATGGGTCTGAGCATAAGGCAGTTCTTGCTATGACCGCTTAAGATTTATATTGTTCCCAGTACAGGAGGGAACATAAAATAATTATGTTGATCTGGAATCAAAGCATGGTATAATCAAAACATAGTATGATAACGGATATTTTTATAGGTTCAACTTTTTGTTAAGATGCCAGAAGTATATGACCTAAGCATAACAGGTAGCAAGGATAAGTCACTCACAGTTCAGTCATACTTGTAAGACCCCAAGACCTTTTTAGGGTCAGAGAAATAAGGACATGAATGTTTTTTGTTTAACTAGAAAAAAATATATATACTCACCCTTCACTACCATGAATGTTTTTCCAGGGCGTTGAATGACACCAAGCTGGTGAGCCAAGAAGAAATCCACCTGAAAGATAGCATGGAGGACAGTATTAAGGTGCCCTCTATAGAGGAAAAGGAAGATGACGAAGCAATCGGGATAGACTTTTCCCTAAAGAATGAACCAGTAGCCATCTGTGTAGTAGCTGCTGACAAATCTCTCCTGGAGAATGCAGAGGCCAAAAAAGAATAAGCGTTTGGTGAAATTCTTAATCACCTCTTACTTGAACCGTGATGAAAAAAAGTGGGAGGGCCAGCTTGGGCTGAGAAGGGGGGGGACAGAAAAGAGAAGACAGAACAAAGCTGCTTTTTAGGACTGAACAATCTATTTTCAAAGCACTGGTACCTGTGTGAGTGAGTATGTAAATTAAAGTTATTTAAATGGTTGGAATATGTGGCTCCTTTTCCATCACTACATCTTTCCTTCCGGATCTTCACCGTGGAAGTTTCAGTTGTTGCGGAATACGAAGCACCTCCCTTGCACATGTGTGCGCTATGGTGGTCTTGGACAGTATGTGGAAACAGAAGCTCCGTGACAGTAGAAGACTTCTCTTAGGGGAACAACTTTTTGACGCACAACTTTTGGTGCGTTTTTCTAGTTTTAATACGTTAAGCTTTTTCAAGACCTAACTGCAGCCGCTTTGGGAAAAAACAAAAAAACAAAAAACAAAACAAAAAAACTGCTTTGCATAAAACAGTCACCTGTTTCCTAGTACCTCAAACTTAACCAAGGGAATTCTCTGCATTTGTCAGTACTACCTGTCGTCATTGTGGTTAAATGTAGAGAGAACTGCTGGGCAAGATGGTGAATGGAGAAAAAAAAAAAAGAGTTTTAAAGAAAGGAACACAAATTGTGCTTAAAATCCCCACGTGGGTTTTATTTCTTAAAATACTGTGATTTTTTTAATTATTTTAGTAAAAAACAAAACAAAAAAAAGAAACAGACTTTAATTATTAGATAAATGTTTGTGAATTATCCTTTATTCCAGGTAAGCTGTTTATTAGTGTTCAACTATAATTTAGAATTTGGTAGATTTCATGTGAGCTAATTTTAAGGTGACTGTGGAGTTTTGTTTGCCACACGTTTATCTTCTATCAGTTTGAGTGTTACAAACACAGCACAATTCAGTTTTTCATATAAATTGTTTTTTTTGTGTGTGTTATTGTTGTTTTGATTTGGGGGCAAGGGAGATTTAGTTTTTTGTGAATAGGAACGTTTTTATTTTAAACATGGAAATAACAAAGAACTTTTTTTTTTTTTTTTTAATTTAACTAAAGAACCAAACTTTTCGGCACAGCTATGCAGCTTGTGGGCCAGACGAGGAAGTCCTCTTCACCCTTTTGTTGCTGTCAAATTTTACACATTATCTGTCTCACACAAATAATTTCTGTTAGGATGGGCTGGCTTTTGTGTGTGATTTTAAATCTGTGTTCTGTTTTTGTTTGCATTGTGTTTTTTGGGGGCGGGGGGATTCTCATTTATTTTGCGGGACAAGGGGATGTGCTCGAATCCCATCCCTTTGGTGAGAGTGTTCACGAAATACTTATATCCTACAAGGAGCCTGGAGAACTACTTTTTTTTTTTTCTTTAATCTAGCTGCCAGCTGCTCTGTTTCCCCATATTAGCTTTTTCAGGAGGGAGCAGCTTAGACTAAATCTAAGTCTACATTTATAATACGTTCTGATTGATTGTGAACAAAGGGTTTCGTTCCAAAAAGTAGAACTTTCCTTGAATCTTAGGTTTTAGAAGCCTGTGTGCGTGTGAGCTTGGATGTGTGCGTGAGCATGTGTGTGTGTGTGTATGTGTGTGAGTCCTTTGGTTTTCATGTTTTGTTTTTTTTTTTAACTTGGAAGGGTTGGGGGAGGGGGGGAGAAAGGGAAGGGGAATTGCTGAGATGACAGTGTCCCACACAGCTTCAAATAAAATCCATGGAAAGATATTGCATTTGTGGAATAAGTGCTTACTTGAAAAGCATGTTGTTCTTTCTTTTACTTTCTTGCTGTTAAGAATTTTTATTTGTAGGGCGTTTGTTTTAATTTAATTTTTTTTTTTTAGGGATGGGGGCCATCATGTGGAAACCAGAAAAAGGGAAAGTGTGAACTATCTAGACAAAGATTCATTTTGTGTCCATATTTGTTTTTAATTGGCCTCATTTCAAATGTACTAAACAGTTCCATACCTGGATTGGGTGTTTGTAATGGTTACCAAAAACCAAACAAAAAAAAAAAAAAAGAAAAAAAAGAAAGAAAAAAAGAAAAAAAAAAGAAAATATTTGTGACATGCTTTTATCACTACTTTATTTTTCAAATAACATGTAAATATTGTAATCCATTGGATTTTGTTTTGCTAACCTGTTAATAAAAATATGGGACCATTATCCTTTTAACAAGGCTAGAATGTCATTTTTTTTTCTTTTTTCAAACATATACCTGATATTTTGTGGCCGCACATTTTGGATGCATTATTATAATTCTGTTGACTGTAATGACATAGAATTTACAACTTTTTTTGTTTAATTTATACAGAGGACATTTTTTTTCAGAGCTTGAGAGAAGAAAATAAATAGCAAAATGATAACCTATTGACTCCAATAAAATCAGTATTTCCCAGTACTTGATAAAAGATAGGGAGATCCTGAGTTCTTGAAGCCAAGGGGTTTAAAAAACAACAAAAAACACACAAGTAGGTTATTCAAAGTTGTTTGCAACATACATTTTGTAATGAAATGTGAGAAATTAATAAAGAATTTTTTTCACATGTGTCTATGTGCATCTGTTGTAAATCATTTACAGATATGACTACAGATAGGAAATGTAGAAATTATATAGCATTGCCTTTCAATGCATGTACGTGAGAGATATTTCAAGCCATTAAATCTAAACCGTTACGAAAAGCAAAGGTAAATTTAAGGTGAGGTGTGAGCTGGAATTTTAAAGTGTTTGTTAATATTTCTCCATCAGCTATTTATAACCAACTGGGGGAATTTTATGGAGGGAATGAATGTTTTCCATCAAAAATGTTAAAGTGGTGTGTGAAGCTTCAGAAGGAGGAAATGCCAGTGACTGAACATCATCTGGGAACCCTGAACCCGTGAGCACAGTTATTTTCCTCTAACTGCAAGTCACAGCCACTGCCACAAACTATCTTACTATGCATCCTGCACCGGTAATTACCATCATTAACTTATTCTTTGAGCTACCCTGTTATAAATCAAAGGGAAAATTAATAGTCATGAAACCTGGAAGAAGGGTAAATTAAAATCAACAGCACTGATTTTTTTTTGTCTTTTTTTTTAAAACATCTTTATTGGAGTATAATTGCTTTACAATGGTGTGTTCTGCTTTGTTATCAGCTATACATATACATATGTCCCCATATCTCTTCCCTCTGGCATCTCCCTCCCTCCCACCTTCCCTATCCCACCCCTCTAGGTGGTCACAAAGCACCAAGCTGATCTCCCTGTGCTATGCGGCTGCTTCCCACTAGCCATCTATTTTATGTTTGGTAGTGGATATATGTCCATGCCACGCTCTCACTTTGTCACAGCTTACCCTTCCCCCTCCCCATATCCTCAAGTCCATGCTCTAGTTGGTCTGCGTCTTTATTCCTGTCTTACCCCTAGGTTCTTCATGACATTTTTTTTTCTAGATTCCATATATGTGTGTTAGCATACGGTATTTGTTTTTCTCTTTCTGACGTACTTCACTCTGTATGACAGTCTCTAGGTCCATCCACCTCACTACAAATAACTCAGTTTCGTTCCTTTTTATGGCTGAGTAATATTCCATTGTATATATGTGCCACATCTTCTTTATCCGTTCATCTGTTGATGGACACTTAGGTTGCTTCCATGTCCTGGCTATTGTAAGCAGAGCTGCAATGGACATTTTGGTACATGACTCTTTTTGAATTATGGTTTTCTCAGGGTATATGCCCAGTAGTGGGATTGCTGGGTCGTATGGTAGTTCTATTTTTAGTTTTTTAAGGAAACTCCATACTGTTCTCCATAGTGGCTGTATCAATTTGCATTCCCACTAACAGTGCAAGAGGGTTCCCTTTTCTCCACAGCCGCTCCAGCATTTGTTGTTTGTAGATTTTCTGATGATGCCCATTCTAACTGGTGTGAGGTGATACCTCATTGTAGTTTTGATTTGCATTTCTCTAATAATTAGTGATGTTGAGCAGCTTTTCATGTGCTTCTTGGCCATCTGTATGTCTTCTTTGGAGAAATGTCTATTTAGGTCTTCCGCCCATTTTTGGATTGGGTTGTTTGTTTTTTTGATGTTGAGCTGCATGAGCTACTTGTAAATATTGGAGATTAATCCTTTGTCAGTTGCTTCATTTGCAAATATTTTCTCCCATTCTGAGGGTTGTCTTTTCGTCTTGTTTATGGTTTCCTTTGCTGCGCAAAAGCTTTGAAGTTTCATTAGGTCCCATTTGTTTATTTTTGTTTTTATTTCTATTTCTCTAGGAGGTGGGTCAAAAAGGATTTTTTTGTCTTTTAATATGATCTTTTTAGTGATGAATTCAAACTACTTTAGCTTTTTAAAATTATTTGACCAGGCAAGTATTACTGTCAGAAACTAGCTCAAATCAAAATTATCATGTAACCAGTTAAACTTATTGCATTCGAATATTCAATTTCTGCCAATCCATAATCTAATCATTTCAAAATATTTTTTTTAACATCTTTACTGGACTATAATTACAGCACTGATTTTTAAACTCAAAGCCGATTTATACTGTCTGCCTTCACCAGTGTTAAGAACGGCTTACATCCAGAGCCCATTCTAAAAATTTGATTCTCACACGTCCTTGTTTTTATCTCCTTCACAAAAGAAAGATATTAAGAGACTTACAGAGTGTATAAAACACAATTAGAGCAAACAAAATTAGGTAAATCAAGACCTAAAGGGAAAATGACTGAATAGCAAAATCATAGTAGAGAATTGGCAAAAATGCATTCCATGAGACCATGCATAAGCTACATACTTGGCTCTGAGCTTGCTGGGAGGCATGGCAAAACAACGGCTCAATCAAGAATCACATTCTTAGTAACTTTTTATTATTGAATGTTCAAGAGACATTCCACCTTTTCTAGAACTGCAGGTTAAGAAGTTTCTTCTGTGTGTTTTCCTAAAGGAAAGTGATGTAATCGACTTGTCCATTATAAAACATAGCTATTCCTCTCTCATGGCCTCCATCAAATATTTAATGAACAGTGTTTTTATTGAGTTCACGTCTAATCCATACTCCCACTTGGTTTTATGTAGAGGAAGTAGAATATACTGATAAATTAGTCACGGTAGGCGCTGCAACAAGGCAACTCCTTAGCACCATAGAGGTTTAATTCTTCCACAGATTGGCAGTGAGGGTCAGTGGGAATGCCCTTTCATCTATCTAGTGGCTCAGGAATCCAAGCTCCTCCATCTGATGTTGCTGTCATCTTAACACATGAATCCTAGGGTCATTGCTGAGAGCTTGGAGGTGATCTACCCACTCAAATGCCTCATCCAGGAAGTAGCACACATCACTTCGAGTCTTGCTTCATGGGCTAGACCTGGTCTTACCATCCCACCAACCCACAAGGGGCTGGAAAGTGTGTGGTCTTGTCTACCAATGTGCCCAGGAAGGACTCATGAGCTGGCAACCTCTACCACAACCAGGAACTTACAGAAGTGTTTCCTTGGAAACAGAAGGGGAGATAGAAACCCTCTATTTAGAAAGCACAGGATGCCGCTCCCATCCCCCATGCACGTCACCAATATTTTTGAGCAAATGTTTGGTGCTAGCCACCGGGTAACAACAAACCAGACAGACATGGCTCTTGTCTTCCAAGAGCTCACGAATGGTGAGGACAGGTGCAACGTGGGAGAAGGCTTTGCCCCCACCTCTGGGTTGCTGCTGGCAACTCTGGGGAAAGGCAGCCTTGACTGAATATGTCTTCTGTGTCTAAAAGCACACATTTGTTTTAGGGAGGCATAGGAGAAATTGGTTACTCATATACGTTTAGTGAGTCTTCAGCCCGAAGCATAACAAAAATTACTACAGGATGTGCTCTTTCCTTGCAGCTATCCAAATTTCAGGGCCAAGGGGTCTGACAGGGGACAACACTAGGTCATAAAGACCGTAAGATGCTTCGAAGTGCTGTGCTCATCATTTCCTGGAAATAGGGTTTTTTCCCCCAAACACCCTGCCCTGTACATGCCACTCCCTTTGCCTTCAGTATTGAACTCCTTTTCTTTACCGGAAATTACCTGTCCCTTTAAGAGTCAGCCTAAGTGTAACTTCTGACATGAAGCCTTCCCTGACTTCCTACATGTCATAGGTGGTCACCCTATTTACCACCCATCCCCCGTCTTAATAAACATTTATTGAAGATTCTTCGCTTCTCCTCCCCACCCCCACTCCGACTCCGACTCGAGTCTCAGACACACTGCTGTCAGATGCAGCTAGCCTTTTTAAATTCAAATATATTCCTGTTGATACCAAGTGTTAGTCCCCATCTGATTTGGCATCAGTGTTACATTTCCCCTCAGAGCTTGAGATTGCTTTCTAAAATATCTAAGTAAAAATATGCAGCTCGGTAGATGAAAAATGCCTTTGTCTGAAACTCTCGGCTCTCTGGGAGAGCATCAGAGAGCCGACACCAACAGCGCCCTCAAGAGCTCACTTTGGCCATCCCCTCCTCCTCCTCTCTTGTCCAGAAGTGAACAGGAAATGGATGGGGAGGTCCACTGGCTCTGAAGATTAGGCATCAATGGTGGCCAGCCACGGGAGGGGGGGGCAGAGGCCAGAACTGGCGACGGTGGCGGCAGGGATGTGTGGCAGTGACAAGTGGGTAGATGACTGGATCAAGATGCACCCTGGTGAGAGCAGGCAAGCAAGGGGGGGCTCGGGAGGCAGGTTCGAGGAAAGACTTTTTTCGGAGTTCGAGTGATGTGGACATGTTCATTACACTGGAGCGAAGGAGTAATGGCAGCTGCAGAGTAACTGACAAGCTCATTCATGTTGGGATCCAGGGCGCAGTAGAGGAACTGGCTTTGCAAAGAAGAGCGGCTCTTTCTCCCCTGATAGGGGAAGTAAGAGGAAAGGGAATGTGCTCTCTGTGCCTTTGCAGGTGGGAGGTGCAGGGGGCACTGAGTTCATTCTGTAGAACCTCGGCTTCCAGGTGGAATCCAGAGTGAGAGACGGGGGCGAGTCAGCAGAGAGCTTAAAGATTTGCAACTGCTGCTGAGGGCCAGATAGAAGAGAGCTGAGTGGAGGGAGGCTGAACAGGACTGGAAGCAGTTATGATGTTCTCCATATGACAGAAAAAGCTTACTCAGAGGATCCGGGGAAATAGATCTTTTACTAGAACTTCCCTTACGATACCCACCCCTCTGCCCCCAAGACACACAGACAAACCACCACCACCGCCACCACTACCTAGTAAAGAAAGGAAATGGAGAAAGAGAGAGAGTCAGCTCTTGGAATCAGAAGGGACACTTCCTTTCTCCGCCTACTTAATTATCCGGCTTTTTGAATTAGGGGTGGAAAGCAAACTTGCCTTATTTCTATTCACCATTGCTCTCTTGAGTTTGTTCCCATTCATGAAGCAGCTTAGTTTGGTTTAGCTAACTGCATGCATGACTTCCAAAAACCACATCACACTGTGGGAGGAATGCAGCCTCTAGCAAAGCTACAGCGGCTTCACCACATTGTTTAAAGAGAGAAGCAGCGGCAGCGCCAGGGCCTCTGAAATCCATTTAAGATGTGTGAAAACATGAGATTGAAACGCTGACCTTTCCCTGAAGCTGAAAGAACCTACTCCAGGGGACTGTTTGGAAAACTGCGGCTGCAGGTCCGGGCCCATCCGAGACTCCGCAGGTCCCTGGCTCCCAGGGGCCCGTCCAGCCGGGAAGCCCTGCCTCTGTGTCCTCTGTCCCGCACAGGGCATCAGCCTGAAGGCTACTGGGCATTTTGGAAGGGGAGACGTTGCTTAAGGAACGGTCATGGAGGCCAGAAGAGGAGGGGGTCGTCAAAGGGCAAAGAGAGGAAAGGAGGGAAACCTTATCTAAATCGCCTGCGTCCAGGTCTATGGCCGCCCACTGCCTCTTCAGATTCAGGTCAGGGAGGAGACTCTGCCCAGATGGGCTTTCTGATGCTAACCCAGGTGCCAAATCGTTTGAGGCATCTCAAGGCAGGAGCTTGGCCATAGAACTTGAAATTTGATTAGCATGACTGAATTTTCATTCTGCGAAATGAAAATTCACAGAATTTTGTCACAGAAAATAGCGGATAAATATAGCACAGCTGGTTAAGAGTGGAATCTCCTCCTCCCTGTCTCAAACTCCGGCAACTTCTTCAGCTGTCCACGGGTCCTTGGGCCCCCTTGCTGCCTGTGCCAGCAGGCAGGGTGTCGCCTCTGTTTCAAGCGTGCAGAGGTATCGCTCTTCAGCCTCCCCTCAGGTCAAGACCTACTATTACCGAGTCCCCAGCTGATTTTCGCCCAACTGGATGTTTGATCCAACACTGTTATGCTAATCATCATAAGGGTCACATCCTTTAATCTTTTTTTCATTGAAGTACAGTTGATTTACAAAGTTGTGTCAATCTGTGCTGTACAGCAAAGTGACTCGGTTACACCCATATAGACATTCTTTTCCATTACGGTTTATCACGGGATATTGACTATAGTTCCCTGTGCCGTACAGTAGGACCTTGTTGTTTATCCATCCTATATATAATAGTTTACATCCGCTAACCCCGAACTCCCACTCCATCCCTCCCCCACCCACCTCCCCCTAGGGTCACATCCTGCAGGGAACTTTTCCTTGTATTAGTATCATCATATCACCTGCGGCGCTCCAGCCCTATCCTTCAGCTCTATCAGCTTCTTTTCCTCTTTTGCTGGATGACGAAGCCCATTCAGGGCCAGGTCTCCTCCCTCCCTCTCTGCAGGGTTTAGGGTTTGGGACTCGGGTTGCTGGTCCTCCTGCTGGCTCTTACTCCTCTCTGTAACTAACCCAGGGGCCACCTCAGGTGCACCGAACAGGCAGACTTCCGCTCACAGGGATCTCACTGCTGCCTTTGCCAACACACCCTTTCTTAAGGCCGGATGCCACAAGCCCAGTTTTCCCTGCTTAATTAAACACCTCCTCTGCTGAATTCCCTACCCTGGAGTTAGGGGCCATCACGGATTGGGCCAATTATACCATCTCTTTCACTGCCATCAGAACTTAATTGTGCAACACCCCCTTGAGGGGGTCCATCCACTGAAGTCCCTAACTGTGCACTCCCTTCTTATGTTTTTGGGGTATCAGGGACACTGGGAGAGCACCAGCACAGACAACTACCATTTGGCCAGACCCCTGACTGATCATGACAGATCCCTGTCTCGTCATAACATCCTAACAAAAAATGGGGGTGACTACAAGCACCCCGAAGGACTCCCCGTTAGGATGCATAGCTAGTTGGAGTGAATTTAGACAAGGTGGTTTAAGAAAAGAGAAATTAATTTTCTTTTGCAATACTGCATGGCCCCAATACAAACTAGGGGACCAAGAGATCTGGCCAGAAAATGGGTCACTGAATTACAATACCATCTTGCAGCTGGACCTGTTTTGTAAGAGGGAAGGTAAATGGGGGTAAGTTCCATATATCCAAATGTTCGTGACCCTGTTCCAAGATCCAGGAAATAAAAACAAAAGCAAAATAGAAATAAAAGCAAAAATAAACAAATGGGACCTAATCAAACTTATCAGCTTTTACACAGCAAAGGAAACCATAAACAAAAAGAAAAGACAACCTATGGACTGGGAGAAAATATTTGCAAATGATGCAACCGACAAGGGCTAGATTTCCAAAATATACAAACAGCTCATACAACTCAATAACAAAAAAAGCAAACAACCCAATCAAAAATTGGCAGAAGACCTAAACAGACATTTCTCCAAAGATGACATATAGATGGCCAACAGGCACATGAAAACACGCTCACCATCGCTAATCATTAGAGAAATGCAAATCAAAACCACAAAGAGGTATCACCTCACACTGGTCAGAATGGCCATCATTAAAAAGTCTAGGGCTTCCCTGGTGGCTCAGTGGTTAAGAATCCTCCTACCAACTCAGGGAACACGGGTTCGAGCCCTGGTCCGGGAAGATACCACATGCCGCGGAGCAACTAAGCCCGTGAGCCACAACTACTGAGCTTGCGCTCTAGAGCCCGTGAGCCACAACTACTGAAGCCTGTGCACCTAGAGCCTGTGCTCCGCAGCAAGAGAAGCCACCGCAATGAGAAGCCCACGCACAGCAACAAAGACGCAACGCAGCCAAAAAAAAAAAAAAAAAAGTCTAAAAATAACAAACGTTGGAGAGGGTGTGGAGAAAAGGGAACCCTCTTGCACTGTGGGTGGGAATGTAAATTGGTGTAGCCACTATGGAAAACAGTATGGAGGTTTCTTACAAAACTAAAAATAGAGTTACCATATGATCCAGTAATCCCACTCCTGGGCATATACCCAGAAAGAACTAAAATTTGAAAAGATACATGCACCCCTATGTTCACTGCAGCACTATTTACAATAGCCAAGACATGGAAACAACCTAAATGTCCATCAACAGAATGGATAAAGAAGATGTGGCACATATATATATAATGGACTATATTACTCAGCTATTAAGAAGAATGAAATAATGCCATTTGCAGCAACATGGATGGACCTAGAGATTATCATACTAAGCAAAGTAAGTCAGAAAGAGAACAACAAATACCATATCACTTATATATGGAATCTAAAATACGACATAAATGAACATATCTATGAAACAGAAACAGACTCACAGACATAGAGAACAGACTTGTGGTTGCCAAGGGCCGAGGGGGAGGGAAGGACTGGGAGTTTGGGGTGAGCAGAGGCAAACTATTATGAATAGGATGGACAGACGACAAGGTCTTGCTGTAGAGCACAGGGAACTATATTCAATATCCTATGATGAACCATAATGGAAAAGAGTATGAAAAAGAATATATATATGAATGACTGGGTCTCTTTGCTGTACAGCAGAAACTAACACATTGTAAATCAACTATACTTCAATAAAATTTTTAAAAACAAAATAAAAAACTCCTGCCAGGTATACCTGGCTCACATCCCTTAAAAGTACCTTCTTCTCCTACAGGAGCCCCACAAGCACCCCGAAGGACTCCCCATTAGGATGCATAGCTAATTGGAGTAAATTTAGACAAGATGGCTTAAGAAAAGAGAAATTAATTTTCTTTTGCAATACTGCATGGCCCCAGTACAAACTAGGGGGCCAGGAGATCTGGCCATCTGATTTTAGATGATACCCTTATGTGGACCTCTTGAGGTCCACAACCTCGAACTCCTACCCTCCCCAATTCTGAGGGGAGACAGTCTTCCAGACCGTCTACCCCTAGCGCCCCATCTGGGCTGCTGGAAATACCACCACTTATCCCTCCAGCCCTGTCCTGTATCCTCCGTTACCAGAGGTGAGTCCTGCCAGTACTACACGAAGCAGGGCTACCTGCAAACCTCCCAAAAGCAAACTGTGTCCCTTAAGGGAAGTGCCAGCCGGCGATGGAGGAACAATAGAGGCCACGCCCCTTTTCCAGGGCTGGCCTAGCTACTTGCAAAGCGCAATCTGGATGTTCTTCCGAGGACTCCAGTTGGACCCCTTTGTGGAAGGGATTCACCAAGCTGACAATGTCCTATGAACTTACTCGGGGGGACCCATAGGTCCTCCTTCTACTGCTGCACCTTTGAAGAGAAAAGCCGGATCCTTGGGGCAGCCCGGGCACATGGCAATGAAATGGCAGCCCAAAATCAAGGACATATAATCTACCTTACAGGAGGGGATGCAATCCCTGACCAGGAGCCCCACTGGGACTGCCGACAGGGAGGTAGAGGGCTCGAACACAAGAACCACATGATAACTTGCCTCACAGAAGGCATGAAAAGGCGTGTTGTTAAGCCTGTTAATTATGACAAAGTCAGAGAAGTAACACAGGGAACAGGTGAGAATCCAGCCCTCTTCCAGGACTGCCCGGTGGAAGTCTTTAGAAAGTATACAGTTTTAATCCTGACACCCCCGAAAGGCAAGTCCTCATAAATATCCATTATATCACTCAATCTGCCCCAGACATTAGGAGAAAATTACAGAAGGCCGCTATGGGGCCCCAACCTCCCATGAATCAGCTCATGGACTTGGTCCTTGGAGTATTTAATGATAGAGATAGAGTTGAGGAAGCACAAAGGATCTGGGGGCAACAATGCAGGGCACAATTACTAGCTGCAGCCCTATCTCCTGCACCTCAGGGTTACCCTCCCCGACTTCGCCACCCCCCATCCCCTGCCTTGCAAAAGCCCATGGCAGGGGCGGGATCTAGAAAATCTGGGATAGAGACACTGCCCCACCAAAAAGGGACCTATTTTAATGCAGCCAGGAGGGCCACTGGAAGAACGAATGCCCCTTGTATGGAAAAGTCCACCGGGACCCTGCTCGATATGAGAGGGCCACTGGAAGCAGGACTGCCCCCAGTCCTGACGGGGACTTAGGGCTCCCAAGACGATGATGGCTGAGAGGACTGACGGGGCCCGGGACCCTGTCTGTCTCCCAAAGGACACCTGGACACCTGGTCATTTCCCCTGAGGAGCCTCGGGTAACCCTTGACGTGGCAGCTAGGAAAGCTACTTCTTTTTTTTTTTTTTTTTACTAGATACAGAGCCACCTATGCTTTCTGATTTCCCCGGACTCTTGTCCTCCCAATCCCGTATAGAAATAGGGATGGATGGACGGATGGTCCAAAGCCAAATGATTCACCACACCCCTCAGCTGCTTACTAGGAAGTTTCACCTTTGCACACCAGTTCCTGTTCATGCCTGCGTGCCCCATCCCCTTGTTGGGAAGGGATTTTCTCACCAAATTCCAGACAATAGTTCAATTTGGAGACCACCTCCGAGAAGGCACGCACCAGGAGAAACAGCTGCTCTTGGCCGTGGGAGCCTCTGCCTCAGTAACACATCAGAGGAAGCCTCCCTGCCTCACCATAGTGTTTCCCAAGTGAACCCTGCTGTCTAGGATACTGAGGTTCCTGGCAGAGCTACCAATGGACCCCAGTTCAGATTTCATTAAAACCCAATGCTGATTACCCGTGGAAAAAACAGTATCCCTTGAGGCCCGAGGCCCCACGGGGTATCCAGCCTTTCATAACCAAGCTTAAAATATGGGCTGTTACGACCCTGCCAATTTCCGTGTAATATCCCCATTCTCCCCATAGAAAAACAAAGTATACAGAATACAGGTTTGTTCAAGACCTGAGGGCAGTTAATGAGGCAGTGGTCCCAGTTCACCCAAGAGTCCCTGACCCATACACCATACTGACCCAAGTTCCAGAAAACACAAACTGGTCCACAGTGTGAGACCTAAAGGATGCCTTCTTTTGTATTCCCCTGCACCCAGACTCCCAGTTATCTCTTTGCCTTTGAGTGGACAGATCCAGACACCCAGAGCACCTCCCACCTAACCTGGACCGAGCGGCCCTAAGGCTTTAGGGCTAGCCCCAACCTGTTTGGGAATGCATTAGCAAAGGAGTTAAGAGAATGACAGTTGGTTAATGGATCTCTCCTACAGTGTGTGGATAACCACCTAATTTCCATTCCCACTAGGGAAAACTCAGATAAAAACACCACTCAGGTCCTCAGCTTCCTAGGGGAATGAGGATATCAAGTCTCTCCTCACAAGGACCAAATTTCCACCCAACAGGTTAAGTGACTGTGATACGTGCTCACGACTGGGACGAGGACTCCAGTACAGGACCGAAGGAAGCTACTGTAACCCTCCAACCAACCGCCCTGGATACCTGGATTCAGGCTCATAGCAAAGCCTTTCTATGAGACCCTAAAAGGAGGCGACCATGAACCCCTTAACTGGGATGAAGATTGCCAACAAGCGTTTCTAGCTCTGAAACAAAAATTAGGGATCACCCCTGCATTAGGTCTCCCTAACTTAGAAAAATCCTTTACCTTCTATATAGCTGAGAGACAAGGGGTAGCCCTGGGTGTCCTCACCCAAAAACTCAGGGACCTCACTAAACTAACAGCTTATTCCTCAAAACAACTTGATCAGGTGGCCACTGGATGGCCAGGAAGTCTTACGGCAGTGGCCGCCACTGCTCCACTAATGGAAGAGTCCAATAAGTTCACCCTGGGACAATCATTGGAAGTCCTAACTCCTCACCAGGCACAAGGAGTCCTGGAAGCAAAGGGACACCAAATGGCTGACGGGTGGATGACTGCTTAAATACCAAGCCCTCCTACTTAACGTCCCAGGTGTAACTCTTAAGGTTTGCCAAGACCTGAACCCAGCTACTCTAATGCCAAACCCCCCACCCCAAGGGTCCCTTGTTCACTCCTGCGTGGAGACTATTGAAGAAGGTTACTCCAGTAGACCTGACCTCAAGGATGAGCCCCTGCCGGATCCCGATGTAGAACGATTTACCGAGGGAAGCAGTTTCATACGTGAAGGGGTAAGAAAGGCTGGCTATGCCTTAGTCAGCCTGCAGACCACTACTGAGTCTGGAGCTCTGCCCTCTCACACTTCCGCCCAAAAGGCCGAGTTGATTGCCTTGGCCAGAGCTGTTCAGCTGGAAAAGGGATTAAGAGTCAATATTTATACTGATTCCAAGTATGGATTCCTAGTGCTACAAGCCCATGCTGCCATATGGAAAGAAAGGGGACTATTAACAGCCAAAAGGTCCCCTATAAAACACCAGGCAGAAATTCTAGAACTCTTAGAAGCAGTCCAGCTTCCAAAGGAGGTTGCAGGGGTCACCAAAAGGGCAACAAGTCCCTTACAAGGGGAAATGCCCTGGCCACAAAGGCCGCTAAGATGGCAACTCAACAACAGCTTGTCCTACAAGACCGGACAGCCCACCCTTCCCAACGGTGCCACCTTATACACCTGAAGAACTCGAGTGGGCTAAACGAGGGGGACTGGAAAGAGACCTCTCAGGGCGGCTGACAAAAGATAACAAGCTTCTCATTCCTGGGGCCAAGCAATGCAAAGTAATTAAGCACTTCCACGAATGCTTCCACTTAGGGCAGGACTCTCCTTATTCAAACTGGTTACTCAGGTGTTCCTGGGTAAGGGACTGTCCCAAATTGTTAAAAATATCACCAGGGCTTGCAAGTTTTGTGCCTGCAATGCTCCAGGAAGCCACCCCATACCTCCACCCCTAACTTGGCCCATACAACACCGGGGAACCTATCCAGGGGAATATTCCTGGACTTGACCCAAACACCCCCATGTAGCAGATGAAAATATCCATTGGCATTCATAGACACCTTTATAGGGTGGATAGAAGCTTTTCCTACCTACTAGGACTGAAAAGGCAACAGAAGCATCCAAATTTCTGCTTAAAGAGATAATTCTGAGATTTCAGTTACCAAAAAGCTCACAGAGTGATAACAGACCTTCCTTCACCACCAAGCTGACCCACCAGGTTTCCCCAGCTCTGGGTATTAACTACTGCTTCCACTCTTCCTAGAGGCCCCAGTCCTCAGACAAAGTAGAAAAAGCAAATCACGTTCTAAAAAGAACGCTTGCTAAGCTGTGCCAAGAGACCTCAGAAACCGGCGTCTCCCTCCTCCCTGTAGCCCTTCTAAGGACCAGGATGGCCCCAAAGGGAATTTTAAACTTAGCCCGTTTGAAATGACCTATAGGAGGCTGCTCTTGACCTCAGATCTCTGTTTGATGAGGAAACCCACCAGTGGTCTCCCACCTTGTTAGCTTGAACCAAGTTCAAAGGGCCCTCCAAGAACACGGAAACAAAGTGCTGCCCACCCCCCCCCCACAACAAAAGAAAATGTCGAGGAGTCCATCCAGTCAGGGGATTTTGTCCTACTAAAAACTTGGAAGGAAGGGTCCCCTGAGGACCAGCTACAACCAAAATGGAAGGGACCGTACCAAGTGTTACTAAGTACCCCAACTGCTGTCAAGCTACTGAGAATTACTAGTTGGGTCCATCTGCCTAGATTAAAACCTGTATCTTATGAGTCCCAACAGGAACCAGAAGAGAGCTACTCCTGCGAGCCAGTGGAAGACTTCAGACACCTGTTCAAGACAACAGATAAGTGGCTTCATATGGCTGTGATGTGTTGGCCTACTCATCCTTGTGTTTCTGACTATCATGCTCTTATTCTGCCCCTTTTCAGAGCCCCCTCCCCCTGGTAAACATCCGCTTTGCCCCTGCTGGGTCTAAGAGAAAAAATACAGTAATAGCCATGATACTACTAGTAGGACTTCTGATGATGGTCTTGGCTCGGGGGAATGGGAAAATCAGGCTTTAGTAAACATATCTACAATAGTCACCTGGGGAGAAAAACTGCTTAATTGTTGGGTCTGCCACAAAAACCCTGGCTTACAACAATCATTACAGATACAAACAGGTACATACAACAAGAGCTTGACCAATTCAAACACATGGCATCCCCTCCTCCCTCCCCATACGAGCATGATGGACAATACTCCTGTTAGGCCCACTACCTTGCCTTAGTTTAACTCTTTTTAAAAATATGACTTAAAACTTTTCCATTAATAATGACTACTTTTGTCATCCAGAAAACCAGTCATGCTTCCAACCTCTAATGGTTCTCTTGGCTATAGTAAGCCTTTTTGGAATAACCCCTGGCCACCCAATGGTAACATCGCCATAGCGTTTTGGAACCTGGACCCAAACTGAATTCCCATGAATGCCTCCACTCTGTGTGCTTACAGAAATCCAGGTTGAGGGTGCCTACAGGATAGAGATGGAATGCACCAAAAATTGGGCTAAAGATTGTCTGGCCCTGTGGAAGCGGTGGGTAAAACCCTCTTAATTCACCATCTCATCTAAGCTGAGGGCATGGAATACTCCCGACCTAACTATTTTGCATATTCTAATGGGCCCCTGTCCCTGCATTGTGTTTATAACTTGTCCCTTCCATGGGTCCGGACAGTTGCTTCCTTGTTAAATTCTTCTGTTCCCAGATCTCTTATTGCACCTTCAGGATATGTCTGGATATGTGGCACTCCCCAGAACGAGGGCCCAAAGACAAGTGCACCCCAGGGTAATATGTCCCCTATATAAATCTTATCTTTATATCAATAATGTGTGGCATGAGAGAGCCTATACATTAGGACATTTGGTCCCATTCACAGCACAATACATAATAATACTCAATATTATCCCAGGAGGGCCACTGGATTAATATTGGCAGGAATAGGACTGGCAGGGGGATGGACGGCTCCATGGGGAGGCTTTGCCTACCCTTAAATAACCCGAGAAAATCTAACCAACACTTTAGAGAGCCTAGCCCTGACCACTGGAAATGTCCCAAATAGACTTTCTGACTTCTTTAAACTCACTGGCCAGTGTGGTTATGGAAAATAGATTGGCCTTGGATTACTTGCTGGCCAAGCAGGGTGGCGTTTGTGAGGTCATAGACAAACCTTTTGTACCTATGTTAATAATTTGGGCCGAATCGATAGACATCAAAAAGATTTATGAAGAGGCATCCCGGTTACACTGCTACAACCGGGGGTCAGCCCCTAAGGCCATCTGGTCCCAGGTGCCTCCAAAGCCTCGGGGCTTACTGAGGTCATCGCGCTGAGGACTCAGAATAGAAATGCTCTGCTCACTTGTGAGCCTCTCTCCCTCTCTCCCTCACTGATTGGCTGTGTCTAGTGCTCAGCACTGTGTCTGGAAAAAAGGAGGTTGATTCAGTCAGGATGCTTTGTGCTGCAAGTAATAGAAAATCCCAGTGCTAACTCCAACGGGTTTACAGCCATGAGGAAATGTATAATTTCACAAAAATCGGAAGTCCAGATACAGGGTGGGAAACAGGTACAGTAGGAAAAGCAGCTCAATGACGTCGTCTAGGGTTCAGTTCTGATTCTTTTCTCTGACCACCATCGGTATCAGCTCCACCCGAAAGCTGGTTCCCCTTGTGGTCACAGCATGGCTTTCAATGCTACATACTTTATTGTTTGCATGTAAAAGGGAAATTTCTTCCCAACCATAGTCTATAAAAGTTTCTTGTAATCTCATTGGGCCAACATAGCTTGGCCCACACATATAGCCCTGGACCTTTGCCAGGTAATCACCATCATCTGATTGTCTCAGACTAATCGTGGTTTCCATCTGGAATAGGAATGGGGTGGGGAACAAATCTGGGTTCAATGAGGAAGGAGGAAAGGGGAACTAGATGTTGGCTATGCAACCAGCAGTACTCTTTCCATAGGTGCTGAATAATTATTTGGTGGATGATATAATAAAAACAAGAGCATGGGGCTTCCCTGGTAGCACAGTGGTTGAGAGTCTGCCTGCCAATGCAGGGTTCGTGCCCCGGTCCGGGAAGATCCCACGTGCCGCGGAGCGGCTGGGCCCGTGAGCCATGGCCGCTGAGCCTGCGCGTCCGGAGCCTGTGCTCCGCAACGGGAGAGGTCACCACAGTGAGAGGCCCACGTATCACAAAAACAAAACAAAACAAAACAAACAAACAAGAGCATGGCCTGATGCTCCCTGGTGTTGTCCCAATGCAGAACAAAGTCAGAGTGGCCGAGGCTCTTGTGGTGTCTCTCTCCGCATTGGAATGTCCTCGGTTTCGGGAAACTTTTGTTGATCTAGGCACCACTGGGTCCTTACCAGTCTGATGCTTCTTTTTTTTTCCCTAAAGATTTATTTATTTATTTGGGCTGTGCAGGGTCTTAGTTGCGGCACGCAGGATCTTCGTTGCGGCATGCGGACTTCGCAGTTGCGGCATCCCCGACCAGGGATCGAACCCAGGCCCCCTGCATTGGGGGTGCAGAGTCTTACCCACTGGACCACCAGGGAAGTCCCACCAGTCTGATGTTTCTACTCCTCAGCCATCCTCTTGCTCAGAGAGGATACTAGTAAACTTGTCCAGACACATGAAAACATTTCAAGAGTTTAGCAGGCGGAATCCATATCTCCCCATCTTAGACCGTTTCCTTAACTCTAGCAAGGTATTTAGCAGACCTGCTGCTCACTTTCCTTATAACCCAACCTTTTCAGTACTCATTAGTTTTCAAGAACCAGAAGTCTCTCTTTGGAGACAATTAAAGAATTATAGTCTTTCTTCCCAAGCCTGTGTCCTATAATCTATCCAATCCACTTCTCGGGGAGAAGGTAGGGGCAGATGGTAATAAGGGTCTTTGGGACCTGATGGGTCTGTCTTAGAACACCACCTCCACCACTGACTCAGAAGGGGACCACTGGGAAACCACATACCCTCCCTAAGTCTTTTTCTCCTTTCCTGTGAAATAGGGTCTTTATAAATAAAGTACTGTCTCCCCTACCCCAAAGAACGGGCTTCTGAAAACTGCCAGCGTGGGACAGTTTGTCTGTTTGTTTATTTTGGGCCACGACGTGCGGCATGTGGGATCTTAGTTTCTCAACCAGGGATTGAACCTGTGCCCCCTGCATTGGGAGCGTGAAGTCTTAACCACTGGACCGCCAGGGGAGTCCCCAATGTAGGAGAATTTGGGTTTGAAGAAATTGAGACCGTACAGAGAATTGGGAGAAAGTGGGGGGCAACATCAGCAATAAGCCTATGAGAGGTTTCAAGGGGACTTCCCTGGTGGCGCAGTGGTTAAGAATCCACCTGCCAATGCAGGGGACACAGGTTCAAGCCCTGGTCCGGGAAGATCTCACATGCCACGGAGCAACTAAGCCCTTGCGTCACAACTACTGAGCCTGCGCTCTAGAGCCCGCGAGCCACAGCTACTGAGCCCACGTGCCACAACCACTGAAGCCCGCGCACCTACAGCCCGTGCTCCGCAACAAGAGAAGCCACCGCAATGAGAAGCCCACGCATCGCAACAAAGAGTAGCCCCCGCTCGCCACAACTAGAGAAAGCCCGCACACAGCAGTGAAGATCCAACACAGCCAACAATAAACAAATAAATAAATAAAAATAAATTTTAAAAAAAGGTCTCATGAATATATATTTTATGAATATATATTTTTAATTTTTCCTAACATAGAGCTTAAAAAAAGACAAAATGGCAGTGACATTTAACACATATTAAAACATGAATAACAAGTGCTATCCGATTAATTTCTATTTACCATCCCTTGCTTGTAAGAACATTTTCAACATCTCCCACCCCTTAGTTTATAGGAAAATGCTGGCAAGTCAGATTGTAGGTCAGCAGATGAAGAGGCGTTTGTTGGCTTGCTTGTTCTCGACTTCAGGTCTCCATCCTACGCTCACCGTATTTCTGTTGGTTTGCTTGGGCATTGTTTTTGTCCCATTCCCCAGAGACCCAGGCTCAAGGCACCAGAAAGAACACACCTCATGCACCGTCTGTCTACACTGGGCCTGCTCCTCCCCTGGGGCTCCCAGTCTCAGGGAAACACTACCACTTAACCAGTCACCCAAGGAGAAATCCGGGCACTGAGTCCTCCCTCACACTAGCTCCTTGGGTCCAGCTGTCTGCTGCACAGAACCCCCTGAGTCCATCTCCCTCTGGCCATACTCACTCCAGGTGCTATAGCTTAGCTTTCATCACTTATCAAGACCACTACAAGCACTTCTTATCTGGTTTCCTCCAGTCCAACCAGGCTACGCAAGGCAGCCAGAATGGAGGCAGATCTAATTCTGTCACTCCCTTTCTTCAAGCCTCTCAAGACCCTCTAGCTCCATCCTCCCAGGCCCCACAGCCTCCAGTCATAAAGAACATCCGGCAGCTCCCCACCCCCAAATTATTCCTCATACTCTGTGGATTCCCCACGCGGCTCCAATTGCTTGGAACATTTCCCTCTACCCCAACCTAGCTAACCCGTCTTTGCCCTTTAATACTCAGCTCAGATTTAACTCCTCTGCCTAAGTTTTTCATTCCATAAAATGAGCATAATAATAGGACCTACCTCATAGGTCCTTGGAAGGAATAAATGAGTTCTTCCATATAAAGCAAGAAGAATTGTGCCTGGTAGTTGGATAAATGTGAGCTATTATTATCCTTTCCAGGTAGCCTGAACCCTGAACCATACTCCCCAGATTAGGTGCTTCCGTATTGTCCCACACTTCCCTCATCACAACCCTTCACAAACTGAACTCAGATGGAATCACTAGACTTTGCATTCCTTCAGAGCCTACCCAGGGTCATATTTGTCTCTGGCTGTGCTCAGAGTAGGGCCAGGAGCACTGAAGGGCCACAGTGAATGTTAGTTGAATGAATAAAGATTCAAAGCAAGAAGCCCTTTTACCACTGCCTGGAAGCCATCCCAGATGAGTTACAGAAACTCCCTCTCCTGGGAATTCCCTGGCAGTCCAGTGGTTAGGACTCCGCAGTTCCACTGCAGGGGGCACGGGTTCGATCCCTGGTCGGGGAACTAAGATCCCGCATGCCAAGCAGAGTGGCCAAAAAAAACCCCAAAAAACAAAAAAACTGCTTCTCCCCAGGCTTCTGACAAAACATCCTGGATGTCTGGGCTTCTGTCCCAGCACTCACTGACCAGAGACAACCCCGACAACTGGTGGTATTTGTGGCATGATAGGCGGGGTGACTCCACTTAAAAAGGGAAAAAAAACAAAAAACACATGAAGAGGAAAATAACTTAGTCATCACTGTCAACCCTGGCAAATAAACAGTGCTATTACACACTCCAGAACTCAAGGAGCGACACGTAATTAGGCACAGGTTCAATCAGCAGCGTGAGGCAGCTTAGGTGGGGGCGCCAGGGTATGAGTGGCTCATTTGCACTCAGAAGAGATGGGGATGTTGATTTTCATGCAAACACTCTCTAAGATTCCCAATTAAATGCGCACATGAATGTGTTTAACGCCCTACCTAGGAGAAAGGCTTTTTCTGAGAAAAGGAGCAGGGAGGTGGTGTGGATGTTTCTGAGTTGGCAGCAGATTTATTAGGGCTTTACTTGTTTTCTGATTTTAAAAGTAATATATTTTCATTGCAAACACCTTTGGAAAATATAGAGAATAAAGAAGAAAATAAAAATCTATAATAATCTTATCACACACTTGATCCTATCACGACTTTGATTTCCTCTATTTACATTCAGTAACTCGGGAAGTGCTCTCATCCACTCCCAGGGCTTTAAATGCTGTCTTTATGCACATGATTCTCAAATTGTATCTCCAGCCTCCTCCTCTCCGCCAAGCTCCAGACTAGATGTCGAGAGATGCAGGCCTGTGGGTATTTAAAAGCATCAGAAACTCAATGTGGCCACAATAAATCTCTTGTTTTCTACCCTCTCCTTGCAGATTTCCTTCTTGGATCTTCCCCATATTAGTAAATGCCACTGTTATCCACCCAGTTGCTCAAGCCAAAAACTAGAAGACATCATGCTCTAAACTTCACATACATTTTATCCACCGTCGGGTCTTAACTTTACCTCCAAAAAAAATCCCAATTTCCTATACATCCTCCATCTCTACTGCCATCCCCCAAATGCCAGAGTCCAATATTTGTTGCCTGGAATAGAATTTCTCTATTCTTTGTACAGCAGTCAGAATATCTGGTTATTTTCTTAAACCTGATACCTAAAAGTAGAATTGCAAAACATAAATAATTTAAGGTCTTGATTATATATGTATCCAAGTCGATTTACAGACATCATCTCCTAATAGTCCCCACACCAAGAGTATCTGAGTGTCGGCATTCTGAGACAGCATCCCCAGTTGTATCACACACCTGGCCAAGCACAAGCCTAGATCTACATTACCGGTTTACATTTCTATCTCTGCTACTGACTGAAGCAATGATCACTTCTTTGATCATCTCATATCTATATACAAGTATGAATTTTCAATCTTTGCCATAAATGAATCAAAAATATCATTACATGTTTTTACTCATAATCGAACTTCGTGTCTATCTGGAACCCCCATGTTGTCTAGTGGCAGAAAACTCAAATCTATTTAATTCTGAATAAACTCAATCACTTAGGGGTTTTCTCTGTCACAAGTTTAAACTCAGTCAGTTTGGATTTTTTCTACCTCTTCCTTCAGCTCATGACCTGAAACTTATCTAAGATGATAGAGATAGCTGGAGAGGGAGGGGCTTTACAGTATCCTAGCCCCAGACTGAAAGAGGGGAGGGGGATCTAGTTTACAGCTGTCATCTCTCCTTGCTGGAATCTACTAAGAAGAACTTTTTGTTTTGTGGTCTTCGAGATGTCCCCTGCCCACCATAAACTTTAGGTGTCAGTTGGTCCAAGCAGCCCAGGTCTGACTCTCTATTAACCATTGCTGAGCCCTCTTGGGGATGCAGGGAACTTTCAGGCACTTCTCCATGGCAGTGGGGGGCCATGCTTGGGCTGTCCTGCTGTCATTCCACCTCCACGTCAGTCCCCCCGTGCTGCCTCTCTTGGGTTGCATTTGGGGAGTTCTCACCAGGCCCTTACTGCAGGCTTTCTAAGCCTATCCAAGCATTCTATCAGCTCCGGGCCTGGGATTAAGCTCAGGGAGGAGAGGATTAGTGTGGTAAACTGTGGAGATACACTGCTGCCCAGATCCCTTGTCACAGAAGGACTTGCAGCCCAGCTGCAGAGAGTGAGTGCAGTCAGCAGATGGTCTCCAGCTGTCAGCTCCTCTGAGATGCAGACAGCCCCCTCTCTCAAGGTCATGCCCTTCCCAGAGCATCTTGTATTGATGACTGAGTAAGGTGGAGGTATAAAGGTCCAGCCATTCCACCCAATCCCAGAGTACCTGGGTGAGTAATATTTGCTCCAAGGTTTTGTCAGGCTTCCATCCCAGTTCAACTTCTCCCTCGGCCCAGTGCTGCTTTCTTTCCCTTTCTTTCTTTGATGTCAATTCCCAATCAGCATTTTGCACTCCGGACTTCATCTCGGAGTTCCCTTGCAGAGAACGCATCCTGGAATGATTGCTAAACTGAGCCACATTTAGGGGTCCCTCTCAGAAATACTCACTGCTACTCTGTTGCTTCTCCTAGGACCCCTGGGTCTCAGTACAGCCCCTGGAATCTCTATAGACTCTATACAACTAGACCATTCATTAACTTTTAAAATGTTTTAACATATTTTTATTTTATATATTTCTTTGCATTTTTATATTTTTTATTTATCATCACATACTCTCCCCAAATCTATTGTAAACATCATAGCATATGGCTTTTGGCGTAAGAAAAGCCAAGCTTTTGAAACTCAGAAACCTTTTCTATCAACCTGTTTTCTTTGCCAGGACTCTGAAAAGACTCTTTGAAACTCAAGATTGAGAATTGATGCCTTTGTTCTCTTTTGTTTGGCTATAGCCTCCCTTCCTTGAGGCAATGAGCTTTGCCTGCCTGAGCTGCTGCCTGAAATGATAGAAAGTTCCCATGGTATATTAGAAATGTGGAGGTGGCTGTGTGCGGAATATGGAAAATACTTGGGCTAACTCAAAATCTTATGCTAGCTTATACCATAGCCTCTAAACGCCAGTAAAAACGGGTGAAGCTCAAGTCTGCGCTGGTTCTGAAACCCAGACATGGGAGGTGAAGCCATAGGGAGGTGAGGTGAGACCTCCCTAAAATCATAACTGTCACTACGTAACGCTAAAAGATGTTACCAAGAAGCTGGAAATAAATTTTCTCCTCAAAAAGAGATGCAAAGTCATCTGAAATAGATGGAGTAGCACATAAAAGAGTAGGGCTCTCTTATATTTCAGTAGATATTCCTTTAGGAAATGGACTTAGAAATGTTAAAGCAATATCAAGATAAAGAATCCCAGAAGCAGATGTGGACAGTCCTATTGGAAAGTCCTTACCTATGGTGTAGGTTGACGAATGAAAAGTTGTTCATTCTGTTACAGTGGTGGCCCTCAGTGAGCACACTCTGTTCAGTCCCTCCCCTAGAATCTGGGCTGGTCCTGTGACATACACAACCAACAGACTGCAGAGGAAGTGACGTTGTGCCAGTTTGGGGCATAAGGCTTGAGAAGACCTATCAGCTTCCACCTTTGTGCTCTTAGGAGCTCTGACTCCCCGTGTTAGAAGGCTGCCAACACTGCTGGAGAGAACGTATGGAAAAGCCACATGGAGAGAGAGGTCCTGACATTATATGGAAAGGGAGGAGGCCCAGTCATCCCAGCATCCCAGCTGAGCTCCCCCCGCCGCACTGCCCTGCCAACTAAAAAGTGCCACATGAATGACCTCCAGTCAGACCTGTAGAAGAACTGTCCAGCTGAGCCCAGCCCATTTTGAAGACGTATGAGAAACAATATAACACTTTCTGTTTTAAGCCGCTAAGTTCTGTGGTGGTTATCAAATATTCAATTCACCCTGCTCTGTGCTAATTCCTGGATCACCCAACAACTTTCCAACCCATCCCTGACCCTGAGCTCCTACCCTGCCATGCAGTTCTGACTTAAGGGAAAGAAGGCACTAGTAAAAGGCTGGTGAGAGCTTTCTTCCTGGCTTGCAGACAGCTGACTTCTCACTGTGTCCTCACATGGCCTTTCCTGAATGTGTGCGTGCAGAGAGAGAACAAGTTCTCTAATGTCGCTTCTTATAAGGACACTAATCCTATCGGAGCAGAGTCCTGCCCTTATGATTTCATTTAACCTTAATCAACTCCTTATAGGCCGTATCTCCAAATACAGTGACACTGTGGATTAGGGTTTCAACATATGACTTTTGGGGAGACACACATGCAGTCCATAACAATGAGTAAAGATACAGATCCGTTAGGAAGCAGAGGGGAAGAGAGTGGAAGAAGTTCCTGCTTAGTGGCTGTTTATTTTCTGTGACCTAGGATACAAGATTGTCTGTTGATGATGAGTGGGATCTGGAGAGAGCGGAGGCCAGAGGAAAGGCACAAAGCTTTAGAACAGAGCAAGGAAGGAGGAGGAAGGACAGTGGAAGCCTTGGCAGGGAGGAGTGTGAGTTCTGCTGCAGGTGACGGCATAGATGTGAAATGAAGCTAACCCAGAGCGTGGCAAAGCACTTTCATTTGGGAGTCATCAATAGTTCAGGAGCAATCAGTGGTTCTGGAGCAGGAACACAGGGAAAAGAACAGTGAATTTATCCCAGGTAGGAGAGGAGTGTGTACGTCTGGGGTTGGAGATGGAAATGAGGGGGTTGAATGCCCGTGGGATGCAGGCGAGGTTAGGAAAGGAGCAAAAATGAGATGGGATCAGAAACTTTGGGATAAAAGTCAAGAGAAGGCTTAGGAGTATCTGCAAAATAGCCTCTCGTTTCACAAGAACACATGAAGGGTAATGGTTCTATTTGCATCTACACCTGACAAAGCTGGGTTTGGTAGCCGCTTGATCCCCTTTCATACTTTGTGCCTCTCTCTCCTAGGACGGACTGCCTAGCTTGCACGCTCATCTGTTGGATCATTTTTGTTCCAAAGCCATAGAGATAATGGGAGATTTGTATGAAACTGTATTTATAAAGATAAGCTCAAGAAAGAACGATTCTTGAGCATTTCACCAAATCAAAGAGACACATTTCCTTAGCAGAGGGAGATGATTAGTTGAGGTATTTGTGATATAACCATTACACACTGGTGGTGGGAGAATTCTCCCGGACTGTCCCCAGTCACTCCCATAGCCCTGGCATAGTTTAGAGGCCGCCAGCTCAGCCCCCCTAGATATGTGATCTTGGGCAATTAAACCAACTTTCCTGAGCCTATTTCCTCACCTTGAAAATAACTTCCCTTCCAGGGCTGTCATGTGGCAGAATGAGACAATGGATATGAAATCGTGTGAGGTTTAGTCTTTAATTGCTTGGTTGAAGTAAGTGCCCAGCCGTCCCAGGTTTCTCTGAGGCTGATTTTTTTTAAGAGCAGACTTACCTGGAAGATGATCTGGGAGAGGCTTACTCACTGCTTTAAATGAAGCTCCTTCAGGTCCCATTCAGGTCCACTAAGGAAAAATGAAAGACGGTTGAGTCCATGAAGCTCGCCGCCCATGTCAGAAGCAGCTCCTAGATCTACGGCCATGGTTCTCAAGCCTTAGCATGCTTCACCATCACCTGGAAGGCTTGTTAAAATACAGATGGCCACACCCCCCTCCAGAATTTCTCCATCAGCAGTTCCAGGCTGGGGCCCAAGAATTTCCATATCTAACAAGTTTCCAGGTGTTGCTCCTTTGGCCCAGCAGCTCACACTTTGAGAATCATCACTGATCTAAAAGAGCTACAGCCCTGAGACCTGGCCCCTTTTCGCAGAGAAGCCAGCTCTGCTTCCTGTTAGCAGAGGAAGACATTCTGCATTTCACAGATTAGTAAGGACCTTTTCCCCTCTTTCCCAATCAGTGGTCAGAAGTGAAAGTCACTGGCTCTCGGTGATTAAACTTGAGAGCTGGCTTGGCCAGTGGTCCAGGGAAGAGCGTTTAACCACACACCTAAATGAATGGGTTTGATCAATAATTAAGTGAGCTGTTCCTGGCATGATTGTGATGGTGAGGCCGTGGTCAAGCCGCCCGGTGAAGGAGGTGATTAGGTGCGGTTTTGCTTGTTCATGCTGGGTTCAAAAGGGCTTCTGGGAGTTAGAAACTGAGCCAGACAGAATTTATTATTATTTTATAATTTTTAAAGAAGGAAACCAGCACTACTGAGAGGTACTGGTGAAGGGAATATAAAGTGTTGCTAAGTGTTGGCTTCTTAAACTCCTTCTCCTACTTGGGAATTGCCAGACTTGTAAAATTGAGTCCAACTCCCACAAAAGAGACGAAAAATGCCAGGCACTTGCCTCCCAGGCCCTCCTTGCGTTTAGAGGACCTGATGGAGACTCTGCCCTTTGGTGCACTAACTTCAGACTCCACCAGAAGTTAAGGACCCAAGAAGCAGGCATCATCAAGAACCCACCTGTCAACAGGCAGGACAACAACACTGAGTTTCTAGAAGCATCCGGAGCAGCAGTCCAAGAGACCTCACAGGCATGCAGGCGGTTTCAGGTTTGTGAGCTGTGGTATTTAATGCCCAAGGAAGGCAACACTGGTGCCTTCACCAGGCCAGTGCTGGGCCTAGTTGCGTAATGCTATTCCTGGCTTTTGGGTTTGGGGGGCTTTTTGTTTTGTTTTTGTTGTTTTCTAACTTTTGTTCACAGTTGAGAACCCTGTGCAACTCGGAATATGTTCCAAATAAACTCTTAAATCAAAAAACCTAGTTCTGAGTTCTGCTTTTTTGTTTTTTTGGTCATTTTGAACAAATCTCTTAGCCTCTCCAGGCCATAATTTCTTAAGCTGAAAACAGGGAAGACTAATTTCTACATAAAGGAAGAAGGGGAATCAAATGAAATAAATATGCGAAAATGCTCTGAAAACCACACTGTACTATAAAAATGTCAGTTACTACATGTGTATAAATATGGACTAATACCCATGGCCTCTGTATAACAGAGGCTATAATTTGGCCCTTCCTCAAAATTAGTGAGCCTTTTCCTTCTCTATGCTCATCAGTATCTCAAAGCATATCTACTTAAAGTGTTTTCACAATGAATTTTAATTAGATTTACTAATCTATCCCATTGGAGTATGAGTTCCTCAAGGGTAGAGTCTAATTAGACCTTTTATTTTCCTCTCATGTCTACTGGTACATAGTAGGTTCATAGTAATTGTCAGTTGGATAAAAAAATAAGAGAATTTGCTGGGGCCTCCGTGAGTGTACCAGGAAGTTTCTAGCTCAGATGCAACTCTCACTTTCTTCCTTTGCAACACTTTTTGAATCTGTGGCAAAAGGCCCCGATGGACAAAGGGAGTGATCTGATGGAATATGCTCGTGGCGAAGCTCCTACAGGTGCAAGTGATGGACACGGTGGTGGAAATGCGTCTTAATTGGTAGCGTGAAAAACATTTCCCAGGTGCTAGATTGGGTTGTAAATGCCATCTGTCCTGCCACAGAGGATTAGAGGGAAGAATGCCTTTCTCTGGGTTCTGGGGATAGTGCAGGCATCAAGATGAGTGTTGATATTAACTTGTCTGTGCTCCGCCTGGATAATTGCAGGCAAGGGAAACTGTCTAGGGTTTCTATCTTGAAATCAAATGGATTGATGCGGTGGCAGGTCTCCTGTTCCCAGGTGTTTGGTTACATTTGTTAAAGGGAATTCTAGGAAGAATTAGAATTCAACAATTTTTGGCCTATTCTGGGAGGTTCTAGGTCAATATACTCCATACTATTTGATGTTTGATCCTCCAAAGGCAGAAGAAATGAAGCTTACTTCTTCACTCTGGCCCTGTCTTCTCTTAGACATCCTCTTTAATTCGGTTATTAACTCCATAATTACTGAGTTCCCATGAAGGGGCCAAGCCCTGGGTTGGGTCCTGGGGACACCAAGGAAGAGATGACATTTTTTTCTGAACTCAGGAAATTCACTGTCTTGGATAGGAGGTGGGGAGGGTGTCAGACACATAAACAACATAATGTAGTAGACGATATAATAGATATACAAAGAATTCTAGAAAGAGAGGGAGAGAGAGAGGGATATATACATACATTCATATATGATCCCTCATGGCACATTAGCTAAAAGATCCCTGGAACTTTCAGCTACTTTGGCCAATAAATCTTTTTGGCTAAGCTAGTTTGCTCTTGGTTTCAGGCATTTAAAATTCAATGAGTTCCAATAATACGGGAATCACAGAAGCCGTTGTGTTAAAGCCACATTTGAGCTGAAGTTTCTCACCTAAAGGAGGGCTGGGTGCGCTAGAGAGAATGTTACGTGCAACGCCATGAAAGAACAAGGCCTGTCTTGGGAATGTTGAGATATCTGATACAACTGCATTTTCATCACACCACCCAGATGATTCTACACATGCACAAGAACCCCCGCTTTAAGGAGTACCCAACCATTCGTATCTGAAGAATCCCAACTTTGATGCTTCATTAAAGCAGATTTTCCCAAAACTTCATACGCGTTACTCATCACACTCACCCTATGGAAATGTGCTTAAAAAAAGTTAACCCTCTATCCTTGGCTTTTTTCTGGGGGAGGGGCAGCATTATATAATACATTCACGAACATTAAGATGCTAATGCCCCTTTGCCTCATTCACGTGTAAACCCCATGTCTTGCACTGCATAAAGTAAAACTCAGCGAGGAACAGCGGCCCCATCTTCAGTAATAGTCATAAAGTGGTGACATCCACTTACTGCGTAACTTCTCTGTGTCCTGCTCTATGCTGAGCGCCCATATGCTTGACCCGATTCTGTTTTCAAAACAACCCTCTGATAGGCATGGTCATCCCCATTTTAGAGCTGAAGAAACTGAGGCCTCGGGTAGTTGAAATAATTTGCCTGCAGCTAATGGAAGTCAGGATAGGAATCCGGTGTTTCCTTTCTGCCACACTTACCCCTCTGCCTCTCCAATTCCCTTATTCCCTAGCTCCAAAACCCACCCTCAGTGTTTCCTTCTTGGGGGAGTGAGTTTCTGGCCCTCTCAGCTTCTGCCGTGGGAGGTGAGCTTCTGGCAAGGAAGTCGGGGGAAGGGCGGGAATGGCTGTCAGGGAGGCGGCCAGTAGTGGCCGCCCCTCCGAGCCACGTGGGACGCGGCAGAAGATGCTGGAGGTGTTTACTCCTGAGGGGAGGAAGGGCATGACGACTCTCTCCAAACATCCTAAGTCACTCACTTGAGTGTTTTAAGAGGTAAACCTAGGAAGGTGGCGGAGAGTTCAATAATAATCTTCTAACACCAGAGATCAAGAGGAGGGGCTGAACAGCAGGGAGGTGACCCAAGGTGTTCAGACGCAGACTGGAAGGTGGCAGTTCGTGGGGAAGAGGAAGCTCTCTGGTCTCAGACAGACCAGCTGGTTGATCCAGCTCTCCCACAGCTGAGCTCTGCAACCTAGGACAGATGATTGAAACTTCCCGTCTCCTTCCTCATTATAAATTAATATCTTAATAATATCTATTCTGCAGGCTTGTGAGAATTAGAGGTAATACATATTCAGAGCTGCCACAGAGCAATGGAAATAATACTACTACAATGGTTGCCAGAGATGGGACATCTCTCTTAGCACAACTGTTTTAGATTCAAGAATCCAACAGGAAGGGCAGAGCATTGAAATGTATTACCTGTAGAGATCCCACCAGGGTAAAGAGGTCTTTTTTAACCATAACTTCCCAAAATGTGGAGCTAGAACAGCACTGATTGGAGGGTGGGGTTAGTATTTTACAGGAACTTTTTTCTTTCTGCGTGTTGTGTTGTGGGAGGGGCCGGAGAGGTTCCCATATCATGTACATTTCATCTCCGACGAGAGATCAGGTTACTCTGACGTAACTGCAGGGAGCCCGTTATTTACCCTCCATCCCTATAAACTTCTCACTACTGAGTTTACAGTTGGTGGATTGTTCATTCCACATACTATAATTGCTTCATTAGAGGCTTCAGATGGTTCACTGTGTTGGCAACTTCCTGCAAAACTGTCTGCACAATCAGGGCCAGACACATGCCACTTGAGTCATCAGGAATTGAAGCATTTGCCTGTTTGTTTGTGTGTGTGTATTTGTTTTCAAAAGGCAGCATATTACACGGGATTTAATCCTGAGGCTAGGTGCGACCCCGCCCGCTGGGGGGCAGCACAGGGGCAAACAGATCTCTCAGCGATCTCAGCCACTACAGTGTGTAAATTACATCCATTTATTAATGACTCCCTGATTTCTAGCTCCAGCCCCCGTGTCTCTCAGGAACTTCAGAACCAGATAGACAAATACCTCAAGAAAGCCCCCACCCTTACTTGGATTATCCCATAGGTATCTCCAACTCAACATCCTTGATACTGACTTTCTGATGACCACTGTATCCTCACCCTGAACTCTGTATCCTCTCCTGTTCCCCATCTCAGTAGATGACATCACCATCCATGCAGTAGCAACATCTCTGCTCATCATCCACGTGGCCTCCATTTCCCTCGTGCTTACACCCAATCACCAAGCCCAATGAATTCTTCCTTCCGTTTTCTCTCATTGGGGCCACTCCCTCATTTCCATGGTCACTTCCACTGTTTGGCCTAAACTTCCACTATTTCTTCCGCAGATACAACAGACTCTTCTATGTGAGCTCCCTCCAGGCCACAGGAGCGGAGTCATCTTTTAAAAACTCAAGTCTGATAACATCACCACCATGTTTAAAGCCCTTCAAAAACTTTCCAGTGTCCTTAGGGGAAAAATCTTAACTGACCATGTTACACCTGGTTATACCTTTTTCTTAGCACTTTGTATACTTTCCTCTTCTTTAAAAAAAAAAATCCTTATTTCTCAGAACCCTTCTTACCCCCTGATGTCAGGAGCTGTCTTTCTTATTCACCACTGATTAACCCCAAGATTAGCAGACTGCCAGCCACAGAGAAGGAGCTGAGGAACTATCCATTGACCTGTGGCCATGAAAGAACAAGAAGGGATTCCTGTTAGCTGGCTTTTCACCCCTATTCCAAGATGACTTCAGGGGTGGAGAGAGGAATACTTCAAAAATCAAATGGGCAAAACCTAACAAATCTGCCCACCCCAACGATGGGACGTAAGGCCCCTTACAAATGTGCTTCTCCAGCCTCAGCTCCCCCAGACCCTACCCTGTTCTCCAACCTCCATCACAGGTCTGTGCTCAGTGCCAGAAATTTTCTCTGTTCCCCAAACACCCTGCCTTGTTCATTACCATCAGTGCCTTTGCATATAAAGTTCCTCTGACAAGAAGGCCTTTTCCCACCTTCCTTTCCTGGGAATATTGGATTCCCCCTTGAAAAGTGATTTCAGTGACCACTTCTGTGGCTCCCCAGGTAAAGACGCTGCTCCTCCCTTGTCTTAGTCTGCTTAGGCTACCATAAAATAATGCAACAGACTGGGAGGCTTAAGCAGCAGATATTTAATCCTCACAGTTCTGGAGGCTGGGAAATCCAAGATCAAGATGCCTGCATGGTCGGGCTCTGGTGAGAACCCTCTTCCTGGCTTGCCTTTTTGCTGTGTCCAAACATGGTGAGGAGAGATCAAGTTCTCTGGGATCTCTTCTTAGAAGGGCACTAATCCCACCATGAGGGCCCCATCCTCACCACCTCATTTAACCCTAATTACCTCCCAAAGGGCCCACCTATAAATACCATCACACTGGAGGGCTGCGGTGGCTGGGGCTTCAACATATGAATTTGGGGGGACACAAACATTCAGTCTATAATATCCTTCTATCCTACCTTCACATTTTACTATGTAATCATTATAAGGGCTATTAATATTCAGCACTTGCTGTAGACTTCATATTCTTTATTTCATTTAATTCTCACAACTATACCAAGAGGGTGGTACTTTTGTCCCCATTTTAGAAACGAAAAAATAGTTTCCAAGTGCCCAAAGTTACACAACAACCCAGTGGTGACCGCAAGCCTGGAATCAGGGGCTCCTGACACCACAGCCAGGGTTTAACCACTCTCCCGCACTGCCTAAACCAGAACTTGGTGAATGTCCAGGCAGACAATATTTTGGACTTGCTGGGCCATACACTCTTTGTCACAACTATTCAGCCCTGCCACTGTATGCAAAAGCAGCCACAGACAGTACATACGTGAATAGACATGGCTATGTTCCAATAAAACGTGATTTATGGACTCCAGAATTTGAATTTCATATGGTTTTCAATGTGTCACAAAATGTTCTTCTTTGGATTTTTTTCCCAACCACTTAAAAACATAAAAACCATTCCCAGCTCACAGGCTGTAAAAAACCACCTCGCCTGCTGATCCCTGGCCTAAGCGACTACGACTTTAACAGTAAATATTTTTCTGAGAAGGGAGACGTTTCTCTTCTCCAATACCTCCTGACCCATAAGATTCCTTCCATGTCTCCAAAAGCCCTCTTAACATTTCCTACCGCAGGGTGTTTTAGCATCAGGGCTGCTCCCTCTCCTCCCTCAGGTGCCTGCCCACACACGGCTTTCTCAGCGAGGTCGTCTCTGGCTGCCCTGTCTAAAGCTGTCACAGCCCCCTGTCCCTCCGTACCTCTTTTATCCCGCTTTATCTCTCTCCTTAGCACTTACCACCATCTACCCAAGCACACGCCCTGTTTATTGTCTTACCCCCATTAGAACGTGAGCTACGTGAAGGCAGGGCAGGCTGCTCTGTTCACAACTGGAAACCCAGAACCTAGTAGGGGATGTAACACATAGTAAAAGCTAAAGAAATATTTAATCAATCTATTCATGCAACTGAAGTCATTCACGAACATCCAGCACAGAACGGATTCTCAAAAATAAAAGCGTGGACGAACAGACAGAGGAGGTATGTACCCAGTTTCTCCTGGGATCTTCCATTTGGGGCTGGTGGGAAATCTCGTTTTCCATAGAGTTTGCACAGGGGGGAAAGCAGGCCCTTGCTTTTCCTCTGGCCTCGCTGTGAAGCACTGATCTGTGCTGAGATTTCTTGGAGGCGTGAACTCCTGACCCTGCTCCTTCTGGAATGCCAGGCTGGAGGCTCTCAGAGAGGAAGCAGGAGGTGACTGGGGCCTGGGCGTCAGCCCCAGACGGCAGCAGCAGATGGAGCCGGGGACAGCTGGAGAGGAAGGCCTGGGATCCTGGCGGAGGAGGGAAAAGGTGTGTGCCAGGGCTCCCGGGCCACTGGCAGAGGAGGACGGGCTTCTTGTTGGGTTAATTGAGGTAATTTTTGCTGCCACCTTTCGGATAGTGATAAAATTCTCCTACCAGCCACTGACTGTATCTCTGATGCCTGCCTTGTTCCACTGTACAGAGACAGCGCTCTAAATTGAGCCCCAGTTATTTAGCTATTCCTTAAAACTCTGTCACTTAAAAAATAATTATAGGATTTCTCTGAAAGACTGTAATACATGGAGTGCACAAATTCCAGGTATAACTTGGAGATCCAGCTGGGATCACCAAATAAAATTGAGAGCAGAGGCCTAATTCGAGTAGTCCATGTGGCAGCTAGAGAGACCTTGTTCCTTAGGCCCCTCTCCTTAATCTGTATTTTGAGCGAAAAGGTCAAAGGAACCAAAAGAAACTAAAAGAAGTGGTCTCAAGCCCAATGTACAGACCCTGGGGAAAGTCCGGTTTTCCTTCTGCTTGGCAGAGCCGGAAAGGCCGCCCGGGCCCCCAGAAAGTCAGACGTGCTCTCCCTGAGCGCAGAGGAAGTCAGGCTGAGCCCCGCTCTGTCTATCCACTCGGCCAAGAGCCTGACATAGTTGACCTCTAGGAGAGAAGGGGTTTGTTCTTCTCTTAAAAAAAAAGAAAAAAAAATTCTTTTGGATTTTCTGTGATTGTAAACTGCAGAAACCAAAGTCAGTCTCTCAAAGGAAAAATGATGCCCAGGAGGAAAAGAACTGGTCCCTCTAGGAAGTGAAGACCCCACTCAGCAGAGCCCTGGTGGACATAAAAGCCACAGGGAGACGAAGAATTCTGCTTCCAATTCATTCCACAAACGGTACTGTGTTCCCACTTTGGTACAGTCCCTGGGGGACTCACAGCAAATCAAAGGAACAAGGGCAATCTATTCAGCCTAAAACCTTCAGTAGATGCTACAGAAGAAGGATCCAGGAGGGGCAGAGAGGGCCCAGGGAGTAATGCCTATAGGGAAGTAGTCGGGCCCAGAAGCAGGGAACCGGGGACGAGGATGGCACTGCCCTGCTGGTGAGCACTGATGTCTGTGGGTTTCCCACCTAAATCAGGCTTTTCAAGGATGGTTCATCATGGCTTTCCAGGAGGAGTAAAGGGCTCTCTGGCCACATATATTTCCCTAGGATGCTGGGTAGAGGCTAGGGTCCAGGGCTGTAACTAACCCTTCCAAGGTTAACCCTGGCACACCTGGTGGCTTGGAGCACATCCAGCACTAAGACAGCCAGTTGGTCCAGTTGGAAGGGATCATCTGGGCTTTTCACTCCAAGCTCTGTGTTTGTCAGAGTCGCTGACTCAAGCCCAGAGCAGATAAGTGACTTGTCTCAGGCCACAGAGCAAAGCTGCGGCCATGTCGTGAGAAGGAGCCAGCTCTCCGTGTCTCAGTCCAGGGCTACCATGTGTAAAGCAACTCCTGGGCTAGTGGAAAGCACTGGCTTTGAAGCCAGATGTTCTTAGACTAGAATCCAGACCCTGACACACAGGTGCAGATAGGTCTCTCAAAGCTGCTGTTTTCCTCTCTGTATAGTGGGGATGGTCATCCCTGCTGGGCTTCCTGCCCTGTGTGGCTCTCAGAATCGAATGATCCAACTGGAGGGAAAGTGCTCTGTAAACTGTAAAGAGCTGAGCGGATACTGCCCATTGTCACAGTTCCTCATCCGTGACTCAGATTCCGAAGGGGCCCATCCCGCCGACTTCAGCCCTAAACAGAACAGCGTGATATGGACAGGAATGGTGGCCAGCTGACTGTGTAGTCAGCGCAGCAGAAGGCAGGCCCTGCATCATCCTGCTGTCCATCCCTCCCTCTGCCCCCTTCGTCTCCCCCAGATGGGCCTGGCTGGGGGGAGCTGCAAAGCTGTCCACCTTCCACGTGGCTCTGAGGCCCCGGCTGGGCAAAAGCCAGGAGGCAGATCTTGGGCATCTGACCGATTCTTTCCTGCCGGTGTGAACATCTCAACTCTCAGCCTCTCCTCCTGACTTCCCGAGGGACATGCAGAGGACCCTGTCCCTGGACGATCTGTCTCTCATGAAACCAGAGGTTACCCTGTATTCTGAAAGCGGTACCAGCACCCCCAGTCCTTTGGAGGGCTAAGACTGGGATGGCTGCTAGTTGGTGACGGGCCCCCAGATCTCCCAGCGCTGACCACTGCTGCCACTGAGACCAGAACCACCGGTCCCACTTTGAGGCCGCTTGGGGAGGGGATGACTGCAGAAATCTCAGGACCCTCCATAATCACAAACCCCGTGAGTGCCTGAGGGAGCAGAGGGGAGACTTGTGCTGCCCCTGAAGACAGCCCTCCTAACCAGTGGCCTCCTCTGAGTGCAACGTCCTGCATGAAATAAGGCACAAAATGAATATTTGCTGAGCGCCTACCTGGAATTCTCTAGGTACAATCACACCGGTCCTTCAACACCTGCTGACTAAGAAACTACTACTCGTGCTTTACAAATGAGGAAATAAGAGTCCAAAAAGGTTGCGAAATATGCCGAAGGTCATGCAGCTAACAGCAACATTAACATTCGCAACGATGAGGGCTTTGAACAAGACAAACACATTCGGGGCGTCTTCTCACCAGGACCCCACAGTAACCCTGAGGTGGTGATTAGCTCGCTGTCTTCCAGATGAGAAGGCTGCAACAGAAGCAGACCCAGTCACACAGATGGCGAGGGGCAGACCCACCGTCAAATCCAGATCCCACTGCCCGGTCTCCCGCACACGTGGGCGGCCGCTGGATTTAGACACATGGCTCCGGACGCTCAGCCCATCGTACGTGCCTCCAGCTATTAGGAATTCTCTCCGCAGCATCACGAAGGGAGCTTTTTCAGACTAGGTTCTCAGGGTCCACCCTGAAGATTCGGGCTCAGCAGGTGTGGGCAGCGCCCGTGGCTGTGTTTACACACGCACTCAGGTGCTCCCAGCACTCCCAACGCTGCCTCCCTGTCAGAGTCAGCCTCCACCCTCAACTTCTGTCCTCACCACAACTGCCGCTGTCCTTGCCCCCGTGGCCGACAGCCTCCCTTCACTGTAAATCCAGGGGCCGCTCGGAGGCGCTCACCTCCATCCACCTGTCAGGGGCAGCCCGCATCACGACCACTCCTCCTTCGCGAAACTCTCCCCACAGCCTCCCCTCGCTCGTGGGTTTCCTCCCGTCACTCTGGCCTCTCCTTCTTGGCCTCTCGCGGACTTCTGCGCCTCCTTCTCTCCGTTTCACCTGGCTGTTCCCGGAACTCTGCACTCAACCATCTTCTTTGGCCATTTTCTTTGCCCTGGGTGACCTCACCCACCCCGTGGCCTCAGTCACTGCCTCTGTGTGGATGGCGCACATCCCTGCCCACACCTCCCCTAGAGCCCCAGTGGTGGAGGCCCAAATGCCTCTGGATCTTGTCCACCCGGCCGGCCCACCTCAAACATGGCGGCACGCCCGTAAGGGAACACGCCATCTTCACCTCCGCGAAGGGCTCTTCGTGGGTCACTGAAGGCATGAAACTGGTGGTGCGTAGGGGGGGGGATACAGTCCCCACCTCCTCCTGTGTCCTGAGATTGCCAAGGTGTAGAGATTCGAGCTTCTAAATCTGAGAAGCTCGCCAGCTCTCCCGCTGCATGGCCACCGGCCCACTTCTTCCTCTCTTCGGGGCCCTGCTGCGTTACTCTGGTGCCTTCCTGACCAGACTCTCATCCACCCAACCCACGCTCCACCCAGAGCCTATCAATCAGGCCATGCTACTTCCCTACTAAAACCCATTAAGTATTTCCCTCTGACCGTCAGCACAAAACCCAAGCCTTTTATCTCCCTTCCAAAGCACTTCCTGTGGGTCCAGGCTTTCCTTTCCAGCCACGTCTCCCCCAGCTGCCCACCAAACAGCGCTATCTACGCTCCGGGCACTTAGGCTTGAGCATGGTGCTGGGAAAGCTTCCAGGTATTTTGCTATCTTTGCACTGCTCTTCCCTCTGGCAGGGAGACTATCTCCTTCTCTACGTTTATCCTTCAAGTCTCCCTCAGGAGGCACCTCCTCCAGAAGCCCCCTCTGCCCGCGGGCTTTAGGTGGGCGCCCCTCCCTCACCTGCCACAGCAGCTGCTGCTTACCTCTTTCCCAGCACTGACCACCGATCCTGAACCATCACTGCCTGTTCTCCTCTCCCACCGGAACACAAGCAACGTCTTGTTGCCTTCAACTTCCGCTTTCCAGGGCCCACCCAGAACCGTGCCCGTGGCACTTAGTCAATGTCTGTGGACTAATATGATGAAAACAGTATCACGCACCAAACATTTATTGAGGACTCAGACTGCCAGGCACCATGCTAGGTACATGCATTGTATCATTTAACCCATACAACAACGCTAGATGGTAACTGATTCTTACTCCCATTTTGCAGGTGAGGAAACTGAGGCACGGGGATATTAAGCAATTTGCCCAGGGTCACACGTTTAGTCAGTGACAGAGTGGAGACCAGGGCCCACAGCCCAAGTAATGAGGGAAGAAATGTGTGAGGAAACTGTTATTCCAGGAGGTCGAGTGACCACAGCTTCTGCCCGGAATTAGGGAGGGACCACATTCCAGCGGGGATAGTGACCGTGCGATCCTGTGTAAAAGTCACTGGGAAATGAACTCTGAATTCAGCACGGCAAACGGAAGACCACTAGCTCCTTAAAACGAACCCGCCATCCCACAACTCTGAGGGCCTGAAGTAACCATATTCCCAAGCAAAACGAGGGGACAGAGGTTTCCCTCATCAGCCTCCCTGCTCGCCAGCCCCACTCAGTCCTCTTCAGGCCCCCTGTCCACTGAGCGGTCCCCCAGCAGCACGCTGCTTCCCTGGCAGCCGGAAGAACCACAAACCCCATCGTTCCCTTCAATCACCCCAGATTCCAGGCTATGCTAGGCACACAAGAGGGCAGAAAGTGGTTTGAAATCTGTGTGCGGGAGATGTCGGGAAGGTTGGAGAGAGCAAGTTTTGTTTCCCATCATTCCTTTGTATAATGTTGTACCCTTCTGACAAGTCCGCATAATACAGCTTAACTTCACCAATTGCTGACTTAAAAGAAAACAGTGAAGACCTATCTTTAATGTCAAACGAACAATGGGCAACCTTCCAGAGGAGGAAAGTGACTTGCTCTGAGAGAGCTGGAGAAGAAAAGTGCAAAATGTTCCCAGCTTAACGTGAGGGGGGAAGAAAGCCAGCAGCTGTGTGCTGGCACGTCGGCTCCCCGGCTGCAAGCCCAGGGCGGCCTCCACCAGCCTCCTCTGACAGTCAGGCCCACAGGCTGAGGAGGAAGCCTCCGAGCTTGAGAGGGGACAGACGGTGGCTCTTTACTGCTCGGGAACGTTGAGCCAGCGGCACTCAGTCCAGGTGTGTCTGCGCGTAGATGTATACATGGATGTAGAGCTCTCCTTTCGAAGACAAGGAACCCCTGAAAGTGTGTGTGGAACCCCCTGGGAACCTCAGCCACTGGTTCTCCATCTTCTGCTGGAGTTTTCTGTTTGTACCTCGCTCTCCCCACGAGTAGCCACTCTCCACTGGGCACTGAGATTCTGACCAACCTTGCCATCTAAACACTATTTAAATGATTTTAACTCTTTAGGCTTTTCCCCGTGAGATAGGGAGCATCTCAGGCTGCCTCTCCAGGTTCAGATTCCATCCCTGCCACCTCATTTCTGATACTTCAGCCACATCAACCTTCTTGTAAGGTCCTGACTGTGCAGTTTCGTGCTTCTGTTCTATGCCCCCAGTGCCTTTGCACATGCTGTTCCTTTTGTCTGAAATGCCCCCTGGGAAGTCCTAGTCGTCCTTTAAGGCTTAGATCAAGAATGTCCTCCTTCTGGAGTCCCGTCTGACTTCTCCAGTGAGTTTGCCACTCTCCTCTTTTGAGCCGTGGGCTACCTCTATCAGAGGAGACATTACTATGTATGAAATTTATCAGTTTACATGATTTCTCCTCTATTAGGTGAAGATTGTCTCAGGAGCAGGGACTTCGGCTTATTCATAGACATATACACATATACATATGAATTCACATGTACATGGACCTAGCTCAGGGACTGGCCATACAGTATGCATTCAATAAAATGCTTGTAGGTTAGAGGGTCTAAAACTCAGCTTCTCAATGCTGGCTGCAAATTAGAATTACCTGAGGAATTAAAAAACAAAACAAAACAATGACAGCATCCACGTCACCTTGGAACTCCAGATCACCTGAATCAGAAACTCTGGGGGTACGGCTCAGCCACTGGGGCTTTTATGAGCCCTCTAGGTGACTCCGATATGTTTCCTTTGTCTAGAAACTTATGGTTAAATGACATATTTAATCCCCACCCCCCAACACGTATGATACATGGTGGTGAAGAAAGACAAAGATAGCTACAATGAAGAGCTCCCTCTTAGAAAAAGAGAGAGGGGACAGCAACATCCTGTGGTCACAAGGTGTGGTATTCACACCAATGCATGTATGGACGGGGATAACAGCACAGTGGACGCCTTTGCCCTGCGATGGAGGCCGACCAGCCTGGCCTCCTCTGCTTCTCCCTGAACTGCCTTGTCTATGGACCCTGTGGCCACAGCTAGAGGGCCACGGGGTGGCTTCCCTTCTCAGGGCTGCTGACTTCCTCCTAGAGAGTTCATGGGGCTGGAAATGCCCTGGGAGGTTATCATTCGTCAGGCTTTGTGCTTTTCAGGCGTTTCAATTTTCCAAAACTTTAATAAGCTCTTGGGTGATCTGCATCCAGTCAAATGCAAAGTCAGAATTATGGGTCCCTGAATCTAGACCACTGTCTGAAGGTTCCAGTCCCTTAGTAGCAGGCCCTCCGGTTCGATCCATCTTGCTAATAATACACTGGGATGGGGATGCAGAGGGGCAAGGCTAAAATTCCTTTTGCTTCCTGGCTGCATCTCAGAGGATAGCTTTTTATGCTGTGGAAGAAAGAAGACATTGTAGAGTGCTGAAATATCATTCTACCTCTAGGTTCCAATCTTTTCTCCCTGTGTCTTTTTAGCCTCCCTCACTTCACTTATGCCAAGTTTAGCTTGGGATAGACAGTTCAGCTTTTCCAACCCACCGCACTCCTCTCTGCCCTCCTGGACAGCTGATCGAGACAGGGTGGGCTCTGTTTCCTTCCCACTCAGCTTGCTTCATCCTTACAGGATGCTACTGAAGGCTTTATGAAGTAGCCAATCCTCTCCAATAGAATTCTTTTTTCTATCTCTAAAACACAGTTTGAGTCTCAAGATAGTACATGTGACAGTTCAACCCAGCTGCTATGTAAGACATGACTGGGATTTCCAACTTTCCAGCCAAGAATAGAGGAATTCTTGGTGCTCTGCATGCTACTACGATCCAGCCAGTTCTACTTTTTAGGATTTCACTTATAAAACCCCACTTTCAGAAGGCAATGTTACAATTATTTAGGACCTACTCCATAGTAAGTGAAAGAAACCCACCTTAAGATGGCTTAAGCAAAAAAGGGGAATACACTGGCTCACCCAAATGGGCAGTCCAAGGTTTCTGCTCTCTTTAGATGCGGTTGTATCTGAGGCATGAAATTATGCCATCAGTCTACTCTCTCCTGTTCTCTCAAAATCTCAGCTCTGTCTTCCTTTGTATTGATTTCACTCTCTCCCAGTAGCCCCAACAAAAAGAAAGTACCACTTTTCTAATAGTTCCAGAGTCCTATTGCTGACTCTCATTAGCCCAAAGTGGGTCACATGCCCATCCCTAAACCAATCACTGTGGCTAGAGGATGCAAGACAACGATTGAGCATGTGCCCAGACTTGAAGCCAACAAATGAAAGTTAGCCCAACCTAAAACACATGGTCTGAGCATCAGAAAGATGTGTTCCCAAGAGAAAAGTCTGGTTCTGTTAGCAGAGGAGATGGTGGGTGGGCAAACCACAGAAGTTCACTTTAAGGACCATGACTGTTTGTGCTGGCTGCTGTGGCCCCAGAGCTCAGTACAATGCCTGCCACACAGGGCACGCTCTATCAATGTTTGAATGAGTGAATAAATAAGTGAATGAATTCAGAGACTAACTCTATATCCCAATCACTCTATGGGGAAGCCCAACGGAAAGAAGAGCTCTTCAAAAGCTTTCATGAGTTCTAGTGTATAGCCTAATTTTTTTTCTTTTTATTTATTTATTGGCTGCGTTGGGTCTTTGTTGCTGCGCATGGGCTTTCTCTAGTTGCGGTGAGAGGGGGCTACTCTTCGTTGCTGTGCGTGGGCTTCTCATTGAGGTGGCTTCTCTTGTTGTGGAGCACGGGTTCTAGGCATGCGGGCTCAGTAGTTGTGGCATGCGGGCTCGGTAGTAGTGGCTCACGGGCTCTAGAGCACAGGCTCAGTAGTTGTGGCGCACGGGCTTGGTTGCTCCGCGGCATGTGGGATCTTCCCCGACCAGGGCTCAAACCCGTGTCCCCTGCATTGGCAGGCAGATTCTTAACCACTGCGCCACCAGGGAAGTCCCAGCCTAATTTTAATGACCCCTGGATTTGCCTAATTGGAGATATAATCCTTTTCTCCCCACAGGGATCCTTTTTCCCAACATTGTCACCAGAAGGGAAACCTGGCAATATTTCCCCAAATTAAAAAATACAACAAATTTCTCTGAAGCAGCGAAGTTATATATTCATTCTTTCTTTAAGTCATTCATTCTACAAACATTTATTAAGCACCTCATATATCAGATACTATGCTAGGTACTAGGATATAGGTATAAAAGATCATAATCCCTTACTTTAAGAAGCTCAAGCCTAACAGAGAGACCAAGAAGTGATCAAAAAAATGGAGGCAGCTTATGGAGTAAAAGATTCCAGGCTTTGGAGTCCGAGCCAGCTCCACCACTGAATTCTGGTTCCGCCACTTGATTACCACACAACATCAAGAGAGTTACTAACCTCCTCAAGCCTCGTTTTTCCTTATCAGTAAAATCAGTTATAATAATATCACCAACCTCATAGAGCTGTCGTGTGAATTAAATGATAATATATATATGAACAGTGTGTAGCTAGAGCCTGGTACAAATGGTAGCAATTCTGTCTGAGGCTGTTGAAGACAAGAGGAAAGAGCAAGTCGTCCTCTGGGAGTCAGAGAAGGTCTGACGGAAGAGATGAGATTTGAGCTGGTCTCCGGGATGAGCAGCAGATCACGATGTAGAGTGTCTAAAGGAAGTGCATTCTAACAGAGGGACAGTTTATTTAAAGCTTTGAAAACCCAAGGAAAATTGGTACGTTTACAGAGCAGCAAATATTTCTAGATGCCTTGCGTGTTGGTGGGATAGTGATGGGAGTGGAAAGGTATGAAACACCAACATTCGGGGAAAGAACAAGGACTCTGGGACTTCTCTGTCTGACAGGGGTATAGGGCACCTGGGAACCCCTGACCAATAACCATAAATCATTGGTGCCCCAGGTAAGTGGGTGTCGGAACAGCCATTATCTCTCCTGTACGCACATCATGATGGTGTCTTTCAGACGGGCAGAGAAGTTGAGGGTCCATTTACAGTTCCTTTCAAATGACTCGCAATAAATCACAGTATTTATTATTCACAAGCTGGTTCCAACGAAGCAGGGATTGTGAGTTGGGGGTGGAGGAGAAGGGAGTGGCTTGACTCCTAAGGGAAAGGTTGGGGGGTTTAATGAGATAATATCCATGAAGCACTTAGTCTCCCAGAGGCGATAATGCGGCAGCTCCTGCTCAGGGACTGGGAGATCTGGGGAGATACTGTTTCTAAGTAGAGACGCTAGACTGAGGAACGCTAGACAGAATGGAGGGGCAAAGTCTTGCTCCTTAAGTAATTTCCCTCATCAGCATCACGGCCAGAACCATCCACTGCAGCAGAAACAAAGAAATGCCAGTTAGGGGAGTGAGGTCCAGACACTCGGGCCTCCATGGCACCAGGGAAGAACCCACCATCCCCACCATGACCCGTATCAGGCCCACATCACACGGGCCGCCTGGGCTCCAGCGCCTCAGGCACAGCCTTGGTCCTGAGCCTTTCTCTCACCCAGCTTCTGCCCCATTTCCCAACCTAACTCAGACTGCCAGTTGTGAGGGAGGAAAGGGGTCCAGGATCCAGAATTCCTATTTCCTGAGTAGCTGCTACTGATGTCATAGGCCCCTCACGGGCGCGTACCATAGAAACAACATCCACACTTTGCTACCACCAGGACGGGTGGGGGAGGGCTGGGCTACGTTCTGAGAGGTGAGGTCATTATTCACCCTCTCACCCTGCTGAGTGCCTCCTTTCCCCCGATCATTCCCTCACTCCTAACCAGCATTACACACAGGCCTGGGAGAAGCCCCGGTCCCATGAATGAAGCATTCTGGAGAGTGTCCAAAAGGATGAAACAGTAAAGGAAAGTATCCACAAAGAAGACAGAACTTTAATTCTCCTTATCTCCTCACCCTAAGCCTGCCCCTCTTCCCTGTGACCCACTTTTATGTCCCTGATGACTCTATTTGAACATGATCCAGTTTAGAATTCCTTCTCCTTACACATTTATATTAGTTAGGATGAAACTAACTGCTGTCACAGACGAACTCCAAAATTTCAGAGGCTTAACTTCGTAAAAGGATTTAAAAAAAAATTTGTGGTCAAGGGACTTCCCTGGTGGTTCAGTGGCTAAGACTTTGCCTTCCAATGCAGGGGGTGCAGGTTCCATCTCTGGTCGGGGAGCTAAGATCCCACATGCCTCATAGCCAGAAAAAACCAAAACATAAAGCAGAAGCAATACTGTAACAAATTCAGTAAAGACTTTAAAAAATGGTCCACATCAAAAAAATATATATATAAATACAAAAATATATACGTAAAAAAAAAATAAATAAAAATTCATGGTCAATGTGTGTGTTTTTCTTCGATCATGGGAAGTGGGGCAGGGGGCGTGGAGAGAGAATGCTATGGACTCAGCGTTTGTGTCCCCCTCCCCCAGCTTCATACGCTGAAGCTCTGATGGTATTGGGAGGTGGGCCATTGGGAGGCAATTAGGTCATGGGGGTGGAGCCCTCAGGAACTGGATTAATGTCATTAGAAAAGAGACACAAGAGAGACAGTCTCTCTCTTCACCATGTGAGGACACAGCATGAAGGTGTCAGTCTTCAGACAAGGAAGAAGGCCCTCACCGGGAAATGAACTGGCCGGCACCTTGATGTTGGACCTCCTAGCCTCCAGAACTAGGAGAAGTGAATTTTTGTTGTTTAAGCCACCTGGTCTACTGTATTTGTGTTATAGCTGCCCGAGCCGACTAACACAGAGGGGCTTGTGTTCCCTGAAGGAATTCAAGGTAACAGGCTCTGCCATCTTCATCGGGGCGGTGGCGGGGGCGGGGGGGCTTTCAATCTCACCCTGCGTGTCAGCATCCAGTTTGCAAAGGGGGAAGAGCATGAGGGATCAGGCTGCTGGGGGCCAGGCCTTGAAGGAAATGCCTCACATTCCCTGACTAGAAGCCCGTCCAGTCCCGTGGACCCAGGTAAGTGCTTCAGAAGCAGGAACGGGAGTTGCCAGGTTTGCTGAGCAGCTCGCCAGTTGCCGTGATGCGGACCTGCAAGGTCCAAGGTCAGGGAAGGTTCTGTGAGAGAGCAGAGACGAGGTGCTGGGAGGAGGGCAGCAGCACCTGCAGATCCCAGTGAAACCAGTGGAAAAGCACATATATACGTGAGGAAGACTGGATGCTCTGGCTCTGGAAGCGCTGCTAGCAGGACCCGGATAAGCTGGAGAGCTGGACACGGGGCTGAGGTCGCAGAGGCCCAGGGCCACAGGGAAACACATGCGCTGACAGCTCTGGGCAGAAACGGCCATCGGGAACACCAGCCACACAGACAGCGGGACAAGCTTCGGGAGAAATACAGGAATTCATTTAGCTCCTTTTTGCATATTCTAAGTCTTTGAGGAAGATGACAGACACGTGGGAGGAGAAGAGGTCTGTGAGCAAGATACAAAAATCCTCTACGACTGAGGAAAGGTGGCATGGAGGTTGGTAAGTAATATTACTGGGGTTAGGAAAAGAGCAGCGGGATTGCCTTGAAGAAGGAGGAGATGCAGAAGGAAAGAGTCGGATGATATTCCAGACAGGGGAGGGGGAGGGGGAGGGGAGGGGGAGGGGAGGGGAGGGGAGGGGAGGGGAGGGGAGGGGCCCAACCCCACTGCTGGTCCTGAGGTGGAGGGTGTGAGAGGGTGACTGCCCTTCCTGAGAGGGTCCTGAAGGACACAGCGGGTCAGGCGCAACCAGGTCCCAGTTCAGATGATGTAGGCGGAGGGTACACAGCAGGAAGCCTGGAGGAATGGCAGGAGTCTTCCAGAGCCCCAGGGCAGGGGGGACCCAAGGTGGGAATGGCTTGCACCTGGGCCAGAGTTGACCTGGGTGGAACTTTGAGAAAATGGGAGAGGGCAGCTGATCAGATGGACTGTGGCCTGAGGGAGACAGTGAGCCCTATTTTAGGATCAGTGCATTTTACTCTAGGTAAATTATACTCTAATTCATAAAAAATGGAATAAAACCCCATAAGGGCAATTTAAAAAGTGATGTAAATTACATAGGAAAGTATCAACCACTTCCCCCAAATGAAGAGGCTTGTGTCACATACACATTTTTTAAGGCACGGAGCATGAAGAAGATAAAATTACTTTAAAAAATGGACATAAATAGCTAATGTGAGCAATAATGAAGATTTAAGAAAGACCAAAGACGCAAAGAAACAAGTTATCCTGCTGTTGTTTTACTCACATTAGGCTTATCTGAGCCGGCAGGTGTTTCAGCTCAGGTTGGAAACGCCTGACAGCGAAGTAGAAAGTCCGTCTCATTGGGAAAGGAGAAGGATGGATTCCACTTTAAAGGTTAAAATTTCGATCTGGGAGCTATAACAGCACTGTCAAATAATTATCATTGTTATTTTTACAAATCTATTTCACTTTAAAACAAGTTGGGAAATTTCTGACTTAGTGTAAATGAGACCTCAATTCTCCCAGGCCTGATCGCCACCTGAGGCAGGGACTCCTGCTGAAAGAGTGCTGTGCTGAGTCATTCAAATGGCAGCTCCCACTGAGAGAAATAACAGAGCCAGAACCTCGCAGCAGAGCTGCTGAACAGTAGCAGAGGGAGCAAGGAGGAAGCTGATCTTTCCAGGCAGATCTGAATGCTTCTTTTTCACAGGATCTTAGTCAATATTTATCTAGCTATTCAAAGAGTTTTAACTAATCATTTATCTTTTTCCTTTTTGTCATATTTCTCTGCCTCTTTGGTTTACACTGAACTTGGACAACAGAAGGAAGCCCTAGCTTCTTTATTTCAGACCTCAAGATATCAGAAATAAAACGTCTGGCCTGAGGTATAACCAAATTGTGAAACTCAGACAGTTGGTGCAAGACCTATGAAAAATAAGGCTTATGCCCCCTCCTTCTGGGCGTTGATTTATAGAGTAGTAAGGTTTATTAGCTATGATTTATTTTTCTAGAGTCTTTTTTTTTTTTTTTCTCATGGTACCATTTTCAGGGGTTACTAACCCAGTCCTTCTCTGACATACAACTTTCTTTGACTTTGGGCATTAGAATAGCTTCCCTGGGAGAAGAAATCTTGTTTGCCATTTTGAAGTACAGTGGGATACACAGCGGATGTTGCCTTTAGAGGAATCAGTCCCGCCTTGCATTTCTGTAATTATTAAGAGACGTGGAGGAGCCACGCCCCTGATGGGGGACACTGACATGCCTGATCAAAGTCCCTGGAGGACAAGAAGCCAGGGGATAAGAAGTCAAAGTCAAGTTCTCCAGGAAACACTCCGACAAGGCGATTTGTGCGCAGCTGTTTTCTTGGGAAGGAAGTGAAAGAAGCAGGGTTGGGTAGAGATGACGGGGAAGTTGAACTGGGATGCAGTTCCAATGGACCCCAGGGGAGCTCTGAAGCTGAGGTGACTCTTCAGAGATGTCCAAAGTTGAGCTGACAGGGCTGGGCCTTTGTATCCCACACTGACCAGTGATTGGATGGAGGCCGTCCTGGGGAGAAGCTACCTTGGGAGAGGCAGCTCCCTTCCGCTAAGGACCATTCCCACAGACAGTCAGCAGGCAACACTCCCAGCATCTCGGGGTGAGTGCCTCAGTTCTGAAGGGGGGACCCAAGTGGCACATCACAGCATGCATTGAGGGGCCACTCTTTATGGATATGAAGTTTACCGCCGGAGCCTTTCTTGGACCCTAACTCCTCTATTATTTGCGCGTGGATTTACCACGTGCACGACCCTGCCACACCCATCGTCTGGTTTCATAAAACATGATAGAATATGCTAGAAGGGAAAGGAATATGATCCAGTCCAACCTCGTTTTATAAATGGAGAAATTGAGGCCAAGAGAGTAGGAATAATGTAGTCAAGGCGGTAAAGTGTAGTCATGGCAGAGCTAGAACTGGAACGCTGGTCTTCTGACGTCCAACACCCAATCTCTTTCCACTGTCCATACCTGCTGCCTCTGCCTCCATTTTATTCTCACAGTGGCCCTAAAGCACAGGCAGGAAAGGTATCATATATATGTGATAAATATATACAGTGACAGCAAAGCTCACACAGCCAGAAAGTAGAAATAGTCCAACCCAAGTTTATTTGAGGATCAAAAGGGTGCTCAGTCAACCACACCACACTGGGGGCCTTTCCCAAGGGCCCCACCTCTATTCAGTTCAGCTCAATGATCATTTGTTGAGCATCTAGACACTGTGCTAGGCCCTGATGATACAAAGATTAATTAGACACTACATCAGCTTTCAATAAGTTCACCCCACTTAAATGGAAAAAAAAATAGAAAAGTATAGATCAGTTCAGGGTCACTCTGTACATGTTCTGATAAAACTAAACAATGCCATTAGGGTACAAAGGAGAACCCCAACTCAGCCTGAGGGCTTCCTGGAGTGGGCAAATGTGTTCACATTTGAACGAGAGACCCTCATTCTCCCTGCACATCCTCACCTGATCTTCCCCAGCTGCGGGCCAGGGGGAGGGGTGCGGCTCCATCATCTGCTTAGTGACTGGAGCTGGGGGCGGTGCCCAAAGAAGAGGGGGCCAAAGTCAGAATCTCCTCCTCCTTCACCCCACCTCCAACAACCCATCTGCCACGGCAGGTTAATTAGGCTTTCTCATCTCTCTCCCATTCCCATCTTTGCCTTGGTTTTGATATGACAACTTCTTAACTGGATGTGTAAAACCAACTCCTGTCTGGTTCTCTGCCCGCAATTGTTCCTTGCCCTTTCTGCCTGTGCCATCTTTATATAGGGCAAATACGACTCTGCCTTTCCCTGTTAAAAATCCTCCTGTGATCCTACACAGCTTTCTCCTGATATGAAGGTCTTGACACTTCTATGGCTTTAGATACTGCTCATGTGCCTGGAAAAGCAGGCATTAATTGAATCCTCTTCTTTACCTTGCAAACTCCTACTCTTTCTTTAAAACTCAGCTCAGACAACCATCTCCTCCAGGAAGCCTTCCCTGATGTCCCAGTCTGATGTAGGTGTCCCCACTGCACACTGTCAGCCCTTACCACACAGTTCTGGACTCACTGCTACAGCTGCATGTCTTTCTCACAAAGCTGTGAGCTCCTAGAAGGTAGGAGCTTATTTGCTCTGTATTCCAAGCACCTGGCACATGAAAGCTATCTAGTAATTGAGGAAGAGAGGCAATTTCAGGGAGCAGAAATAGCTTGAGCAAAGTCATGGTGGAGCGCAACAATGGTGCTTTTGGGGGTTCTGTATGGCAGAAAGTATCATGACAATGTAAACAGGGGACAGCATACTTTTCCTGTAAAGGACCAGATAGTAAATATTTTAGGCTTTGCAGGCCAAGAGGCAAGATTGAAGATACTGTGCTGGAACTTGTGTAACCCTTTAACATGTAACTGTTCAGAAATATAAAAACCATTCTTAGCTTGTGGTCTGATCTGTGAGTGGCAGTTTTGGCTCATGAATTGTGGTTTGTCAACCATCGCCACTAAGGCTGAGTAGATAAGGTCCACAGTGAGGGAAAAGGCTGGAGAGGTAAGCAGACGCCTGACTGTGGAGAGCTAAAATGGTGGGTGGATGATCTGGTACTTGATTCTATAATCAAAGGCGAGCTATCAAAGGGTTTTAGGCAGGGGAGTGAGATGGTCTGATTTGTATTTTATAAAGGTTAAGTTGGCTGCAGTGGAAGGGGCTCTGTTCAACTGGGCAAATCCACCCGGCCAGTCACCACCTTCTGACTCCAGCACGCAGGCATCTCAGATGGATCCGGACATCATCTCTTTTCCCAAGTGAGGAATTCCTGGAAAGAGATGGCCCCCAAGGCTATTATCTCTAATAACTTCCAGCACGAACTAGGGGCCTTGAGTTTGGTGGAACATTCCCAGGGGACAACTTTCCTCCTCCCTTCCCAGAAAAATAAATTGGGTCATTTAGAACCAATGGGACAGGACCCACCAAGAACATTCGCCGTGGATGTGCAGACCCACTTCTGCCTAAGTTTCTTCATGACAATGGTTATTTATCTGATCTTGACTTCCACACTGATCCAACTCCTACACTTAGTTCCAAAACAGGTCTTAAATCACTCAGGAGCCAAGCCAAGCCAGGCTGAAAGAGGAAGTAACCTTGGCCGCACACTCTACAGACATCAAAACAAAGACGGTAAAATCAGATGAAATCACCCTCAAACAATGAAAGCAAGATGCTGGCATCTTCTTCAGGGACTGGCCCAAATTAAGACTGTAACATCCATGGATAAGACAGGCGACTGAGTCAGAAGGCTTTCCAGGGGGAGATCTTAGTAGCTAATCAGACAATGACGATTACTGGATATTACAAACTTAAAATCAAATGGGTATCTGCTTTTGGACGCCTGTTTTGACTTAGGAGGCCAACTTCAGAGTGATTAACTAACACAGCCTTCTCGAGCGACCACACCCACTTTTACTGCCTATATTAATTTTCCTCTACACACTTCCCTCCAAGAAAGCAACCTTGAACCTGACTCAACTAACCAGCCGAGGTCGTGGTAAGTATACTTCACTATTGTCTTTCTGGTTCTACATTCTTACTCAATTTCCTTGGAGAGGAAATGTGTTTTCGTGCTGGTGTGAGATCCAAACTGTTAGCTCCAGGCTACAGTGAAACCAAATTAGTCATTTAAATGCTGAGTCTTCAGTGCAGCAACTCTGCCCCTCCCATCCCTCTACATTTTATTCAGGTAAAGTGTTTTCCTTGGGTTCTACAAAACTCCTCTGCAGGTGACGTTACTAAGGAAGGACGTAGGTCAGACTTCCCCAAGGTTACCTAGAGAGTTTTTGGTTTTATGAGTTCTATTTAGAATCAAGCTAATATGGATCAAATAACTTGAGATTGGACTTCAAAAGTTTTAAAATTATCTTAAGAAAGCCATCAAGGGCTTCCCTGGTGGCGCAGTGGTTGAGAGTCCGCCTGCCGATGCAGGGGACACGGGTTCGTGCCCTGGTCCGGGAAGATCCCACATGCCGCGGAGCGGCTGGGCCCGTGAGCCATGGCCGCTGAGCCTGCGCGTCCGGAGCCTGTGCTCCGCAACGGGAGAGGCCACAACACTGAGAGGCCCGCATACCGCAAAAAAAAAAAAAAAAAAAAAATTATCTTAAGAAAGCCATCAGAAGTACCTCCAATTCCCCCAGAATAACCTGCTCAGTATTCTGATGGCCTAATATTTTAGATGAAAAATCACAGGTTTCTAGGTCCCTAAGGATCTTATAGTCTAGGCCCTCATGTTTTAACATCTAATAGCAAACTTTTAAATGGCTATCCTGGGGTTGAGAATGTGATTGAGAGTTTGAATGAAATGGAATCTGTGTAAGATGCTGTGACTATAGCAAATTATCCTACCAAACCCATGGTTACTTTGTGACCTGCAGAGAATTGATTTACTTTCTGCTGTAGCAAAAATCCTTCTGTTCCTCTTTGAGGAGAGGACCTTGGCTGACAGGACATGTTTAGCCAGGGAGTCCTCGGAATCACAGGGCTCTGGGAGTTAGAGGTATTATAGGACATTTGTAAAGGATTATTTCTGAATTGCTGAACCACTTAGTGACCTATTTTGAGGTTATCCGGTTAAGACCAGGGCACTATCTGATAGAAAGAAGAAGCTCCAGGAGTAACAGTAACCCAGACATCCCCACCAGCACTACCACCAGCCTCTCAAATCTTCTGAGAATTGGGGAAGGCCTGGTATTAGAATTCTGCCTATTAGACCAGGTATTAGAAGCTGCCTTCACAAAATTCTACTAAGTCCTTATTTTCGACACGGAGGCCAGCTTTGAGGGCCTGGGGTTATACTATATGAGGGCAAAAATGAAGAGGAAAGCCTACGACTCTCACTATCAAAGGACTTTAGATACAAGAGACCAGGTGCACAATTCACAAATCAGAACGACCAGCCTTCAAATAAGCCATCATATGTAAGTTTGGGGAATATGGTGTAGACGATCACTGGCACGGCAGTTCAAAGGGGGAACTGGGTTGGGGACATCCCTGGTGGTCCAGTGGTGAAGAATCCGCCTTCCAATGCAGGGGACGTGTGTTCGATCCCTGGCTGGGGAACTAAGGTCCCACGTGCCGTGGGGCAACTAAGCCCACACACCACAACTACTGAGCCTGCATGCTTCAATTAGAGAGAGAAAACCCGCACGCCACAACTAGAGAGAAGCCCACGCATCGCAACAAAGCCCATGCGACGCAGTGAAATATCCCGCACGCCGCAACTAAGACCCAACGCAGCCAACAACCTCCAGCTTGCACATCCACTAGCCATATAAGCAATGAACCAACACACAGGATGGTAACAATCTCTTTGCCCACTATGCCAGGCTTCGTTCACCATCCAAAGTCAACCAGATTATAGGAGAGAAGTCATTTTTAGTATGTGAGTTCTCCACCAGAATTTGCCAAATGAAGGGGAAATTCTGAAAGTAACTTACTGTGAGAAGGCCCTAAACTAGCATAAGTGCAATAAAACTTCAAAGTAGAGATTGTGCATGGACGCTTCCTGTGCCCTAAATGAGCTAAGTGGCAAATATCTCAAGTTCCTCTTGCTGAGTTCTTGGCTTCTGCGTGGCAGACTCAACTGTGTTTGGCTATCCAGGGGCAGTTCTCCTAACCAGATCTCTGGATAATCAATTATTCCATAGAATCGTCATGACTTTCCCTGGGCCACTCATTTCCTGCACTTAGGACACATGCAAGGGTTAGGGAGTTAGGGAGTGGTCTCTCAGTGGTCAGCTCTTTTGGGCTTTCTGGGTAACCCCTAGCTCTGCAGGGCACTAGTTCTCCTTCAGATGGCTCTAAGGGACCCAAGCTGTGGTCCCTTAGCTTGGGACCCTACTGTGAATGAGAGTCAGAACCAAGAGCTCTGCTGGACTAAGGCACTGACCACAGCCCCACACACTGGCCAGGGCAGAAGAGCCCATTACGTGACTGGGGTCATCACTTAGCTTTGCAACTTTGCCTTCCCGCTGAATGAGTGCCATCAACACCCAACCTGTGATTCTAGACCTTTTGCATCACAAAAATCCAGTCACTCCTTGAGGGCTATACCACCACACACTCATAAACTCCCAGAGATTCTTGGGTGTGGGAAGGAAGCTAAACTTTGCAGCTGAACAGGTTCACTCAAGTGCCCTTGAGCTTGACGTAGAGGGAGTGGACTCACCTTGGACACATCATTAACATGAGAAGGTAGGCAGAGAGCAGGAAGTTCTGCTGAGTACAATAACGGCAAACGTTGGTCAAGTGTTGACCACACGGCAGACACTGTCTAAGCACTTTGCAAGTGTGATGAAGTCATTTAAGCCTCCCAGCAATGAGTCAAGGCGCGTACTGTTTTTGTTTCTAATTTACAAATAATAAAAGTGAAGTACAAAGAAGTGAAGGAATTTGCAGGTAGTAAGTGGCCCACTGGAGAGTCGATGCCAGGCTGCAGGCTCCTGCGGCCCTGCTTCTGGCCACACAGCCCCTGCTAGGACCGTATTTCACATTCTATCATCTCCCAGGTACCCTAGAGATTTACTAGCCCCATTTTATAAATAAGAAGGTGAGTTTCAGAGAGGTTAACTAATTTTTCCAAAAATCACATAGTAGCCAAGCAGGGAGTTCAGTCCCTGCCTCCAAGGCCCACACTTCCCCCCTGTACAACACACTCAACTGGTTCCTTTTCCAGAAGTTTTGAAACCTATGCGGAAGAGAAAAAAAGGGAGGAGGTGGGAAAGAAACTCAGAGGAAGAAAAAAAATGGATATTTAAGGAACAATGAAATTAATGAAATATTTATTTTACACGCATGTTATGGATCTGAAGTTATATCATGTGGGGTTTGGAAAATAAAAATATATTATGTGTTACTTGGTTTGCAAATAAAATGTCCATGTCTCATTCAATTAATCACACTAAAGCCTAGGAAAGGATTGAAACAAACTAGGACAATTAAAAAATTGTCCTATTAAATGAAATTAATAAAAATTAAAAAGCAAAAAATGAGACCCTTAGGGGATTCAAAAAAATAAAAGCATGTTTTCCGCTAATTTAAAAAAATTGTCATGGTTTTTCTCCTCTTTGGTTTCACAGGGCTCTGCAGCAGTTGCACACAATTAGCAGTTAACCATTTGGGAGAAAGTATTTTGGCCCAACTATGCAGCCTCGCCCACGAAGCGGGGCGCACTCCAGAGAGCGGCTGCCATCCATCCACCAGGCTCGGCTTTTAGACTCGGCTTTTAGAGCCACCCCACGGGGAAGGGCAATCGTTCCTCATGGTCCCAAGGGAAGACATCAGTTTGGCTGTGACAGTCCCCGAATTGCAGGCATGATTGTTCCAGGGGAAGTATTATAGGACCAACAAAAAGAAATCTGTGCTGTATTATTTTGTAGGTTCCAACTGGTTGGATATAAAACAAAACAAAAAAGAAATTACATACTTGATGTGAAATTAGAGCATTTAACATTTCTATTTCTTTTAGACATTTTAATCTATTCCTCCATGAGGATAGCTAACGACTGTCTAAAAAGCTTTTGCCACTTTTCTAGCGCATTCTAAGATGTCTATTTTCTTTTGCTGGTCCTTCCAACAAAACCATGTTCATTTTGTTCTTAGGATTTATTTCCAAGGATACAGTTCTTAGAGTAATTTAGGAATTATCCAAAGAATTATTAAAGGATTTGAGAGTCTTAATATAGCAGTATTAGTTTATACTAAGGGATCCTTCAAGAAAAATTTTTGAATGTCTGGTGGTGAGAAAAATCTTAGAAAAAATATCAAAGCAAAGCCAAGGGCTTCAAAATGATTAATAATAAAGGAGATGAAGAGAGGTAACGTAATTGTTACAAAAGAAGTTTTCTCATATATAAATGTATACATAGGCATGTTACATTTACATCAGGCAAATCCCCTTGATGGTGTTGTGCTAATATTTTTCCTCAAATACATTATATTTTCCCATCATCATGAAGCGGTCCATGATGTGTAAGCTGATCTGCCAGGAAGGATAACGTGTTTGCTCGTGAATGCCTTTTCTATTTACAGTTCTAGTCCTAAAGCTAATTAAGTTCTCCTTTGATTGCAGGTTTAATAATAAGAACTATTTGGGTTTCAAAAGTCATATTTAATATCAGAAAACCAGTCCTTTAAGTGTTTCCTTGTGTTGGCTACTGCTGAATGAACCAGATGGTCTTAACTAAACAATCACCCTTGAGCAGAGAAGAGTACACCAAAGCACAATCAGTGGCTTTGCCGGTGTTTCTTCTCCTCACCGTGCACAACAACATGTGTTTTCATCCATAATGTAAGAGGTACATCATCTTCTTTACTCACATATCACCCCAATGATGAGTAGAAAATAGAAATTCTCCTCTGTACAGCATTTCTATAATTTGTGGGGAAGTGTGGTGAAAGCTACGTATTCGGGAGTAAGAATGCAAAAGTCATGCTCAAGTGCAAGACGGGGCTCCTAACTTGCCTTCTGAGGTGATGGGTCTGTGACGGTGGCCCACCTGTTCTTTCACTGGGCTCCAGGCCATGATTTGGAGACAGTATCTGGGGCGGAGCTGAACTAGGGAAGAGGGAAAGGATGGTGACCAGTCCATTGGTACAAAAGGATAGAAAAGTAGGACCCCCTTGTGGTTGGGCAACAGAAAAGGAACCAAGGAAGAGGGAGATGTGTGAACTTAGAATTCCAAGCCCAAGGCTGTTTAAGGTGGGGTGCAAGCCCTCTTCTCTGCTCCTTACACAGTCTCCAGTCCACATTACTCACCAATGCTGTTGTACAAGTTAATTCCACAGGGGAGCACATGAAAGAGAACAGGGAAGAACTGATGTCCTGCTTACATTCTCAATACAAATAGTGATACCAACCCTCAAATCTACAGGCTCACAAAAGAGTGAAAAATTGTGGTGTGCTGCTTTCTAGAAGTGAATGGTGGAGTACTGACCCCAAATTCCTTCCTATGTAACTCAAGTGGAGGATCTATTTTACAGTGAAAGTGTTAGAAATTTAAAAATATTACAAATTTGTCTGAATGCACAGAATGTACATCACCGAGACTGAACCCTAATGTAAACCATGTGTTCTGGGTGCTAGTGATGCATCCGTGTAGTTCATCAGATGTGCCCCTCTGGTGGGGATGCTGACAATGGGGCAGGCTGTGCATGTGGGGAGCAGGGGGTACATGGGAAACCTGCTCAGTTTTGCTGTGAACCTAAAACTGCTCTAAAGTCCCTTTACCCTGTTTGATTTTTTTCATCCCATTTATCACTAAATGAATGGCTATTTTTTTTTCTTATCATTCACCATTACCCGATTTATTTATCTCTCTCTCATTAGGATTTAGGGGATGAACTTTGTCTTCTTTACCACTGTTTTTCCAGCACTTCGAAGGTATCTGGTATTTAGTAGATGCTCAATAAATATGTGTTGAACAAACAATAGTAAGATGATAAATATGCAGGATCTAAATAATAAATAAATAAATAGGCAGGATCCCAAATGAATGATCTTTGGTAGAATTCAACAGTTCGGTAGGCATATGACCACAACCAAATCACTTCACATCTCTGGGACTCATTTTCCCATGTGTCCAAGAAAGGGTTCTTCCTAAATCAGCAGTGAGCAACCCTTAGCCTCAAGAAATGCACATGGCCTACCTCGTTACACACTGGATCTAAGTTGTGTGTTAATTTATGAAAACTAATACCATTTTTGATCTAATTTAAGCATGAAGTGAGAAACTAGAAATGTGCTTCCTTGCTGCAATTTCTCCAATATTAACATAGAAATTAACATTTTAGTGACTGAAAAGCCATGCAAAGATTTTTAATTGGCATTTTTCTATTTAATAAGCAGGTAACTTAAGTTCTTAGAATACACATTTCTCCACAGGAATCAATAAAGCTTTTTCTTTTTTCCTTTTGACATATAGAAAATTTGTGTATAGTTTCTCTTCCATCAGTTGGTCCCGATGCAAAAGAAAAAGGTTGCTGATACTGGGTAGACAATCTCTAACTCTTTTAGAGAGAAATGACTAGCGTTTATCAAAGTCAACGTATAGGTGGTAGGTAGGCAATCAATCTCAGTCTATAGTAATTCCATTCTATAGCTAGAAATCAGGGGCTCATAACTAAATCTCCTGATCTAGTGCTGACTACATTTTGTTAACTGTAAGGTAATGTAGAACACTGGTAAATGGTGAAAAAAAAAAAGGTAAAATGGTAAAATGAATCACCAGCTTCCCCGACATTAGTTGATTATATTTAGGGCGATAGGAAATGGGCAATGGAGGCGGTTGGCAGGGACTCGCTTCTTTGTTCTTATTCCATCTTTGAAGACTCACTCTTGCTCTGTGAAATTTCTTGATGGATTCTGAACTTCATGTGTAATTAAATCTCCAAAGAATTGAATGACAATTGGCAAGCTGCCACTTTAGAGAATATAATCGATTTGACAGCACATTTCCAATTGCTCTCCCCGCTTCCACACTTTTCCTCTTCCAACTCCTAATGAACACGACCAGCACGACACTCTACCCGAAGCCGAGCTCTGATCATGTTGCCCTCCTGCTCAGAAACCTATGAAGTCTCCCCAATACCTGGGAAATCCAACCTGCAGTTTTAGCACAGCCTTTAATGCCTCCTGTAATCACAGAAAGAATGCTCTCCTCAAACTTCATCAGGCCCTGAACGGATCCTAGATTTTTCCTCTCCCCACTGACTGAATGGCCCTCTCTGCACCCACCCCCATTTCCCAGAAATTCATTGCAGTGCCCTCCTTTTCTGAAAAGCTTCCTATAGACCTATACTCACACATGGGGGTATTTCCTGTCTCTCAGATTGATGTTGAATCATTCTGCCTTTTTTTTTTTTTTTTTTTTTTTGCGGTACGTGGGCCTCTCACTGCTGTGGCCTCTCCCGTTGCAGAGCACAGGCTCCGGACACACAGGCTCAGCGGCCATGGCTCACGGGCCCAGCCGCTCCACAGCATGTGGGATCTTCCCGGACCGGGGCACGAACCCGCGTCCCCTGCATTGGCAGGCGGACTCTCAACCACTGCGCCACCAGGGAAGCCCCATTCTGCCTTTTAATAGATTTAATTATTTGTATCTTAGGACCCTTTCAAAACTATAAACTTCTAAAACCAAGTCTCATTCATCATTCTTTCCACTACTCCAAACTGCTTCTTTCCTTTGGAGGAGCAGCTAAACCACTTGATGATCGTGTGTCTGTCTCCTTGAAATGGGAGGCATTCAACTGGTGCTGTCACTGCTTTTTAACATAGAGGTAGCCCTTAATTTTGTCTCTTGTCACCTATTAAAGAAGGACTGTGTGTCACAATGATAACACCCCTCCCTCTCTTCCCCACCCCTTAATGAGACCAGTGCGTCATAAGAATGCTCAGTAAAGACCAGCTTCATCAGCCCATCCTCCTTAGCAAATGATGTGCAGCTCAGAGAGGGCTGGAGGGAATCCCCTTCTTCTTGGCACCTGTATTAGTTTCCTGTGGCTGCTGTCACAAATGAACACAAACTGGGTGCTTTAAAAAACAAAAATGTATTCTCTCACACTTCAGAAGGCCAAAAGTCCAAAATCAAGGCACCTACATGTTCTGTCTGAAGGCCGGAGGGAAGTCCTTCCTTGCCTCTGCCTAGCTTCTGGTGTTGCCAGCAATCCTTAGCATTCCTTGCCTTGTAGATGCGTCACTTCACCCCTCCCTCTTCACATGGTGTTCTCCCTACATATCTCCTGTCTCAGTGTCTCTTCTTTTTTATAAGGACACCGGTCATATTGGATTAAAACTAATCATCTTAACTTGATTACATCTGCAGTGACCCTATTTCCAAATAAGTTCACATTCACAGGTACTAGGGGTTAGGACTTGAACATATCTTTTCAGGGGACATAATGCAACCCACAACGGCATCCAAAACTCTCCTGGTGAAGCTTACTACTCACACAGAATTACATAAGGTCATTGTCCGTACACTGCAGAGGAGATTAAACTTCTGACTCTCCACTCTCCGTGAGAGACAACAGTAACACCAAAACTCTTGAAGAAGAAACAATGATTCCTTTTTTTAAAAAATTGAGCTACAATTTTAAATTATTATTTTTAGTTGTGGTAAAACATATACAACATAAAATTTACCATTTTAACCATGTTCTAGCGTATGGTTCAGTGGCATTAAGGATATTCACACTGTTGTACACCATCACCACCATCTACCTTCAGACCTCTTGTCCTGCAAAACTAAAACTCTGTCCCCTTTAAACACTAACTCTCCCTTCCCTTCCCCCATGATGGCTCCTGTAAATATGGAATTTATCATGAACAGCAAACAACTGAGTTGCTCTAACACAAGGTTTTTATTTTATTTTATATTATACACATATATGTTGATCATAAGTGAAAACAATGGTGCTAGTGAGAAAGTCTCTATTATGGAAAGGCGCAAGAAGCTAGTCTGGGGCAACCAAGAGGAGTTTTACACTCTTTGTCCCAGAATGTGACTCAATTCCCTCGTTTGACTGATGAAATTATTGCCTAAGCAAAAGTGACTAGGGCCCCTGGAGGATGTTTGACATAAATCCTCATGGGAAGGTGCTACTGGCCCCATTTGAAAGTGCATTCAAATCAACGCTACAAACATTTGTTCACAGCTCTTACCTATGCCAGACACTACTCAAAGCACTGGGGCACAGAAATAAATAACACATCCCAGCTCTCAAGAACTCAAGTCCATAGTAGATACAGATATTTAATATCAGGAAATAGCTGGTATTTTTTTTCTTTTTTAACACATAGCCTACTTTCTAGCCTTAAAATAGTTTTTTAAAGGATGCCACAATCGGCGCAGTGGTTGGCAGTCCGCCTGCCGATGCGGGGGACGCCGGTTCGTGCCCCGGTCCGGGAGGATTCCACATGCCGCGAAGCAGCTGGGCCCGTGAGCCATGGCCGCTGGGCCTGCGTGTCCAGAGCTCGTGCTCTGCAACGGGAGAGGCCACAACAGTGAGAGGCCCGCATTCCGCAAAAAAAGAAAAAAAAAAAAAGGATGCCACAATCTTCCATTGGTCAACTTCTTCCTCTTCTTTACTCCTCCACTGAGTCTGTCCCTGATCCCTGGTATTCTACCTTTTAAATATTTTTCAAGGGGAATCAGCTTTGCAAGGAAGGATGAAGTGCTTGTGGGTGTCAAAGAGACACTAGAAAATGCAGATCTAAAGTTCAGGAGAGCTCTGTGTTGGAAAGAAAATTTGAAAGCGATTGGCTGGAAGTGGCCAGAGAACATCTGGTTCCCCAAGAGTGCCACATCTGGTGCTTCTGCAGCTTGTCCTGGCCTAAGAAGTAATTGTGTTCCGTCATGAAAGTATATTGCCCAAAAGAATGTAGAACACCCTTTTCTAGGAAGATCTTAGACATCCTGAATTTATTCTTTCTCTGCCTATTCTTTTTTTTTTTTTTTTTTTGCGGTATGCGGGCCTCTCACTGTTGTGGCCTCTCCTGCTGCGGAGCACAGGCTCCGGACGCGCAGGCTCAGTGGCCATGGCTCACAGGCCTAGCCGCTCCGTGGCATGTGGGATCTTCCTAGACCGGGGCACGAACCCGTGTCCCCTGCATTGGCAGGCGGACTCTCAACCACTGCACCACCAGGGAAGCCCCTCTCTGCCTATTCTTAAATGTTAGTATTCTGTCCTGGGTCTTTCTTATGATCACTTTGTACTAGCTCCCTGGACCATCTCATATAATCCTGTGGCTTTAATTATCATATATAATCTGATGACTCCAAAATTTAAGTTACCAACACAGACTTCATTCCTCAACTTTAGAAGCACAGATCCAATTGCCTATAGACATTTTCACTTAGATGTTCTATTAGCATATTCCTTGAGCATGTCTAAAAGTTACCTATCTCTCACTGCCAAATCTCTTCATCCCATGCCATGGAGTATGTGCACACACCTGTGTATGTGTGCATTGTTTTATCTTGGTGTATTGCAGTAACAACCATCCATTTTTTTTACTCTCTCCATCAGTGAGACATGGCAGGGAGAGCAACATAAATCAGAGCCGCAACACTGTCAATGTTTCTGGAATTAGACTATCTGCTATTCAGGAATATGTAAGAACATATTAAGGATTAACGGGGCAATCTCCAATTCCTATGCCCTTTATGTTGTGTTCCATATTTTAGTACTGCACCAGAAATCAGGCAAGATGGAGATGTGTATAGACTGCCATTCCAAGAATAGGCACATTAGGAAAAAATAAATCAGATCAATATCCCATACTCCAAACCCAGGATTATCAGAGCTGTTTCCTCATGAGTCAGTGATTTTTAGTCCTTAATTTAACTAATGGATTTTTGCAACGCTCTATGGCTAATGAGAAGAGAGAGTGAAAAATTGTCTTTATGGTCTGTGGGATTTTAAATAGGGAATCAATTTGATTCCCTATTACTTTTCAATGCTGGATGAAAGAAAGGAGGACATGAATTACCTGGAAGGGCTAATTTATTTGGATGATGAACTTGTTTCTGCTAAGATCTGGGTGGAATGTGCTACCGGAGGTTGTGGACTTTGCAAGAAAAGTACACCTAATGTTGCTCTTTGATGATTATTATTTCTGTTTGATCTCAGTGTCACAAGAACTATATTAGCCAATTGACTCTATCCCTCCAATTACGGAAATTTGAAGATATTCCTGGAGTTCAATGGCAGTGGAGGAGATTTTGAGAAACTATTCCAGAATTACAAAACCATAAATGAGCTATCAGGTCAAGAACCCAGAAGCAATGATGTCCAGAGCCCTGGAATCTGCACCATTAGAAGGGACAACTATCACCAGACCTTCATGTCCCGGATGGATCATTTGAGCTTAGCGGGTACAGGGTTTTCTTTGGGGATGATAAAAACGTTTTGGGACTAGATGGAGGAGCTGGTTGTACAACATTGTGAATGTACTGTCACTGAACTGCTCACTTTTTATACTATAGTATTAAGTGGTTAATAGAATGTTATATACCATTATACATATTATATATTTTACACATATTATATAATAGTATGTATAGTATAAAGTGGTTAATTATATGTTGTATAAATTTCACCTCACTTACAGTTTTAGAAAATTGTCAGTTGATAATAGTTAAACTCTCTTCCTCCCACGACTTCCTATTTCTTTTGCAATAAATTCCAAATTTATCACCCTGTGCTATAGGACTCTACAAATCTGGACCGGCCTACTTCTCTCACCTCTCTCTTTACGCCTACTGTTGCTTCCTGTACACCAGCCTTTTGGTTTCTTAAACACTCCAAGTTTGTTTCCACCCCAGGGCCTTGGCACTTGCTGTTCCCTCTTCCCAGAATGCCCTCTCTTAGCTCTGTGCAAGACCATCATTTTCTTAACAAACAGGCCTCTGCTTAAAAGCACTTCCTTAGAGAACCCTTCCTGGATGATCATATCTAAACTAGTCTCTCCTCAAGCATTATTATACCACTTGGTTTGTTTCCTTTAGAGCACTTACACCATATGAAATTATTTTAAAATTCACTGTCACTTGTTTAATATCTGTTTCTCTACATGAGAAAGTAAATTTCATGAGAAGAGGAATTTTGTAGATTTTGCCCATTATTCCATCCTCACTGCCTGGCACACAAAGGCATCAAAGATTATTTGCTGCATAACAGGTTAAAAGGAAGGAGGGGTGGAGGGGAGGAAGGAGAGAGGGAGGAATGAATGATGAAATGAAGGGAGGAAGACTGTTAAGTCATATCTAGGGTCGGTTGGACCAGAATTCTGTGATTGATTAGCAATGTCTGCCATGAGTATAGAACAGCATAGAAGAATCACGAAGGCAGTGGTATGCTGATAAAGGTCTAGTAACTAGTTCTGGGAATTGGAGCTAGGGGCGGGAGGCAGTGTCCTGATTTGTAGTATTTACCAGTTTACGTGGTGTAAACATTCCAACCGTGGCTGATTTCAAGCAAACTATAAGTTGTGAACTGGAATAAATGATGTGTATTTGCTGTCCATGAGATTGTCCTATACCTGCCTTTTACAGACAGAGAACCTGAAATCCAGAGAAGAAAAAAAAAAAAACTGGATCAAGATTACACAGCAAGGAGCTTCCCTGGTGGCGCAGTGGTTGAGAGTCCGCCTGCTGATGCAGGGGACATGGGTTCGTGCCCCGGTCCAGGAAGATCCCACATGCCGCGGAGCGGCTGGTCCCGTGAGCCATGGCCGCTGAGCCTGCGTGTCCGGAGCCTGTGCTCCACAACGGCAGAGGCCACAACAGCGAGAGGCCCACGTACAGCAAAATAAATAAATAAATAAAAGAATATACAAAAGCAAAAGAGATAATATCTCTGAAATATTTTTGAGTAATTACATCTAACACTTGGGTTGGATTTGCTTCAAATAAAAATTACAGAAACTCCCCCCATTATGGCATGGAAGCTTCCTATAATGACAAAACATGTTCTCTTGGTTGCTGAAATTGATTTATCCATTAGCAACTTTATTAGTGCTTCTTCCACCCAGCGATGCTTGTCTGTAAGATGGAAAGGTTCACAGATTTAGAAGAAGGAGGAGGGGGAGAAGGAGAAGACAAATGGAGACTTGCTTGTGCATGGCTGCATCTGCCCTTTGAATGAGGACTGATGTGTGGGAAAACGTGCAGTGTAGGAAGGATTTAACTCAACGTCATTAACTTGAGTGGACTCTGGTTACTTGTGCAATTTGCTTCAAGATCAGCAGTTAGAGGTTTCATCTAGAACCAGAGTCTTTTTTCCTTTTTTAGGTTCTATTGCATGCAAGTTTAAGGTTTAAACTTGCATGCAAGTTTAAGGTTCTATTGCATGCAAATCTGGGCAGGGCTTCCCTGGTGGCGCAGTGGTTGAGAGTCCGCCTGCCGATGTAGGGGACACGGGTTCGTGCCCCGGTCCGGGAAGGTCCCACATGCCGCGGAGCGGCTGGGCCCATGAGCCATGGCCTGGCTGAGCCTACGCATCCGGAGCCTGTGCTCCGCAACGGGAGAGGCCACAACGGTGAGAGGCCCGCGTACCGCAAAAAAAAAAAAAAAAAAAAAGGAAGTTTTAAATTGTTATACAATTCACCATTATGAACTATAGAAAAAATAAGAAAAGAGAAGAAAAACACAAATAAAATGTCATATTTGCTTATAATGTTGTGTTTGCTTAACAAGTCAGATTTGCTTATAATTTTTATCATGCATTTATGTAGCATTACATTTACATCAATGGGATTAAACTAGACATCATGCTTAATAACTTGCCTCTCCTCACTTATTTATGAGCAATGGTTTTCCCATATCCATTGACATCAATGCCATCATCAATTCTTTGGCTGACTATTATGTTGTATGGGTGTACAAATAATTATTTAACCAATCCCATTATTGGTCATTTTGGTGTTTTCAGTACTGTGCAAACCCACAGAATCACTTTGAAAGAAATTAGCCTGATCCTGAAAAGACAGACCTTAAACAAGTGGAAAGAACAGATTACAGCTGAAATAAGCTTTGGAACTCCATTCTTCCAAGCTTATGGCACTCTTTCTAATTGCAGTCTAAGTGAGAGAAGGGCTAAGGGAATTTCTGCAGCTGCCAAAAATTCTGCAAGAATTTTCTTCTTTTTAATGCCATAGACCAAGGGTCAGCCAAATCTAGCCCCCCACCTGTTTTTGTACGGCCTGAGAACTAAGAATGGTTTTACATTTTTAAATGATTGAAAAAAATCAGAAGAAGAATATTTCATGACACATGTAAATTATATGAAATTCAAATTTCAGTGTCTATAAATAAAAATTTTTTTCACCTCACATAGTTACCAAAGTTTTATTGGAGCACAGCCATGCTCATTCATTTACGTATTGCCTATGGCTGTTTTTGTGCTACAATGGTAGGGTTTAGTAGTTGCAACAAGTATCTTACAGCCCATAGTGCCTAAAATATGGCCCTCTATATAATTTGCCAATGCCCGCCAAGGGCTATTTTCCACTCAAAATTAGAATTTCTCATATTTACCAAGTCATTAAAATCTGGGGTTTTATCATAATTTCTAGGCTTGGAGAAACCTTGGGCTTGTAGACCCACTATGTCACTGATGAACTTATATGACTCATTTTTCTTCTCCAAGCCTCAGTTTCCCAATCTGTAAAATAGGCAAGTTGAACTAGATCTCTAAGGTGCTTCATTTATTTATTCATTTGACAAGTATGTCCTTAGTGTCTACTACATACTGGGCTCCAGACAAACTCTGAAGTGTGCTGATAACGTTTGTGACATGGGACAATATTACGTGATTTTCACTGAAATGTAAATTCTTACTGACAAAGAAAGGAAATGCAAGGAAATCTACCAGTAAGAAACTCAGAAGGGTCCCTAGCAGTAGATGCAAGCAAACGACTTCTCCCCTGAAATTGTATCTAGAATCCTAAGGGATTCCAAATTCAATAAGTTCTTCTGCAAGAGACTTTAAAGAGAAAAAGGTATATCTTGTGCCAGTACTTTCTCCTCTCTTCCTTTCAACCACTCCAATCTGCCAGAAGAGACGTTCCTTAAAATACAATCATAAGATGGCACAGCTCAAAGGGACCACTTCATTTGATGGAGAGGAGCTATCACACACCTCTTTTTCCTAAAAGTTTCAGATCTTTGTGACTTTCTGATTTAATAACCACTAATTGAGCTCCTGCTCTTATGCACATCTGTGGCTTGAGGTGTGCTGTGTCTGGGGGGAAATCCTGATGTGACTTCAAAGACTAAAGTAGTTAAAACTTCTTTAGCTCTTGTATCCAAATGGGGCTTCTCAGTGGACACCAGCTCAGGTTGACTTTCTCTCATAGCCCACCAGGCTGACCTTTTCTAGAATTCTCAGGCGTTGTTAACCAAAGACCCTTTGAGGCCATGAATGCATCTTTATATTTTTTAATATGATAATAATAATACAGCTAACATTTATTGAACATCTATGTTCTAAGCTCTGTGATAAATACGTTATATGCATTTTGCATTCAATCCTCATAATAACCCCAAAAGTAAATATTACTAGTCTATTTTCCAACAAAGAAACCAGGTTCAAGGAACCTAAGTAACTTGCTTAAAGGCACTAAATCAGCTTGAGATACACCAGACCCAGAACCCAAATCTGTCTGACTCTGAAGTCCTTGCTCTTAATACTACACTGTATTACAGTTTTACTACCCCTTTTCCTTTGAATGCAAACCCTCCCAATTTCTTCCAGTTGCATCCACTTTCCACAATTTGATTCCATTTAATTCAACTAACATTTAAGTTTCTACTCTATGTTCCAATAAACAGTCCCTAACTAGTTACTTTGAACAATTTTCTACTAAGCCTTTTCATGTTCATGCCTTGATTAAAAACAGCTAGTTTGGGCTTCCCTGGTGGCGCAGTGGTTGAGAGTCCGCCTGCCGATGCAGGGGACACGGATTCGTGCCCCGGTCCGGAAAGATCCCACATGCCGCGGAGCGGCTGGGCCCGTGAGCTATGGCCGCTGAGCCTGCGCGTCCAGAGCCTGCGCTCCGCAACGGGAGAGGCCACAACAGTGAGAGGCCCGTGTACCGCAAAAAAAAAACAAACAGCTAGTTTGCAATAGTCACACAAATGATCTCATCTGATCTAGTGTCCCACATCCACCAGACTGTGCTGCTTAACATCAGAGGCTCTCTTAACTTAGCTCTATCTGCAAAGCTTAGCACATTGCAGGTGTACTCAACAAGGAAACCATGGGGAAAGTCACATCCTTGAGCCCCTCCTGATGGCTCCTGGACCTCCCACAGCCCCTGCTGAGGGTTCAGCCTTAGGCAACCATGTTTTATGACACGATCCTCTCTTATTTATTTACTTGTTTTGACCTAGATAACAGAAATTGATTCCTCACAGTTCTGAAGGCAGGGAAAGTCCAGGATCAAGGGGCTGGCCAATTCAGTTCCTAGTGAGAACCCTCTTCCTTGTTTTCAGACAGCAGTCTTCTCTCTGTATCCTCACATGTCAGACAGAAAGATCATCTCCCTCATGTCTCTATGATCCTCTCTTTCTTAGCACCTGACACAAGAAAAGCCAATCTGTGCCAACAATTTATGAGTTCATCTAGTTGCTAAAATAGGGACAAACATTGCTAATCAGAGCCTGAAAAATTCAAACCAGGAAATGCAGAGAGATTCACCCAATTGGAAACAGAAGCCAAAGCTAAAAATTCCAAAGAGGGAAAGTACTAGGTTCCATGAATGTGACAAAGGTATGAATAGAACAAATAAATGAGGTAGAAGGAGACATGCAGAGCAGGGGGTTACAGAGTTGGTAGGTAGAAGCAATTGCCCTCAGTGTATCTGGGCCAGGTGGATAATGACAGCAACGATCCTCGCAGCCTTGAATTCTCAATGAGCTTCTAGACAGTTTCCATGTTGGAAACAATTCTTGATTTCCTGAGTCTTTCTTGACATATGTATGTTTTCAGTGAATTTACATTTCTGGAAGTAGCTGAAGTGAGTTATGATACTTTGGAACCCCAGGAGCCTAAGTAACACAGGAAACATAAAAAACTATTGATTGTCTCTTTGGTGGGGCTGGTGGTGGACTCTGGGAGGGCTCATGCCGGGGAGTACTTCCCAGGGCTTCTGCTGCTGGTGTTCTTGTCCCCAGGGTGAGACACAGCCATCCCCAGCCTCTGCGGGAGACCCTCCAACACTTGTAGCAGTGTTGTGGGCTATTTTATCTTTTATTCTGCTCGAAGATTATGGAATGCGAGAGCTCAAAGCAGGAAGCAGCCCTGAACCAAGATGGCGGAGTAGAAGGACATGCTCTCACTCCCTCTTGTGAGAACACCAGAATCACAACTAGCTGCTGGACAATCATCGACAAGAAGACATTGGAACTCACCAAAAAAGATACCCCACATCCAAAGAAAAATGAGAAGCCACAATGAGACGGTAGGAGGGGTGCAATCACAGTAAAAGCAAATCCCTTAACTGTTGGGTGAGTGACTCACAGACTGGAGAACACTTATACCACAGAAGTCCACCCACTGGAGTGAAGGTTCTGAGCCCCACGTCAGGCTTCCCAACCTGGGCGTCCGGCAACAGGAGGAGGAATTCCTAGAGAATCAGACTTTGTAGGCTAGTGGGGTTTGATTGCAGGACTTCGACAGGACTGGGGGTAACAGAGACTCCACTCTTGGAGGGCACACACAAAGTAGTGTGTGCATCGGGACCCAGGGGAAGGAGCAGTGACCCCAGGGGAGACTGAACCAGACCTACCTGCTAGTATTGGAGGGTCTCCTGCAGAGGCAGGCGGTGGCTGTGGCTTGCAGTGGGGACGGGGACACTGGCAGCAGAGGTTCTGGGAGGTACTCCTTGGCGTGAGCCCTCCCAGAGTCTGCCATTGGCCCCACCAAGGAGCCCAGGTAGGCTCCAGTGTTCAGTTGCCTCAGGCCAAATAACCAAAAGGGAGAGAACCCAGCCCCACCCATCAGCAGTCAAGCAGATTAAAGTTTTACCGAGCTCCGCCCACCAGAGCAACAGTCAGCTCTACCCACCACCAGTCCCTCCCATCAGGAAACTTGCACAAGCCTCTTAGATAGCCTCATCCACCAGAGGGCAGACAGCAGAAGCAAGAACTACAATCCTGCAGCCTGTGGAACAAAAACCACATTCACAGAAAGATAGACAAGATGAAAAGCCAGAGGGATATGTACCAGATGAAGGAACAAGATAAAGCCCCAGAAAAACAACTAAATGAAGTGGAGATAGGCAACCTTACAAAAAAAGAATTCAGAATAATGATAGTGAACATGGTCCAGGACCTCGGAAAAAGAATGGAAGCAAAGATCGAGAAGATGCAAGAAATGTTTAACAAAAACCTAGAAGAATTAAAGAACAAACAAACAGAGATGAACAATACAATAACTGAAATGAAAAATACACTAGAAGGAATCAATAGCAGAATAGCTGAGGCAGAAGAACAGATAAGTGACCTGGAAGACAGAATGGTGGAATTCACTGTGTGGAACAGAATAAAGAAAAAAGAATGAAAAGAAATGAAGACAGCCAAAGAGACTTCTGGGACAACATTAAACGCAACAACATTTGCATAATAGGGGTCCCAGAAGGAGAAGAGAGAGAGAAAGGACCAGAGAAAATATTTGAAGAGATTATAGTTGAAAACTTCCCTAACATGGGAAAGGAAATAGCCACTCAAGTCCAGGAAGCACAGAGAGTCCCATACAGGATAAACCCAAGGAGAAACACACAGAGACACAGTGTAATCAAATTGGCAAAATTAAAGACAAAGAAAAATTATTGAAAGTAGCAAGGGAAAAATGACAAATAACATAAAAGGGAACTCCCACAAGGTTAAGAGCTGATTTCTCAGCAGAAACTCTACAAGCCAGAGGGAGTGGCATGATATACTTAAAGTGATGAAACGGAAGAACCTACAACCAAGATTACTCTACCTGGCAAGGATCTCATTCAGATTCGATGGAGAAATCAAAAGCTTTACAGACAAGCAAAAGCTAAGAGAATTCAGCACCACCAAACCAGCTCTACAACAAATGCTAAAGGAACTTCTCTAAGTGGGAAACACAAGAGAAGAAAAGGACCTACAAAAACAAACCCAAAACAACTAAGAAAATGGTCATAGGAACATGCATATCGATAATTACCTTAAACGTGAATGGATTAAATGCTCCAACCAAAAGACACAGGCTTGCTGAATGGATACAAAAACAAGACCCATATAAATGCTGTCTACAAGAGACCCACTTCAGACCTAGGGACACATACAGACTGAAAATGAGGAGATGGGAAAAAATATTCCACGCAAATGGAAATCAGAAGAAAGCTGGAGTAGCAATACTCATATCAGATAAAATAGACTTTGAAATAAAGAATGTTACAAGAGACAATGAAGGACAGTGAAGGACAATGAAGGACAAGAGACAATGAATGTTACAAGAGACAATGAAGGGATCAATCCAAGAAGAAGATATAACAATTATAAATATATATGCACCCAACATAGGAGCACCTCAATACATAAGGCAACTGCTAACAGCTATAAAAGAGGAAATCAACAGTAACACAATAATACTGGGGGACTTTAACACCTCACTTATACCAATGGACAGATTATCCAAAATGAAAATAAATAAGGAAACAGAAGTTTTAAATGACACAATAGACTAGATAGATTTAGTTGATATTTATAGGACATTCCATCCAAAAACAGCAGATTACACTTTCTTCTCAAGTGCACACGGAACATTCTCCAGGATAGATCACATCTTGGGTCACAAATCAAGCCTCAGTAAATTTAAGAAAACTGAAATCATATCAAGCATCTTTTCCTACCACAACGCTGTGAGATTAGAAATCACTTACAGGGAGAAAAATGTAAAAAACACAAACACATGGAGGCTAAACAATATGTTACTAAATAACCAAGAGATCACTGAAGAAATCAAAGAGGAAATAAAAAAATACCTAGAGACAGATGACAACAAATACAGGACAATCCAAAACCTATGGAATGCAGCAAAAGCAGTTCTAAGAGGGAAGTTTATAGCAATACAATCCCACCTCAAGAAACAAGAAAAATCTCAAATAAACATCTAACCTTACACCAAAAGGAACTAGAGAAAGAAGAACAAACAAAACCCAGAGTTAGTAGCAGGAAAGAAATCATAAAGATCAGAGCAGAAATAAATGAATTAGAAACAAATATCAATAAAACTAAAAGCTGGTTCTTTGAGAAGATAAACAAAATTGAGAAACCATTAGCCAGACTCATCAAGAAAAAGAGGGAGAGGACTCAAATCAATAAAATTAGAAATGAAAAAGGAGAAGTTACAAAAGACACTGCAGAAATACAAAGCAACCTAAGAAACTACCACAAGCACCTCTGTGCCAATAAAATGGACAACTTGGAAGGAACAGACAAATTCTTAGAAAGGCATAACCTTCCAAGACAGAACCAGGAAGAAATAGAAAATATGAACAGACCAATCACAAGTAATGAAATTGAAACTGTGATTAAAAATCTTCCAACAAACAAAAGTCCAGCACCAGATGGCTTCACAGGCGAATTCTATCAAACATTTAGAGAAGAGCTAACACCCATCCTTTTCAAACCTTCCAAAAAATTGCAGAGGAAGGAACACTCCCAAACTCATTCTATGAGGCCACCATAACCCTGATACCAAAAGCAGACAATGATACTACAAAAAAAGAAAATTACAGAACAATATCACTGATGAATATAGATGCAAAAATCCTCAACAAAATACTAGCAAACAAAATCCAACAACACATGGAAAGGGTCATACACCATGATCAAGTGGGATTGATCCCAGGGATGCAAAGATTCTTCAATATATGCAAATCAATCAATGTGATACACCATATTAACAATTTAAAGAAGAAAAACCATATGATCATCTCAATAGATGCAGAAATAGCTTTTGACAAAATTCAACACCAATTTATGATAAAAACTCTCCAGAAAGTGGGCATAGAGGGAACCTACCTCAACATAATAAAGGCCATATATGACAAATCCACAGCAAACATCATTCTCAATGGTGAAAAACTGAAAGTATTTCCTCTAAGATCAGGAACAAGACAAGGATATCCACTCTCACCACTATTATTCAACATAGTTTTGGAAGTCCTAGCCACGGCAATCAGAGAAGAAAAGGAAATAAAAGGAATACAAATTGGAAAAGAAGAAATAAAAGTGTCACTGTTTGCAGATGCCATGATACTATACATAGAGAATCCTAAAGATGCCACCAGAAAACTACTAGGGCTAATCAATGAATTTGGTAAAGTTGCAGGATACAAAATTAATGCACAGAAGTCTCTTGCATTCCTATACACTAATGATGAAAAATCTGAAAGAGAAATTAAGGAAACACTCCCATTTACCACTACAACAAAAATAATAAAATACCTAGGAATAAACCTACCGAGGGAGACACAAGACCTGTATGCAGAAAACTATAAGACACTGATGAAAGAAATTAAAGATGATACCAACAGATGGAGAGATATACCATGTTCTTGGATTGGAAAAATCAACATGGTGAAAATGACTATACTACCCAAAGCAATCTACAGATTCAATGCAATCCCTGTCAAATTACCAATGGCATTTTTTACAGAACTAGAACAAAAATTCTTAAAATTTGTATGGAGACACAAAAGACCCCAAATAGCCAAAGCAGTCTTGAGGGAAAAAAACAGAGCTGGAGGAATCAGACTCCCTGACTTCAGACTATACTACAAAGCTACAGTAATGAAGACAATATGGTACTGGCACAAAAACAGAAACATAGATCAATGGAACAAGATAGAAAGCCCAGAGATAAATCCACGCACCTATCGTCAACTAATCTATGACAAAGGAGGGAAGGATATATAATGGAGAAAAGACAGTCTCTTCTATAAGTGGTGCTGGGAACACTGGACAGCTACATGTAAAAGAATGAAATTAGAACACTCCCTAACACCATACACAAAAATAAACTCAAAATGGATTCAAGACATAAATCACAGCAAGATCTTTTTTGATCCACCTCCTAGAGTAATGGAAATGAAAACAAAAATAAACAAATGAGACCTAATGAAACTTAAAAGCTTTTGCACAGTAAAGGAAACCATAAACAAGACGAAAAGACAACCCTCAGAATGGGAGAAAGCATTTGCAAACAAATCAACAGACAAAGGGTTAATCTCCAAAATATAAAAACAGCTCATGCAGCTCAATATTAAAAAAACAAACAACCCAATCAAAAAATGGGCAGAAGACTTAAATAGACATTTCTCCAAAGAAGACATACAGATGGCCAAGAAGCACATGAAAAGCTGCTCAACATCACTAATTATTAGAGAAATGCAAGTCAAAACTACAATGAGGTATCACCTCACACCAGTTAGAATGGGCATCATCAGAAAATCTACAAACAACAAATGCTGGAGAGGGTGTGGAAAAAGGGAACCCTCTTGTACTGTTGGTGGGAATGTAAGTTGATACAACCGCTATGGAGAACAGTATGCAGGTTCCTTAAAGAACTAAAAATAGAACTATCATACGACCCAGCAATCCCACTACTGGGCATATACCCAGAGGAAAACATTCAAAAAGACGCATGCACCCCGATGTTCACTGCAGCACTATTTACAATAGCCAGGTCATGGAAGCAACCTAAATGCCCATCGAGAGACGAACGGATAAAGAAGATGTGGTACATATATACAATGGAATATTACTCAGCCATAAAAAGGAACGAAATTGGGTCATTTGTAGAGACGTGGATGGATCTAGAGACTGTCATACAGAGTGAAGTAAGTCAGAAAGAGAAAAACACATATCGTATATTAACGCATATTTGTGGAACCTAGAAAAACGGTACAGATGAACCAGTTTGCAGGGCAGAAATTGAGACACAGATGTAGAAAACAAAGGTACGGACACCAAGGGGGGAAAGCCATGGGGGTGGTGGCGGTGTGATGAATTGGGCGTTTGGGATTGACATGTATACACTGATGTGTATAAAATTGATGACTAATAAGAACCTGCTATATAAAAAATTAAATTAAATTAAAAAACAAAAACAAAAGCTATTGATTGACTGGCTGTCTGAAAGACTGAATGATGGGCCTTCAGTAGTTCTCTGTAGTTACTTATATTGGTCTTTGTAGGGACGTGGATTTTTTTCCTACCTGAATGTGTAATTGACACTAGAACCCTTGGGCATCAGGCAACCTAAAAAGCTTGTATGTTAGCTACGGGACTTCTAGCACAAACCATCTTCAGTTCTGCAACAAGATCATCAAGGGCCTTATGTGCCAGGCTAAGGAGCTCGGATTCCATCCTGTCACCATAGCAGATGCCAAGAAGAAAATAAAGATCTGCTGGAAAAATGGAATCATGATACCAGCAACTTCTTTATTAACAATTATTGGGCTGAGGCCTGTTCCCAGGTTTGCCACGTCAAACTTTGGCCCTTATTACTATCAATACCTGGTATGATAGGAAGGCAAGGCTGATACCATTTTAGCAAAACATCAATCTCAAGATAAGGATGAACCTCTGTCAGCTGCAGTTATCCTCAGGGGGTTGATATCCTTTGCAGCTGGACAAGATTTCATTTCCCTGGTTGTGTGCCTGTTCTTTTTAAAGGCTAGCAAATAACTGCTCCAAGGTCTTACAGTATCCTCTATCTCTGACTGCTTGTGCTAGAAATATGTGAAATAGGAGGTGACCACCTTTGTGAAGGGTGATAGGACTCTGTAAAGTGAGGGTTTGTCACCAGAGAACTCTAAGAATAGCTCTACCCTAAGAAAAGGCTGTTTCATGTGATCCTTTCGGAGTTTCCAGCAGGGATAGCTACTCAAGTTTATCTGTTATGTTGACTCTATCAGAAACAATTTGCCCTCCCTCCCTGAAATGCTGTGTAGAGAACTGCTAACTTTTGACCATGCTCAGTGGACAGAGTGCTATTTTCAATTAATAATGTCTGCCAAGTACACAGGAGGGGAAAGAGGCAGCATGAGTGCTATGAGCTAGAGTCAAGCATGGGTTCCTCCAAATGAATAATCATTTCTTGCCTCTGTGATGATACAAGTCTGAGTCATCTAAAGTTAAAATGTTTGAGTCTTTCAAGGGCAGTTTATTAGTTTCCTCAGTTTTTCAATGATGGGAAGAAGAAGTGAGAGAAAGGGATTATTGTTCCTATATTTAGTTAACCTACAGTAATACCTTGACCTTGTAAGAAATAACTGAATCTTTTCCCACCTACAATGCCAAAATTTTCCATTTACTGGCCATGTGACCTTCAAAAATATGTCTTAACCAGCATCTCACTTTCAATAATGGATAGGTCAACCATACAGAAAATCATAAGGAGATGTTGGACCTGGACTATCCTTTAGATCAGATGGATCTAATAGACATATACAAAACATTCCACTCAACAGCAGCAAAATATACATTCTTCTCAAGTGCGTACAGAATATTCTCCAGGATAGATCATATGATAGCAAATGATCTTAGCACATTTAAGACTGAAATCATACCTAGTATCTTTTCCGACCCCTATAGTATGAAACTAGAAATCAATAAAAGGAAGAAAGCTGGACAATTCACAAATATGTGGAAATTAAACAGTACACTCCTGAACAACCAATGGGTCAAAGAAGAAATTTTAAAAGGAAATAAAAAAATATCTTGAAACAAATGAAAATGGAAATACAACGAATCAAAACCTATGGGATGCTGCAAAAGTAGTTCTGAGGGACAGGTTTATAGGAATAAATGCCTACATTTAAAATACTCAAATAAAGAACTTCACTTTATACTCAGGGAACTAAAAAAACAAGAACATACTAAGCCCAAAGTTAGCAGAAGAAAGGAAATAACAAGGATCAGAGCAAAAATAAATGAAAAAAAGAAAAGACAAAAAAAAAAAAACTATAGAAAAGATCAACAAAACTAAGAACTGGTTTTTTGAAGAGATAAACAAAGTTTACAAACCTTTAGCTAGACTAGGAAAAAAAAGAGAAGACTCAAATAAGCAAAGTCAGAAATGAAATAGGAGACAATACAGATGATACCACAGAAATACATAAGAGACTGCTATGAATAATTATATGCTCACAAACTGGATAACCTAGAAGAAATGGATAAACACCTAAGATTGACAACCTACCAAGACTGAATCATGAAGAAATAGAAATCTTAATAGACCAATAATGAATAAAGAGATGAAATCAGTTATCAAAAATCTCCCAACAAAGAAAAGCCCATGACCAGATGGTTCCCCTAGTGAATTCTACCAAACATGTAAAGAATCAATGCCAAGTCTTCTCAAATTCTTTCAAAAAATTGAAGAAGAAGGAACACTCCCTCATAAACATTTTACAAGGCCAATATTACACTGATACCAAAGACAGATAAGGACACTAAAAGAAAACTGCAGACCAATATCTCTGATAAATAAGATGCAAACATTCTCAATAAAATATTAGCAAACCAAATTTAACAACACATTAAAAGGATCATACACCATGGTCAAGTGGGACATACTCCTGGGATGAAAAGATGGTTCAACAAATGCAAATTAATAAATATGATATACACAATAGAATGAAGATAAAAATCACATGATCATCTCAATAGATACAGAAAAAGCATCTGACAAAACACAACATCCTTCCAAATAAAAACTCTCAACAAATTTGATATAGAAGGAACATATCTCAACATGAAAAAGGCTATCTATGACAAGCCCACAGCTAACATCATACTCAATGGTAAAAGTTTTAAAGATTTTCCTGTAAGAACAGGAACATGACAAGGGTACCCACTCTCACCACTCCTATGCAACACAGTATTGGAAGTCCTAGCCAGGATAATTGGGCAACAAAGAGAAATAAAAGGCATCCATATAGGAAAGGAAGAAGTAAAATTGTCTTTGCACATGATATGATCTTATATATAGAAAATCCTAAACACTCCACCAAAATACTGTTAGAACTAACCAATGAATTCAGAAAAGTTGTAGGACACAAAATCAGCATATAGAAACAGTTGTGTTTCTATATACTACCAACAAAATGTCTGGAAAAAAAAATCCCATTTGAAATAACATCAAAAACAATAAAATACTTATGAATAAATTTTACCAAAGAGATGAAAGATTTGTACACTGAAAACTATAAGACTTTGATGAAATAAATTGAAGAAAACTCAAATAAATGAAAAGATAGCCTGAGTTCATGGACCAGAAGAATCATTATTGTTAAAATCTCCATACTACCCAAAGCCATCTATAAATTTTGTGCAATCTCTATCAAAACTCAAAGGCTATTTTTTACAGAAATAGAAAAAACAATCTTGAAATGTGTATGGAACCACAAAAGATGCCAAATAGCCAAAGCAATCCTGATAAAGAAGAGCAAAGCCAGAGGCATCATCCGTCCTGATTTCAAACTATACTACAAAGGTATAGTAATGAAAACAGCATGGTACTGGCATAAAAATAAACACATCACCAACAGAACAGATTCAAGAGCTCAGAAATAACCTTCACATATACAATCAACTAATATTTGACAAGGGAGTCCAGAATACTCAATGGGAAAGAATAGTCTCTTCAATAAATGGTTCTGGGAAAAGTGGATAATCAAATGCAGAAGAATTAAATTGTACCCTATCTTACACCACTCAAAAAATTAACCTGAAATGGATTAATGACTTAAATGTAAGACCCAAAACTGTAAAACTGTATATAGGGAAAAAGTTCCTTGACATTAGTCTTGGCAAGGATTTTTTTGGATATGACACCAAAAGCAAAAAAACAAATAAAACTATAAAACCTTTAGAAAAAAAAAAGAGAAAATCTTCATAAGGTAGATAGAGATAGACAAAGTTCTTAGATATGACACCAAAAGCATGATCCATAGAAGGAAAAATGAATAAGTTGAACTTTATCAAAATTAAAAACTTGTTCTGTAAAATATCCAATTAGGATGAAAAGGCAAGCTACGAGTGGGAGAACATATTTGCAAACTACGTATCTGACAAAGGACTACTATCTAGAACACTCAAAACTCAACGTTAAAACAACAAATAATCAATTAGAAAATTGGAAAGATACATGAAGAGACATTTCACTGAAGAGGATAGACAGATGGAAAATAAGCATATGAAAAGATGTTCAACATTGTTAGTCATTAGGGAATACAAATAAAACGACAATGAGATATCACTACATACCTATCAGAATAGCTAAAATATAAAATTGGTGAAAACACCAAATGCTGGTAAAAATGTGAAGAATTGCTGGTGTGAATGTAAAGTGGTCCAGCCTCTGTGGATAATTTTGGCAGTTTTTTAAAATAATAAAAACCTGCAACTACCATATGACCCAACAATTATCCTAATGGGCATTTATCCCAGAGAAATGAAGACTTACATTGACACAAAAACTGTACATGAATGTTTAAAGCAGCTTTATTCATAATAGCCCAAAGCTAGAAACGATCCAGACGTCCTTCAGTGGGTGAATGGTTAATTGTGGTATATTCGTACCGTGGAATATTGCTCAGAAACAATATTTTTTAAAAAAATGTCAATACATGCTACAGTCTGGATGAATCTCCAGACAATTATGCTAAGTGGAAAAGCCAACTTAAAAGGTTATGTATTATATTATTCCACTTATATAACATTCTTGAAATGACAAAATTATAGAAACAGAGAACAGATTAGTGGTTTCTAGGAGTCAAGAGTAATTTCACAGTTCAAGAAACCAAGGTTCTGAAGGGGTCACAACTGAACTCTGTTCTTTGGCCACCCATTGGTCAGTTTTTCCTCAGGAATGGGAAACATTTCCTCATGCTTCACCTTGGTCATCAGATTGGTGGGATGGAAACACCTGTGCCCACCAAGTACCAGATCACCAGATCGTCCTTTGCACTAAGGCTCCCAAAGAAGGGGATGGGTGCAGAGAACCATGAGGGACTATGAAATATGTCCTGAAGAAGATTCTCTACAGAACTGAACAATAAGGCAGTCAGGACAAAAGATGGTTGAGAAGGAACATGGCTTCAAAGAGGTAAATCTAAATGAAAAGGAAAAAACAGGAACGCTTTGGAGGCAATTTCTGTAGCTGAAAGGTTTAGAGAGCAGTACTTGAATAATGGGAGGAAGGGAATTCAAGTTCCATTTCAGTTTCTTTGGTGCAAGAAAGAAGTCCTCGTGGACCAAGGAAACCATAGACTTCTTAGACACTGAAGTCTCCAGAGCAAAAAAAGTCTCAACTTCTTTCTTTATTAAGGCAAGAAGAGCCCATGGGATCCCACCCAAATCAGGGACTACAAGGCTTTGAGAGAGCTCTGTGTGTGTGTGTGTAAGAGACAACGTGTTCACCTGTCTCGGTAACCTGGTAGGTTAGAATTGATAAGCAAGACAGTGACCATGCTATACCCAGGAAAGGAATAGAGACCAGTGCCACCTAACAAAGTGGATATCAGTTTAAAGGTACACAGGTATTAAAAATGGATGGCAGATTGGCTCAAATCCAGGAAACAGGAGGTAACTTTTAAGAAAAGAGTAGTCAGAAATAAGAAGGTGCTCACCTTATGTACAAGCACTGTGGACACTTTGGTCTACCCTGTATAAATAACCCATAATAGGGGTATCATTTCAAAAAAGGATATATTTGCTGACAGCATCATTGGAACAGAGGGCGTGGTGTATCCAGGCAGAAGGAGTACACTGGTACAGGGGGTCCGAGGGTCTTTCACGTTGGACTGGCTCTCAGCTCCCCTAGAAAGGTACTGTCCTGCGGCAAACTGTCAGCTTCAGCTTCAGGAGGGAACATCTCTAAACCTGAGCCCCCTTATGGAATTAGCACCCTTGTAAGAAGAGATGCAAGAAGGCTTGCTTCTCTTTCTGCTCTCTGCCATGTAAGGGCATAATGAGAAGATGGCCATCTACAAGCCATGAAGCACCACATGTGCCAGCACCTTGATCCCGGACTTGCCAGCCTCCAGAACTGTGAGAAATAAATGTTTGCTGTTTAAGCCACCCAGGCTACAGTAATTCGTTATAGCAATCCCAGCTGACTGAGACATATGCCTAGTCTGTAAGGCTAAAACACAAATGATCAAAAAAATCTCAATTTTGTTAAAATATAAAGATCAATAATAAATCATCTATTTCAATGCAAAATAAAACTGTGAGAAATGGGTATGCTATCTGTGCAGTTTGGTATAGTTACTGTAGATGGATTTCAGATTTGACTCTGAGCTTCCTGGCAGCCAAGGCAAAAAGGTAAGTATGTTGGATTACTTAGTTCTCACTATCTGGAAGGAGAAAGTGTACCAATTCTTTTTTTTTTGCATTATGCAGGTCTCTCACTGTTGTGGCCTCTCCCATTGCAGAGCACAGGCTCTGGACGCGCAGGCTCAGCGGCCATGGCTCACGGGCCTAGCCGCTCCACGGCATGTGGGATCTTCCCGGACCGAGGCACGAACCCGTGTCCCTTGCATCGGCAGGCGAACTCTCAACCACTGCGCCACCAGGGAAGCCCAGAAAGTGTACCAATTCTTAAATTCTGAAACAAAGCTATTATAGTGAATACTGTGATAGCTTCAAAATAGTTCTACAGCAAATGCAGAAATGTTTTTAGGATGACTGTTCCTTGTATCTCTCCTCAATAAAGACTGAGGGCAAGATATTAAAACATAAATCTAAACCTCTTGATCATTAGGAAGCTGATATCATTATCAAGAATAATATGGTCCAGTAGTTTTTGGTGGTCCAGCTGCATACAGGGACAGAATTCAAAACATGAACCAAAGGAACATATTCCCACCATTAGCCATATCCAGCCCTAGACATACATCAGGAATAGCCTATGAATCAGAATTGGGGGGGCGGGGCCTGGAAATAGCACTTTCTCTGAAGTTTCTCCTAGTAATGCTGATATGAAGCCACATTTAAGAGCCACTGACAAACTACCTTAGCAGAGGAATTAAGCAACACACAACCACGGGTCAGATCCTCCCCAAAGGACCACGAAGCATTTACTGTCGGTAGCTAACTTTTATAAAAACGTAAACAAACCATCCGTCAGCCCAGAAAATTTGAAAACTCCCCCACCTGCATTTGATGAGTCCTGGCACCACCCCGCTTTCCACAGTCTTTCAAACATGAGATGAGATGTTTAGGCAGTGCTGCCCTCGGAAACAGAATTTTGACATTGGAAGGGTCATGCTCTTTCATGCCTCAAGCTCTTCAGTCATGTTGCTTCCCCGATACCTCCTTTCCCTGCTCACCCCGCCCATTCCCATCCCCCACCTTGCCAACTCCTACTCATCCTTGTGACCTCCGTTTAAATGTCACTCTGTACAGGAAGTCTTCCCTGGACACATCCCTGGACAACGCTGCCTGCCATCAGCTCCTTCTTGACCCTCCCAAGGACTGTCAGCTCCTGTGCAGTAGTGTCTTTGCCACCCTACTGTAAGCTCTACAAGGCAGATTCTCTTTGGTCTTCTTCACCCTGTATCGCTGGTTCTCGGCATAAAGCCTGGTGCATCACAGACGTCTAGTAAATATCTGTGGAGTGGATGAACGAACATCTAGCCTGCCGTATTGTATAGATACAGAACCTGAGGACCAGAGAGGCACTGATCCAGAGTTCAGCTGAGCGTCAGTCACAGAGCCAGGACCAGGAATAATGAAGATGATGAAAATGCACTGACCCTTTACTAAGTTCCCGGCACTGTGCTAAGTGCTATTCATCCATTATTTAGGTCAATCCTCATCAGATGACTATGAGGCAGTTCCTAAAACCAGATGCCATCCTGGATTTTCTCTCCCACACTCTCTCAGCTGCTCCCTCATCAAGTTCTGCCAGCCCTACTCACCAAATAATGAGAATCTGACATCTTCTCTTTATCTCCACCATAGCCCAAACCACTGTGACTGATTACCCAGACTACTGCCACAGCCACAAACTGAGCTCCCTGCTTCTACTCTTGCCCTACCCACAGATTTATCCTCCACCAGCTGCCAGAGAGATATTGCTGTTGCCAGAGAGGCCATGCCATTCCTCTGCTTAAAACCCTCTGGCTTTCCGTCCCGTGGTAATGAAATATAAGTTCCTTACCTTGGCCTGTGAGACTCAAGGAGATCTGGGCCCTGCTGGCTTTCTGACCTCCTCTACCACCTTCCTCACCTCTTGCTACTCTCAGCCACACTGGGCACCTTTCAGACCTCCAGCTCCCTGACTTGATCAAACATGTACCTAGCTCTGGGCTTTGCCCAGGGTGTCCCATCCACCTGAAGCTCTCCTGCTCTCTCGCTGCTGAACTTCAGGTCTTGGCATAGCTGGCTCATTCTTGTCATTCTGATCTCATTCAAATGTCACCTTTTCAGAGAGGTCATCCCTAACTCACCCCAATCTGAAGTAGTCTGCTTAGTCATCACATTATACTGTTTGTTTTTCTTTATAGTACTCATCACTATATAAAATTTTCTTGTATAATTCTTTATTAGCCATCTGCTTCCTTCACTGTTGTATTGGGCCCCGGAGTTATCATCAGTCCCTAAGACCCCATCTATCTCTAGAACAGTACTTGTTCACTGCTTAGCACAAACTTTTTGAATTCATGAATCAATGCCCATTTTTCAGATGAGAAAACCGAGGCTCAGAGAAATCAAGTGAGCTGCCCAAGATCACACACTTATGAAATGGCAGGAGTGGGATCAACCACATGCAGCCTCTCTTCAGAAACTTCACTCAACCCTAAAATCCAAATTTTCTAGCTTTGAGCACAGTTTCCAACTCCCTCCACCGTTCTGGATTCTTAGAAGGGAAGGACTGTGTGGTTTTTTCCTCCTGGATGGCCGAGACCCCCAGATGAATCGGACTTAAAGAAAGCATCCTTCTCAGCGTGGCCTTGGGGAGGCGTGGTGCCAGGGTTCCATCAGACACTCCCTGCTGCCCAACCCATATGTGAAGACATTTTTGCAGCCTCTGCTCTGCCACCCGGGGAAAGAGTCCTCATACGACCCCATTCCTGGGCCTCAGATGGTAAGAACCAATTCTTTCAAAAATGTGATACCTCCTGCCTGCTTTCTGGAATTTAGGAGAAGGTTCTAGCATAATCTGGTACAGGCCACTCATCTTAGAGCAGTTTGGTACAACTGTGGCCTTGAAAAGACATGTATGTGAGATGTCAGAAGCCACTCGGCCACACCCAGAGCGCCCCAGTCCCTGCTGGGCCATCACCCACGGGTCAGCCTTGCCCACTTTTGGAGAGGTCTCGGAAGTCCCAGGGCCACAGTCCAGAAAGCATCCAGAGAAGGGCAGCTTTGCCACAAAGCCAAAGGAACCCATGCGTGGGCTGCCGGAGAGACGGAGGTTGCCTGCGGGAGCCGATTCTGCTCATTCTCAGGTAGAAGGGGCCAGGATCACTTCTTGTCCACCCTACCCTCCGTCTGCCCCTGAGGTTGAAGGCGCCACCTACGAGTCCCATAGCGGGTGCTCTGTGGATGACCTGAGGCCCAGCACACAGCTGCCCCTGACCTCTTCACACTGGCAACTACTTCTTGTACTGTTTAAGAGCACAACAGTGAGGGAGCCATGGCCTGCCCTGGGGAGAGAGCAGGCACGGGATTGATTTTCAAGACTAACTGTCATCCCCAGCTGGGAAGCAGTGTGCACGTGAACTGAGCAACGGGGTTTTCTCCTGCTTCAGAAATCACTTTCTCTGCCAGGTGTCTGGCAAGGCTGGGTTGGCGGGTCCTAGGAGGTCTGTTCCTGGCCACTGAAGGATAAAGCCCTCCAGTGAGCAAGCATGAGGAGGTGTCAAGAGACCTTCTGGTAAGAAGGGCTCACCCTGTGCATGTGAGTTTCATTATCTTTGCTGTGTGGCCCTAGGCAAATTGCTTAATCACTCTGAAAGTTCCACTCATCCAAAAATCGTAGACTGTTAACATCTACTTTACCATATGCTTGTGAAAATTAGAGATAATGTGTATAAAATACCTGGCCCATAAAGGCACTCAAAATGAATGGTGGCCATTCTTCAATTCCCGTCTCTCCAGTAACTGACATCACCTAGGGCTATCCCCCCAAACTAGGTTAAATTTTCAACAGGATCTATACAAAATAATAAGGGAGGTCAAACAAGAAATGAACAAATAAATATCTTATTTGAAATAGAAAACTGTCAAGTTTCCACAGTCCACATTCCTGATGGTTCCAGACCTTGGTGGTTGAGATCACATTCTTTCCCACCAAGCTTGCCTGCCCATCTTACCTCTAGATAGTCTCCAAACTGTTCTGGTCTTCAGAATAGATCTAGAGATTTAACTTATCCTGATTCTTGGGCCAGCGCCAAAGCTTTTATTAATTTTAACCCGTTCCCTTTGGAATCTTCCATGCCCCAGGAATTCTCCTTCTGTCATAAGATACCTGGTTCCCATGCTACTTGTAAGACTCTGACGTCCATCTATTGAGATCCAATGAATGGTCTGGGTTATTAGTCATGCCTGCTTGAAATGTCACAGTGTGCTCACTCCTTTGAGAATCAGCCTCCTGCCACAGTTCATAACCCAACATGGGGCCACACCTATGCTAACCAAGCCAACTCTCTAAGGGTGAGGCTAGGAATCTGCCCATATAGAAACCCTAACTCATTATTATTCCTGTGAAAGTTTAAGAACCACTCAGGTACAGTAACAGGAAGGACTCTTAAAATGTCATAGTTCCCTCTGCTTTTATCTGTTGGAAAGAAGATGTAAGCATCTGAGTGAGGCAATCCACCATGCAGAAGCATTTATTATCTATGAGTGCCCCACATGTTCAAAGAATCATGATGAGGAATCTTAGGGCAAAAGACTAGTTCCATATTCAGTTGATCTACACATCATGTCATGCAGCACAGAGCTGGCCAGCAGAACGTGTACACTGAATACAGAGTTTATGTCTACCTCCATAGGAGGGGCAAAGGGGATAGAAGCATTTTATTTTTATTTGAATGTTGCCTAAATGAATTTAGTTTGATAATATTATAGATTACTTGATATCAAAGGAAGAAGAATTTGTGTACTCACACACACACACACACACACACACACACATTTGGCTAGCAAAATAAGGACATACGCTCTCTGGTTTGTGGTGAAACGAAGTAATATTGAGGGCCTACTAGGTGTCCAGCATTTTCATATATCTCATATAACGTTCCTAATTGCCTTAGGTAGGTATTATTAGTTCCAACTTTAGACAAAAATTGTGGCACAGAGTTGAATGATTTTCCCTATTTCCCTTACTTATTAAGTGGCACAGCTCATCTTCAGACTGGAGTCTGGCTGATTTAAAACCTGCGCCTTTGGTCTTTATCCTTTGTTTCTTTCTTAATTTAGATTTGTGTGGTTCTTCATATTAAACAAAGCTTGTCTAAGGAGACCAGGGCCTACTAGGGAATATAAAGGAAATAGACAAATATCTATATTAGGACATTGACCTGGATTTGATGAGAGATATGACATTACAGGGCTTCCGAGGAGGTTGCATTTGCATCTCACTTTAAAGGATTTGAGATTGGCCTGGAAGGATGGGAAAGATTGCTCTAGGAGAGAGAGAGTGAGAGGGCATATCAGTTGGGAGGAATGTTATGCGTAATTGTGTGGAGGTGGAAAGAGCAAGGCATCTAGATTGATTGGAGCAGGAGCTAAGGCCCCAGGAAGAAAGCAAGCATGGGCCTATAATATGGCTACTGGACATAATTTTATATTTCTCCAGCAATACTTTGCATCCTTGGAGACTGGGGGCAAAAAAACACCACCAGGACTTGTTTAGGTAGAAAGAGCCGAATGTCAATTCATAAGGATTGGCAGGAAGGCTCCTACTCTTGGAAAAGCTGGCTCAGGAGCCCAGCTGGGGTAAAAAGCAAGGGGAATGGTAGGAGGAAATTGAAATGGACCATGGGAATGTGAAGGATTGATGATTAAGAGTAGGAGCCCATAATGAGAGGTTTAGCAATTTGGATGCCCTCAGAGGAAAGGAACAGAAAACCCTAAATAAATTAGTTTAAATGCCATGGCAATATGTGAGTTAACCCGCTTAACAAAAAGTCCATGGGTAGAGCATCACCAGATGAGGGCTCTGAAGGCTCTGACTGCCTGTCTTACAACCCAGGGTCTCTGCCCTTCATGATATATATTGGCATCATCCTCGGCTGGCAGCAAAGTGGCTGCAGGAGTTCCAGAGGTCACCTTCAAAGAGCACCTTATCCAGAGGAAACTGGGGACTGTCTCTTTCTTAAGTCTCTTCTTAGGAGAAAGGAAACCTTTCCCAAAAGCCTTCCCAACAGACTTCCTCTATGTCTCATCAGCCAGAATTAGGTCACTTACCCATGCTTAAGCCCAACACAGCAGAAGGTAAGAATTCTCATGACTGACTTATCATTGAGGGTGGAATAGATGTTGGGGACTCAGCTAACTGGCCACTATAAGGGGAAAATGAAGGAATCCATACGTTCTTTCTAAGCCTTGGTTGTCTCTCATCCACCCCTCTTTACTTCTCTCATCCACACTCCAGGTGTGTGCTGTTACCATCTCTGTACCAATAAGAAAAGAGAGGCTCTGGGAGGTAGGCAACTGCCCAGGGTCCCACATCTCTACTGTGCCCCAAAGCCCCTGCCCTTTTTATTACTCTGCACTACAGACTCCGAGTGAAGTGGAAAGACAGAAGCTGTGCCCAGAGAGAGGATTTTCAGTGTCAAATATCTTACACGTGGCAACATTTCTTTTGAGGTGTCACACGCTTGGTTGGCTTCAATGAAGACCTCTAGGACTGAAGCCTGTGAGAGCAACAGTTGAAAACATTATCAAAAACAGAGAGTCCTCAAACAGGTAGGCTCCCCTGGGGAATAATTCTGGAAACAGCCAGTTGGATTGGGGAGGGTGGGCCAGGTACCAGACGCTGAGGGGTCCCATGACAAACCACACAAAGTAAACAGTGGGTTGGGGGGCTGGGTGGGGAGCCAGCCTGCCTGGGTAAGTTGGCTCAGACATCATTATTCTCTTTCCCTCCTCCTCTTACATCACACCAAATATGGAAACAGATACCTGCCTACCATCTGTAGGCAGCTCCACAAGTCATTCTTTGGAAGGTGGGAGCCAGATGGGGTGATGTTTTCTTTTTTCCTGGGCATTCACAGAATGAGGAATCTATGAACTGGAAGCAACATGAGCGATCATCTAGTCATTTTGAAGTGAAGAAAAATCCAGGGAAGCCAAGTTACCTGTCCTGGGATGGGAGGAAAGCCAGACTTAAGAACTAAGTCTCTTATCTCCCAGACCAACGCCCCTTCCACTGAACTGTGCTACTTCCCACTGTCTAGCTGACAATAAAAACTGAAAGCAGACTTCTTCTCTCTCCCTAAGAGAATCCCAGCCCCAGTGGATTTGCTGTCCCAGCACGGGCGAGGTTCTCCCGCGTCCCCACTGAATTGGCCGTTGACTCTTCTCAGGGCCAATAATGGCACGACAGTCTCCATCCCTCTGCCTCAGCCTTTAGAGAGCAGGGTCTGCATGGACTGTATTTCACAATTTACTCCACAGCGGTTTCCTGTTTTGTGCCAACAGTGTGCCCTCTCGTCTAGGAACTTAATGTAGTTTTGCTCTTTAGCCATTTAATCCCCACTCCGTATTAATAACCCAAGGCCATTAGGAATTACTGGAGTTAAAGATGGGGAGGCAGAAGTGGACTGGATTGACAGCTGCTCTTTACTTAGGACAAACGTGATTGTAATTCCTAAAAAGCAATGAACTAGATTTTTGGACTCACAGAGTCCAAGTTGAAAGAATAGGACGATCTGAAGGGTCCCCAAACTTGAATTCTAAAACTTTGAAAAATATAGGGGCTGCTCTGCCATCCTACTCTCATCTCAGCAGTTGAACTCTTATCTAACTTGACTTTGAATCCTGGATCTTGGTGATCTAAGATGAACCTATATTGTAGGAATTTCCAGAACCAGCCTCCAGGCCTAGTGTACCAGAGGCTGGTACCTAGTCAACAGGAAAAAGCAAATGGAAGTAGTTCTCCCACCACTCACTTGAGAAGACTTGCAAAGTGCTGTTAGGAACGTCAGATGTCGAGTGCAACTGAGAGGGTGGTGGAAGGACATGGACGTAATCTGGACTCATCTTCTCCAAAGAAGCACTGATGATGTCTGATGCTCCTAAAGTCACTCCTGCATTCAGTGCCCCATATGAGTGGTTAATTGTAACTCTGTCCAGTCCTCTCTCCTCCCCGTAGTTCATCACGCTTTAAGGGTGGAGATCCAAGTTGTATTCATCCTTCAGTCCCCCACAGCACCTTCCAGGGCCTGGACTACGTTGAGGCACACCAGGCATGTAGGGCACAAAATTTAAGGAGGCATTTACTCTGAGAGTCCTTAGATTCTAGGCACCTGACCTGCCTCACCCTCTTTCCTACACCATCACCCTCCTGAATATCTGACATACAGGAGATGGGCGGTGAGTATTTGTTTGCACAATGTTCGCTCCACTACCTGAAATTCTCAAATGTCTCCCCGTCACCTGCAAGTCCAAACTCTTGAATGTGGCCAACACAGCCCTTTGTGAGCTGACCCGTCTCCATCCCGAGCATCAGAGACCTCAACGCTTTGCCTTATTTTAAGCTCCAGCAATCCTCAATTCCTTAAGGTCTTGACCTCCCATGGGCTCTAGAACAGATTCCGTGCTCTGTGAAAGACTGCCAAATGAATAAATGTGAGACCTGAAACACTGTTAATACACTGATGCCAAAGGATGGGAGGAGAAGGCCTAAGGAAGAGGTCTGGCGGTGACTAAGAGCGCAGGCTTGGGTGTCATCCCATTTCCATCAGGAGCTGTGTCCATGGACCACTGATTTTCCCTAAGCCTCAGTTATCTCCTTTAAAAAGAAAAAAGAAAAGTGAGAAAAGGGCCTATTTCATTGGTCGCTGTGCAGATTTTTAAAAACGGTTCACGTAAATCCTTAGCACGGTGGCTGACTCATGTAAGCGCTCAATAAGTGGTCATTAATGTTCTTACAAATTGGAAACAAAATCCAATCTCAGAGAAGTATTTATAAATCAGCTGACTGCTACTGGGTTTCAGGAGGTGACAGCGACATAAAGCTAGCACCAGTCATCCTGAAAAGTCCAAGTTCTCTCTTTGACAGGTGCCTGCCAAGACCAGGACTGAGAGACACCTTTCCATGCTGCAGACTTGTGCTGGGAGACACCACAGAAGAATAAAGGTACAGAGTCTGGATTTCCATGTATCAGTAGCAAGACCCTGCACCAGAATTTGTTAGTTCATTACTTAGTGTCTGAGTCTTGGAGAAAACATGTAAATTATGCAGAAAGGCACCATATTGTCAGAGGCAAATGAGACCTTCATTATCCCTGTGTGAGTAGGGCTTAGCCAACAGAGCGGAGAGAAACAGTAAACCCATCAAGGTCTGGCAGCACAGATGGGTGCTCAAAAAGGTTCCAGGGACCCTCAGAGCAGGGCCAAACGCTGTCGTTATTCAAGCAGTTAACACATGGCTAGGCACGTGGTATCCCTGATGATCTGCTTCTTTGCAGCCTTCTCTAGGGGAGGCTGCTCAGCTGTCCACAACCGTTACCACCACACCCTTAAAACACAGAGCCCACATAACCCGGGTGGTTAGTATTCTCCTAGTCCCCCACTGCCGTTTATAGGAATTTCCATTCCCATGTGATTCAAAGACCCTCCTGTCTCCACGAGTCACAATTATACCATTGCATGGACTATAGGCTATACCATGTCTCCTATCCCCACCTCTGTCTCACACTGACTATATTAAAATTTATCCCCTGTGTTTACCGGGCACCATGGCATCTAGTGTCTGGCATGAAGTAGATACTACACAGATTTGCCGACTGTTGGCATTGGTTCACAGCCTTACTCTCCACCCCCAGCCCCTGCTGCCATCTCAGAGGCCCTCAAGATCTATAAAACATCTCCTCTTCCAAAGTCTTGTTTAACCTACTTACATACACTTCTCTTCCATTCCAGGAACTCACGTTTATGACCTGCCAACATCTACCTCTAAAATCTTGACCTTGAAAAATCATCCATCTGACCTCAATTTTTATCCCTTCCCCTCTCCCACTCTTCACAAACTTGATCCAAACCATCACCCCTCTCAAGTCCTGTCCTACATGTGTTCTCACACTACCTCAATCATCTCTTACTTCCCATAGTAAAGGTCACCACATATAAATTCCCCCAGATCCCTTCCCATTCACTTCCAAAATTAACTATATTTTCTTCTATTATAATTTCCTCTCTTGTGGTCCCTTAGGAAGGGAAGCTTCTTTTCAAAGCTAACCCCTGTACCCCTGCATCCTATCATTATTTTCTTGGAATAGTGCACATTTCAGCAACCTGTCTCTTTCTTCTGTCAGTCCACCTCTAAAGTCACTTCCTATTTGTCAAACCCAGTGAACTTTTAGTTCTTAACCTTAGTTGATTTACCCAAAGCATTTGACAAGGTTCTTAGAATCGTTCTTCTTAGAATCCTCTTTTTTGTCTTCTGAACTAGCATTCATTTTGGGTTTTTCTCTCATCTACATTCATCCACACTGGTAGTTGTCTCTGGATCCTTTACTTGGCCCACTCTTTAAATTCTGATGTTCCTGGAGGGTTTGTCCTGGATTCCCTTCTCTTTTCACTCTGTACCCTCTTCTTGGGTCATGGACCCACTCACATGGCTTCTACTATATGTGTATCCATATCATGACTTGCAAATCAGTATCTCCAGCCAAAACCTCTCCCTCGAGCTTCAGACCCAAATACCTAACTATACATGGAAACCTCTACCAGGATGTCTCTTAGGATCTCAACACACTCAAGACTCTTTGCTGTCTCTTCCTCTATCATACCCACTCTGCTCCTGAATCCTCCATCTCACTTAGTGGTCCCATCACGCATCTAGCTGAGGCTCAGACATGTGAATGTCTAGGTCAATGTCTAGGTCATGGATTGACTGCAACAGCTAGCTTTAACCTGAACAAGGAGGCACTTTTAGCCAGGATAGAAAAAAGATCGTTCAACCTAAGTGTCCATCGACAGATGAATGGATAAAGAAGATCTCGTATATATATATAATATATATAAAATAAATATACACACAGTGGAACAGTACCCAGCCACAAAAAGAATGAAATAATGGCATTTGCAGCAACATGGATGGACCTAGAGATTAAGTGAAGTAAGCCAGACAGAGAAAAACAAATATCATATGATATCACTTATATGTGGAATCTAAAAAAAGGATACAAATAAACTTATTTACAAAACAGAAATAGACTCACAGACATAGAAAACAAACTTATGGTTACCAAAGGGGAAATGTGGTGGGGAGGGATAAATTAGAAGTTTGGGATTAACATATATACGCTACTATATATAAAATAGATAACCAACAAGGACCTACTGTATAGCATGGGGAACTATACTCAATATCTTGTAATAACCTATAATGGAAGAAAATGTAGAAAAAGAATATATATATTTGTATATATATGTATAACTGAATCACTTTACTGTACACCTGAAACTAACACAACATTGTAAATCAACTATACGTCAATAAAAAATTTTTTAAAAAGAAAGAAAAGAGGTTGTTACTAAGAAATTGACTGGGAGGTAGGGACTTTTGGGGTCTTAAAGAGAGAAAGAAATAGAAATTGAGAAGTGACCTCTGACATTTAACCAACAGGAGGCTCATGGAATTGACCAACACCATTGAAGAGTTTCCATCAGTGTGCCCTGTCTCCCTGACAATTTAACCATCTCTATAGTGATCCTCATCTTGTCCTCCCTTGTACTTTGGGATTTATACACATGTCTCAGATCCTCCGGACACTATTGGCTCTAGAATGGTATGGCCGTGTCTGATTCATTGCTACGCTCTCTACAAACAAGGCCTGACCCCAAGGAGATACACAAGAAATGTTTGTGAAATAGAAGGATAAACAGATAAATGGGTAAGTGAATGAATGTATGAGGAAGGGAAGGAATGAGTGAATGAACTAATGGACTGGGTTGAAAATGAGAACCCATAGATGGTGGTAGGAATCCCAAGCAGCCATTATAGACAGTGATGAGATCGTATTCACTGAAAAGCATGATGGGGAGAAGAAACACACTGAGATTAAGATGATGCTAAAATGCAAATACAGTTCCAGGTCTGGGAACTGAGCAAACCACTCTTCAGGTCCCAATAACCCCATGTTATAATCTCAGCAACCCTGGATTCACTGCGTGTAGATGTGGGTACTGGTTTTCTGGAACTGGTCACTTTTATAAGGCCCTAACTCTTCTTCCTGAACCAGCCACAATACAATAACACTGTAATGGAGAATAATGCTGGCGCACTCACAGAGTGCCATGCATTCTTCAAGTATCTCATTTAGTCCTCACAACAACAATATGAGACAAGTATTTATCCTATATTACAGATGAGGAAAATGAAGCTTAGAAAAGTTAAATAATTTTCTTAAGGTCACTCTTCTTCTAAATGGCAGAGTCAGGATTCAAACCCATGTCATCTGACTTCACAGCCATCCCTCCTAATCACGTTTCCAGCAACACGTTCCCATGGCTGACTAGGAGAACAAGTTCACGTCCATTAAGCAGTTGCTATGTGAGGCACCAAACACTCTGTGGACGTTGAATCCGCAATACGCTTGTGCTCGAGGTACCATTTTGATCCTCATTTTATAAACAAGATGCTAAAGCTCATGTGACCTAGTGACACCACTAGAAAGTGGCAAAGCTGGAATGTGAAACTGAGTCGGCTTATTCCAAAACTCATGCTGTTCACCACAACATACTCTATCCCAGCCACAGCGCTCACAGTTTCTCTCTTGCTCAGTAGGTAGTTGTGGGGGTCAGAGAAAGAGCCCTGTATGTGAAATAGGATTATTTATGTTCTAGTCTTGTTTCTTCCGCTTAGGTCTATACCTTGGGCAAGTCATTTCACATTTCTGGGCCTCAGTTTCCTCCTCCGTAAAATGGAACCAGTCATGCCCCTTGTAGAACGACTGTGAGGCTTAAAGGAGAAGTCAGCGTTGATGAAAGCACTGTGCAAGCCTTTATCTCTGTGAACCAGAAAGGGGTCAATAGATGTGATTATGCTTGTCCTGGGAGTGGATGAAATGAGTCTCACAGAGATCAAGTGTCTGGTCTAACAATCTCACAGAGAATCCGTTCATTATACCAGGAATAAAGCCCAGATGTCCCTAGGCAGAAGTCCATGTGCCTTCTGCTAGGTGGCCAGGGATTGTTATTTTGCCAGGGCGAGGTTCTGCCAGCCCCACGGTGCTACTTCAGTTTCAATGTGCATCATTTCTTCCCCCTTCCACACCCCCCAGCTCTTTCGAGGCCCCTTGACATTCAGGGTAAAAGTCTTTTTCCATCTTTCCTTGGCGTAACTGTTGAGTTAAGTGGTCTTGTTCTATCAGAGTTCCTCCCAGAATGAGCAGTTTCAGAGGAGGCAGCGTGAATCTGGCCAGGCATGCTTGTCAAGTGCTTGAGACCCTCTGCTAATGAATATTGTTTTGGAGCTGCTTGGGATTAGGCCATTATCTGTGTGCTCTTCCCCTGACCCTATATGGGCCAAAATTCATTCATTCTAATTCCATGCTTAACTAGGAACGCTTTACAACTCCTTTCTCCCCTGGTATCATTTCTCTTCAATCTCCAGGACCCATTATGCAGCAATTTTGCTTTCTCCAATTTCATTTTCACTTTCAAAGTGAATGTCATTTGTAAGGCAAACGACGTATTCTTTGGATCCCAATCTGTTAAATTATTTCTGAACTTGACTTTTTTGGGGCCTCATTCTGGCTGACCTAAATTCTTCTCTGTCTACCATTTCCCCCTTCTCTCTGAAGGCAGCCATTTGTGGCTTCATTGCCTAAAGAAGCTGTTTCTGGAAGCATTTACCCGTCACCCCAGTTGGAAAGGTATCATTCCTATCTAAATTAGCAAGTGTGAACTTTTATCTGAACTCCAGGCAGAAATGATCCTTTGCACGAGAACTCCCCATTAGGTTTCAGACCCATCCACAGCATCATTCTCAGATGATTCTCTTTGGAACTAGGATTCAAATGTTTCGAATGCAAAGATCATCTCTTTAGCCACTTTTCAAAAGAACGTGCCACTCTTGCAGAGAAGATGCCTGGAATCCCAATTAGGCCATCTCTTGTCCCAAGACCATCTCAGAGGAAACGTCCTGCAAGGACCCCTGGTCTTTTCTGCCCTGGTGTTGCCAACTGCAGAGAGAATGTGCGATGGGTGACTGAGGAGGGAACAGCCTCAGTATCAAGGAATGATTTCATACAATTCACCTTCAGGAGTAGCAGCAAAGGGATTTTGCATTGAAACCATGACAGTTAACACATGTCAAAACTGATCTCACAAGGGGGCTGGCAGCCCTGCTCTGCCCCAGGTTGGACAGACAATGGGTAGAGTGTTGAGCTGGGTTTGAAGTACCCCAATTCCAGAGGACGTGCCACAGGTACATTCCACAGAGAACAATCAGGCTTCTGAAGAGACCAAACTGTGTGAAGGACGGTTGAAAGAACTGGCATGTTTAGCCTGGAAAGGAGACCTTTTGTGGGGATAAGCAGGGTGGAAAATTCTGTGGAAAATTCTATCTCAGACTCCTGTTTTACAAATTAGAAACCTGAGACTTGGAGAGTACAGACCCAGGGAATAAGCAGAGTGAACTTTCTAAAGAACAGATGAGATCATTTTGCTTTATTGCTTAAAACCCGCCAATGACTCTCTCACTGCTGTTAGAATAAAGGGACCACCCCAAGCCACACCCTCCAAGACCCCACATAATGGTGCTGGCCCTCTGTACTAGGGAAAGGAGGAGCTAAGATGGCACAATCAAGAGGCCCCCCTAAATGAATGGCTTAGACAAGGTACCAGTTTATTTCTTCACCTTATTAGAAACAGCACTATAAGTTGGACACCAGACCAGGCTTCAGTAGGAGCCAGTTAGCAGAAACTGTCCGCTGAATCTCCGGGAACATACCCATGAATGAAAAAACGATGCCTGCCTACTCTGTCTACTTGGAGAAGAGTAACAAAGAGTAGACTGGACCACAAATCGGAGGGTGGCAAACAGCTCAGGTGAGGAGGAAGCACATCTTAAAGGGAGGAGGTATGCTAATTAATGCACAGGTGATATGTGCTACATTTAAGCATATGGAGACTGTTGAATTTTATTATAAGTAAGAAGTTCGAATGATGAAAAAGTCAGAGGTGCGCAGTCAAGAGCAGGCTGGGAGGCTCTGTTATCCTTAAGGTGGAGCTTCTCTGTCTGGGGGCCGGGTGGCACCTCTAGGAGCCTTTATTTAGCTCTCAGTGTCTGCTTAAGCGTTAGCTCTTTGGGGAGCATTCCCTGCCCGACCTATTAAAGGCGCTTGCCTTTCATGTCTCATCATATCTCAGCTCAGCGCCCTGCTTGCTTCTTTCCCAGCACTTACCACAAGTTATACTTATTCATTTGATTTCATCATTTTGTCTATTCCTCCTCATCCCCACCCCACTAGACTATAACTCCATGAAGGTAGGGTAAGGATCTTGTATGTCCTGCTCGCTACTTTATTAGTTCTCTATGACTGCTTAACAAAGTGCCCCCAAACAGAGTAGCTTAAAATAACCGACATTTCTTATCCACCTTTTCTGTGCGTCAGGAACTCAGAAGCAGCTTTGATAGCTGGCTCTGGATAGGAGTCTTTCTTGATGTTGCAATCAATATGTCAGATGGGCTGCAGTTATCTGAAGGCTTGGTTGGGGCTGAAGGAGCTATTCCCCAATGGCTCACTCACGTGGTGCTGGTTATTGGCAGGAGGCCTCAGTTCCTTCCCACGTGGGCCTCTCCAAGCACTGCTGAACATCCTTACAACATGGTGGCTGGCTTACCCAGTGTGAGAATTCCAAGAGAAAGCAAAGCAGAAATCACTGTGCCTTTTATGACCTAGCCATGGAAATCACAGACTGCCATTTCTACCGTATCCTATTGGTCACACAGGTCAGCTCTATTCATTGTGGGAGAGCGATATTCACAAGAGTGTGAATATCGGAACAGGGATTGTTGTGGGCCATCTTGAAGGCTGGCTACAACCAAGCTATGCCTCAGCAGCCAGTATAGTAATGGCGTAGAGTAGGCACTTAAGGTATGTTTGTTTAAAGAATGAACGAAGGGTGAGAGCCCAAGTAAACTCAGCATTGTCAGGATTAGTAACTGAACTCAGTCTTGAAATCAAGTCTTCAACCTCCTGCTAAGTGCTCTTTCCTTACACCACAAGGCCTTCTTTATGACCCTGCCTACCATGGTCTGTCTTTTCCAACACACACAACCATCTCTCCTAGCCTGTATCAGCCTGTAACCAACCCTGGTGATGGCCTTTCCAGCAAAGAAATGCATTGCTGGGATATGTCTTTACTTTAGTATCTGGCAAGGACAGAGTAGAAACCCTGGGAGGCTGAGGAGATGAGAAGGCCTGACAGATCCATAAGTAGCATGTGACAGTCTAAGGCCAAGGTTTAGAAACTTCAGCGTGCAGAAGAATCAGCCAAGGAGTTTGGTGACGTGTCCAGAGTGGGACCTAGGATTCTTCAGTTAGGTGGGCTGGTGGGAAGTTCAAATTGCCGACGGTTACAGGACAAGCACTCCCATTGCCCTAGCTCCTTTGCACCACGGAGCACATCCTTCCTGAGGGTGTCCATAGAGAGGTGGGAAGAGGAAGCCCAGCCATAAAGCTACCAAGGTAAGAGAATTTATACAAGCTCATCAGGAAAATTAAGGCTGGGGAGGGAGAACAAGCGGGCAAGAAGTTCCCAGTAGTTTATTTGTATGGAACCCGAGTGTTGGGTGGTTGTATTTTTTAGAGGTTTTTGCACTGTGAGTGTGTGTGTGTGTGTGTGTGTGTGTGTATGTGTGTGTGTAAGTTAGCTTCCTCTAGTATCCAACTGGGAATCTGATTCATTTAACTTGTTCAGAGTCAGTTGCAATAAACCAGGTGGTTTTGCATTGCTCATGCAAATCACTTTCTCCTCACACATGGCTACAGTCCCAGCTGCCAAAATGTTGTCATGTTCTTGTCTCCAGAGCCTTAATAAGAAGAAAAAATACAGTCTGTAGCATATATGTTTTTAACACTCTCCCTGGTTATCCCTGAGCCTGGGTGGTCACTACTACCCCTGTCAATGGGCCAGCTCAAGGCAGGAAGAGAGGTGTACAGATGCCAGTGGGGCTGGAGGGTCAGGACTCTGGCTCCTCAGGTCACAGATTCTGCAGACCGAACTCAGAGTATCCTTTATTAGAGCCAAAAGAACCTTGAGTATATGGAGACTAAAATCCCCAATTCCAGTCCTGCCTTTGTATTAGGATTATTAGGATAATAATTATTAGGATATTAGGATTTGGGCTCAAACTAACAGTGCCCTAGTGCCTCAGTTCTTGTGAGAATTAAGTAAGACAATCAAAGTCAAGATTCTCTATTGTTTTTACTTGATGGTGCAGAAAAAGATATTTGTACAGTACACTGGGGTAAACAGGAAAGGTTACTTATGGCCAAAGATGATCTCTAGAGCGTTTTGATCACCCCAGCCTCTGTCCATACACCCTATGGCTAAGGGATCAATGTCTCATGGTAAACTGACTGTTCCCCCAAATTAATAGCCCTCCCAGCAAGAGGATTATACTTACTCACCCTGTAGACTCTTACGTGGCCATGCACCTTGCTTTGGCCAATGAGATGTGAGCAGAAATGACATGCCACTTGTGAGTGGAGTCTTTAAGAGCTAGTGCATACTCTGCCTTGCTCTTTCCCTCTATTACAGTGACCAGCAATGTTCCAGATCATTCTGGATACCAAAGTGAACACTGTATGCTATACGGCCACTGAAGCAGAGCCAGGCCAACTCACAATGGCCATGTAGCATGAACAAAGAATGAACTTCTTTTGTAAGAGATTTGGGAGTTATTTGTTAGTGCAGCAAAACTTCTGCTATCCTGACCATGCCATGGCATACCCAATGGGACAATTTGATCTCAAGGAAAGCTCTAATTAAGTGGAGATTGCAATGTGAACCACTCACATACACAAGCACCAATGGAGTATAAATAAGTTTTTTGAGTTTCTATCAGCTCTGAACTCTGTGGGGTTCAGCTTTATCCCAAGTTTGTGAAGAGATGACTGAAAATTCTAGTTATCATAATCCATACAAAAAGAGATCATCTCTTTTTTTGTCTCTTTCATAGGGAATTAAAATCTCCCAGAAGCTCTGTTGAAGTTTCTGTAGTATATAATTATAGTAATAATGAAAAGCATGGGCTGTGGAGTCACCCAGCATGAGTCTAGATCCTGACTGCATGATCTTGGGTAAGGGGTTTAATCTCATTTTCTTTTTTATTTTTAATTAATTTTTATTGGAGTATAGTTGATTTACAATGTTGTGTTAGTTTAATCTCATTTTCTACATCTGTAAAATGGGAATAACAATAGGATTCAATGGATTTATTCAGCAGGAATAAACAAGTTAGTAGCTGTAAGGGTTTTGGGCCAGTGCCTGGCACAAAGTACACACTTCGCACATGTTAGTAGTGGACATCTGACATACTCATGGCCTCCCATGTTATACCTTGTCATTAGAAATCTTCTAATATTATGAGTCCCACCTTCATCTCCCTTACAGCAAATTTATCTGTGGACAACTTGAACTCAGAATTATACAGGGAAGGGCATAGCTCCTGCTTAGCTAGACTGACACAAAGCACAGCTATCACAGTTTGGAAAGGTAGATCATGGCAGACTGTGCTGTCAGGCTAAGGATTTGGGGGAACAGAGTAAAGTCTTAGAAAATTTTTGTTTTCTTTTTAAGTAGATGTGGCTTGATCAGCTTTGCATTTTAAAAGATCTCCTAGGTGCCAAGGTAGAGAATGACTGGTGGGGAGTGGGGACAGGAAGCAGAAGAACCAATTGTTACAGTATTCTGTAATTTCTAAGGCGCTGCTTCAAATCCTGTGGAACAAGGTGAGATAAGAATGCACAAGCAAACAATCACTAAGGCAAATTAGTTCTAATTATTTGTGATACAATGCAAAAATAAAATATATGTACACACATCAGATTAAGAGACTTCTTTTTTAAGTGGCATTCAGTCCTTTTAACTAGTTTCCCAAAATGCAGTGCTGTTATTGATTTAATTCTGAATTTTTGCCATTGACAATGAAAGTAAGTCAAATGATCAGAATAATTCACTTATATTTTCTCCTCACGTACAACATAGAAAAAAGCTGTGAAAGATTCCGAATCCACTTACCTAGAACCAAAGAGCTTTCTGACTAATAGCTTTAGATGTATATATGAACTTCAGCTCCAAAAAACACCTCTGGAAGTAGGAGAGAAGGAAACAGTCACATCATGGAACAACCCTCTGCACTGAATATCCATCCACGTGCTCCCCCTCTCTCTCCCAGCTTTCTTTGTGATTGCTTGGGCTTGTGTGTTGAGTTCTGGCCAGCAGACTATGAACAGACGTGATGTGTCCCATGTCTGGGCCAAGGCAGCTTGGAGCTGGGGTGCCTTCATCACTTTTCTATTGGGTGACTTGGAAGCAACAAACAATAGAGCTACAAGATGAGGGGGCTTGTCTGACCAGGATGGGACTTCATGTGAATGGAGAAATGAGTTTTTATTATGAAAAATAATTGTGGATTTGTTACCTCAACATGGCCTAGCATAGCCTGACTAATATACCTGCCAAAGCCCGTGTCAGGCACTTTCACACCTGTTTTCCTCACCGAGACATCCCAATGAGCCTGCCATAAACGCAGGGCTTGGGAAGGTTGTGTAGCTTACCTAAGCTCACAGAGCTTGTGGGTGGCACTGAAGAACTTAAACCAACCGGTATGGATCTAAAACCCATGATTTTTCTATCCTGCCACACCACAACACATCCTAGTACCTTCCCACAAAGGAATCTGAAGGATCTGGCCATGGATGGACAAGAGGCACTGGGAGAGACACAAAGTTCTAGCTGGTCCCAGGTCCTCACCAAGTCTCCAGGTCTTCAGGTTTGTTCCTCTGACCTCTCCTTCAATTTCTTTTTCCTTTTAATTCTGGAGGCAAAGTAGCACTGTGGTTAAGAGCATAGATTTTTGGAGTCCTGCCACTCACAAGCTGTGTGACCTTGACCAACATACTTCACCTCAAGCAAGCTTCAATTTCCTCATTAGCAGAAATGAGGATAAAAGTACCTACCTCATAGGGTGGTTATAAGGATTAAATGAAATGGTGTCTGCAAAGTACTCAGTGTGGGGTCTAGCAGATTGGAAGTGCTTGGTGAATAGTAGCTGATAAATGTGATAGCCCAAAGCAGCCATTCATTTTAAGGTGCAATAGATTATTCTTTCCAACAAATGCTTTCTCCAGGCACTAACTGTATAAATGGCCTCAGGGCACAGTGGGACCGGAGTCCCAACCTCAGAGGCAAAGGGGACATTTTGTCAGCTTGCTTTCCTCTTTCTTGCTTACATTCATAGTTATACTTTGTTCCCATGACTAGTTGCTATTCTCCTAAAGAGCTCTGGGCTTGGCATCGAGCAGGCTGTTCATCTAAAAGAGCAGAACCTCTTCTAGAATTAGCGATTCCATCAGGAATCTCAGGACCCTCAGAATCAGTTCCTCATCTGAAAAATGGGAATGATAATCTCCACTTTACTGGCTTTATAGGAGGATTAAAGAAAATCTCACAGGGGAGAGCCCGCGGCACAGTTCCTAGCATGTAACAGGCATTTCGGAACTGAGAGTTATGTCTCATCACCTCAGGAGGGAGGCTGGGGCAAGTACCCTGTAGATAGTGGCGGAGGGCTTAGCTGTGGGAAACTGTTCTGTGGGACACACACAGCTTTTATTTTTTATTGCTATTATTTTTTAATTATGGTAAGAACACTTAACATGAGATCTACCCTCAACAAAAATTTAGGTGCACCGTTACAGTAACGTGAACTAGAGGCACCATGTTGTATAGCAGATCTCTGGAACGTGATCATCCTCCATAACTGAAACTTGATGCTCATTGGATAGCAACTCCCCATTTCCCCCTGAGCCCCAGCTCCTGGCAACCACCACCCTGCTTTCTGTTTCTATATATGTGACGATTTTATATACCTCATACAAGTGGTATCATGCAGTATTTGTCTTTCTGCGACTGGCTTCTTTCCCTTAGCCTAATGTCTTCAAGGGTCATCCATGTTTTAGATATGGCAGGATTTCCTTCTTTTTTGATGCCTTTTTTTTTTTTTTTGTGGCCGCACCACGTGGCATGCCAGATCCTAGCTCCCCGACCAGGGATTGAGCCCATGCCTCCTGCAGTGGAATCACGGAGTCTTAAACACGGGACCACCAGGGAAGTCCCTAGTCTTTTGATAGTGATGAGAGAGAAATAAGCACTTTCTTTTCTCTTATATATTTAATAATTTTTAACTTAAAAATGTACATATAATTTATGTTACCTAGGAAACTTAGACAATTCAAATAAATCCAGAAAAGGGAAAAAGAAAACGATCCATAATTTGGACAGCAGAGAGACTTAGACACCGTTCCAGAACTTCTTCTAGGTGTGCATAATTTTTATTTAAGTCTCATAATGCATATGGCTTTATAATTTGCTTTCTGCCCTTAACTAGGTTTTGGATCTATCTTTCCACATCAGTAAGTATCTATAACCAGTTATTACAACAGCTGCATGGTATTCCATTGCATGGAATAAACTATAGGCGGTTTCCAATTTTTTGCTATTGCAAGCAACCCTGTGATCCTCAATGCTGAAATAATCACAGGGCAAAGCATTATTAGCTCTGCCGTCTAATTTCAGTCCCCACTCCTGAATCTCTTGCTTGTCCCTATTATAAATAATTAAAATGTTTTCCAGTTAAACCTGCCTAATTACATATTAATGGTTCCTAAGTCAAAAGATCATTGCTGAGTTTAATTACAACAGAGCCACTTGTTCACAAAAACCCGATCCTTATTTCATATCAGAAACAACCCAATAACCTACAGACTGAACTTCATAGACCCGAATGATCTTCTACAACAAAGAGATGTCTAACAGGGTCTTCTCTGGAAAGGCAGAATTTATTTCATACCTAATAATTCAGACAAGAGAAAATAAGTTCCAAAATAAGGGAATCTGTTTGTGAAAACAGTTTCTAAATTATGAGCAGTGCTGCAAAGTGGACAGGGCATGACAGAGAGTCAGACAAAATGAGGTTATCATTGGGACTGATCCTTATTTGCTGTGTGCTCTTGAGCAATTTACTTAACTTCTCTGAGTCCTAACTTCTTTATCTGTAAAATACTTACTACTCTCTATTACAATGTTGTTGTATGGATTAAAATGTTGATAGATAACACCAATGTTTTATTTGGTCACAGATTAATACAGAAAGAAAGTAAAATTCCCTCTTCCCATTCAGAAAGCAACAGAAGGGCACCAGGAGTGAAATTTCCCCTTCTTGACCACTGAGACATGGAGAATAGCTAGAGTCAAGGCCCTCTTCAACTTACAAGAAACTGTCTCTTAGTCCAACTCTGTCTTTGATATCTCAGGCCAACAGAGTTCTCCATGAATAGGGTGGCGAAAGAACTTATATCCACACTGGTACACTTTTTTGAGACCTAACTGGGGCACTATAAATAGTAGGGACAGCAGGTGCAAACTTGAGCTTTCCCAGGCAGACTGGTAACCCTAGTATTAACTGGATAATAACCAGTCTACATGGAACGAGTAGGAAAACCAAGTCATTTCATTTCAAGTCCTCATCTAAGTTGTCTTGGCTCTTCCCTAAGTGATCAAGAAAAAATAATTCAATCACAGACTGAAGTACACACAAAGTTTATCTGCTTGTCCAGAATGACCCTTTGGCTCTATCTCTTTGAATTGTCAATTCCCTTATCAGTCTTCTCAAAGCTAAGCAAACATCTTTCTCTCCCCCATAAATCTTGTTGTGCAATTTTATAAGCTTTGTGTTTTCCATTTATATGATTTTTTTGTTTTTACACATCCATTACATGCCAAGTCCTAGCCTAAAATTATGGGAACTATAGAGATGTCTGAGCCATAGTCTCTGCTTTCAAGAAACACACAGTTAAGCCAGGGAGATGAACACAGAAGCCATCCACAAAAATGTACGATAGGAAAAATTCCAACATGGCGGTATGTGCAAAGGATCATGGGACACAGAGAAGAGGGTGACCGACTCTTCCCTAGAAGGCTTCACAGAAGTGGTATCATTTGATGCATCTCAAATGATATTTTCTAAGTGAAGAAGTATGGGGAGTATGTCCTAGGTACAAGTTAAGGAAGTTTGAGACTGTGGAATGTGTGAGGAGCTGCCCAAGGTCCAGTGTGGCTGGAGCCTGCTGTGAAAGAGGGCGAGAGGTTGGCCTCCAAACTCTCTCTGGGTTCCTAAAACCCTCTCCAGCAGCGGAAATCCAAACCAAGCAGACTTCTTGCCTCCTCTCTAACAGAACTCCCAACAGCCCCAGAACTTCTTGCAAAGCTCCAACACGTTTTCTTTGAACTTCTTTAACAACAATGCTACAGTTTCAATTTCTTAAAGTGTGTGTGTGTGTGTGTGTGTGTGTGTATAAATGTGATGCCACATGCCCGCTATACTCTACCAGATTTTTGCCATGATTTTGTACCAGTGAAAACTTTATGAATAGATGCCATACTCTGACTTTTAAAACACCTATAAGTGACTGGTTTTTAGAAGAATTTTTCCTCACAGTATTCAAAACCGGTCCATTCATATGAGGAACCCATGTGAGACCGAGATGCACCCTATATTGAGTTTACATCCTTGTAAACAAGTTTTTCTGCTATCATTTCTGTAGGGTATAAAAAAAAATCAATGTGATTCTAAATCATTCTGACCTCTTTAGAAGGCAACACATGTTGCATTTGATTCATAACAATTCCTGTGTTAAAAAAAAAAAAAAGCAAGTGGGAAAGTGAGCAGTCCAGCCATATGGCAATGGGATGACTCAAAGCAGGGGGAGTGCTCTCATGGAGAGCAGAGTGCCATCACATTGGAGGATGGAGGGAAGGGGCAGCAGGGTGTCCCAGAGTTTTGCAAATGGGCTTCTATTAGGCCTCTGGCTTATAAGTGATAGAAACTCAATTTGAACTAGGTTCAAGAAAAGCAATTTTAAAGGGTTTATTAGATACCTTAGTCGAAAAAGTCAGGGGAAGGACTGATCAGTACTGACATGTCAGAATTTAGATACTCAAAGGATATCACTCAAAGGCATCTCTTTCTATCTCTCAGTCTTGCTTTCTTATTAGCTGGGTTCATTCTCACGGCTGTTCTCCCACCATGCTGACACAATGGTTGCCCGGGCTCATATCTTCACACCTCAGCAACCCCAATGGAAGGAGAGGTTCTCTTTGCCAAAAGTTCTAATAAAATCCTAGGATTGAGGTTCACCGGACAAGTGTGGGTCATGTGTCAATACCTAAAACAATCATCGCGTGCAGGAGTGAAGTAAGGTGATTTCACTTAGTATTATCATCCAGGCTGAATCATCCTGGATCTTAGATAAGGAGAATGGAGGGTAGGAAGCAGGAAATTCCACTGGGCCTGGTGGGCTGAGAGCTAGGGAACAATGGTTCACCACTGCTGTGGCGGTATCTGTCTCACTTTCCCTAATCTGTTTTCTCTTCTTCTTAGATACACATTCTAATGAATGATTTCAGCCTCCTTAACAGGTGGGTATATCCATATGACTAAGTTCTAGCTAATGGAAAGTGAGGAGAAGTAAGATGTATTGCTTCTAGGCCCATCAAAACCTCCCAGCTGGGACTTCCCTGGTGGCGCGGTGGTTAAGAATCCGCCTGCCAATGCAGGAGACACGGGTTCGAGCCCTGGTCCGGGAAGATCCCACATGCTGCGGAGCAACTAAGCCTGTGCGTCACAACTACTGAGCCTGCACTCTAGAGCCCGCGAGCCACAACTGCTGAAGCCCGTGCGCCTAGAGCCCGTGCTCCACAGAGAAGCCACTGCAATGAGGAGCCCACGCACTGCAATGAAGAGTAGCCCTCACTCGCTGCAACTAGAGAAAGCCCGCGCACAGCAACGAAGACCCAACGCAGTCAGAAATTAATTAATTAATTAAAAACAAAGAAGAAAACCTCCCAGCCACCTTTAGAAGCCATGAATAGAAGAGGGTAGATGCCCAAAATGGAAGGAGCCTGGTCCCTAAATGTCCACCCCTTAGAGGAAAGCTGCCTAGCAAACAGGAATACCCATGGTGAATATTCCATCGTGTTTGAAACATTATGCATTTGGGGATTTGCTTGTTACAGCAGCTTGCATTATCTTAACTAACAGAGATGCAAATACCAAAAAGGAGGGATTTGTAGCCTGAGCAGGCAAAAGCAGTTTATGTCTACTAAATAGCTTATTTGTGTTTGATGCTGGAAATTTCAGACACCCCGATGGGTTTAATCAGTTAGTACCCATGGCCCGATGGAAGTGCTGGCCAAGGAGTTAAAAGACCCAAGGAGTTCAAGGCCTGACTCTGCCACTGATAGCTGTCAGACCCTGGACATGTCACCTCTCTCTGACCCTCAGTTTTTTTCATCTGCAAATTGGCAATCACAACATCTACTTGACTGCCTGACTGTGAGACTCAAATGCAATTATTTGAATTAAAGTGTGTTGTAAACTATAAAACTAGCCTATAAACAAACTGAAAACACGCTGATTCACCCAGTTGGTTAGAGCAAAGCATTAATGAATCCATTTGGCCTCACAGAAAAAAATTTTTTCCCATCTAGAACCGTAAAAATTAGCACCAGGAAGGAAAAAAATGAGGAGGATATATATACATCGTGTCCCAGGGAGAGAGACCAACACAGCAGGGGGCAAGCCTGCTGGGAGGCAAGCTGCAGCCTCCCTCTTTTCTCCCTCTCTCCTTTCCACCTCCTCTCAAACCCAATCCACTCCTCAGAAGACTGTGTCTGCTTATGTTTTCCAAAGCTGGCCACTCCTCAGCTCTCTTCCCCCTCTCTCATGGACTAGTAACGTCCAGTCCAGTCCAACTTCCACAAGGCTGGTTAGTGATTCTTCTTCCAAAATGCAATTTGTCATTTTTCTGGGACCAGAAACCTCTGTTTTTAATCCTGAATCCAAGATGCACACAGCCCTTTTGGCACGGCTTTTGGGTCCCCTCACGGTCTGGTCTCAGCCTCCCCTGCTGAGTCTCATCATCTCCACTCCACGTGGAAGAGACCACCTCTCCATTCCCTGGATGCTCCAGCTGCTTTCACAACTATCACCTCCGCCTGGGAAGACAGAGATCCAGGCAGCAATGATTTTGGGAGCTCAGGAGGTCCCAGCTGGAGATACAGGTTGGGAGCATCTCTACAGAAGCAAGAACTGAAAACCTGGAGCTGGGAGACCCAGGTTTGGCGTGGGACCGTGAGCTAAAGGAGGAAGTTGCAAGGCTGAAAAATAAGATGCTGGTGTGGGGGAAGAAGCAGAGGAGGGCGACAGCACAGAGCAGAAGGAAGGAGAATGGGACGAGAGGAGGGAAGGGTCAGCAGGGCTGAATGCTGCAGGAAGGGCGGAGGGGCAAGGAGAGAGCAGAAAGGGGACACTGGGGCTTCCCTGGTGGCGCAGTGGTTGAGAGTCCGCCTGCCGATGCAGGGGACACGGGTTCGTGCCCTGGTCCAGGAACATCCCACATGCCGCGGAGTGGCTGGGCCCGTGAGCCATGGCCGCTGAGCCTGCGTGGAGCCTGTGCTCCGCAACGGGAGAGGCCACAACAGTGAGAGGCCCGCGTACCGCACAAAAAAAAAAAAAAAAAAAAAAGAAAGGGGACACTGGCTTCGGCCAGTCACAGTGTCTTTTCAGTGGAACAGCTGGGGTGGGAAGTGCTCTGAGCAGGTCCAGGGATGAGAGGAGGGGAGGAAAAGGAGGTGGTGGGAGGGGCCGAGCCTTTTGGGAGGATGGCTTTAGGGAACCTGAGTCAGTTCCCTGACAAGTAACCCATTGTGCCCGGCACCTGGTGAGGGGAGTCGCTCTTGGCCTCACCCCGTGGAGATTTCAGCGGCTACCACCTGCTTCTGGTGGCCCAGACAGGCTGCAGTAGCCTGAGCCGGCTTCTGCCAGCATTTGAAAGGGACTGAACAACAGGTGCTGAAATCCCATCTCCTCTGAAGCTTCCTCCTGCACTTACCTGGCTCACAAATACCTTCCATCGTGAGCTCCTAGAGATCGCGCCCCTCCACTTGCCAGCAAAAAACCAGACCCAGTGATGACCGTCAACTGGACCCATCCTGAGCGTAAGATTTAAGGGAATCAAGACATGGTTCCTCTAAGTAGCAGCTTTGTGACCTTTGGCAAGGCACATCTGAGCCTCCGTGTCTTCATCTGTCAAATGACAACAGTTCTCTGGAGGATAGATGTGAGGGTCCAATCAGAAACGGAGTTCAACCACATGGAGAACTGAAAAGCTTTCCACGGGGGTTCATTACTACAGTTTTCTGATTGTGGAAATGCACCTTTGCCTAGAGCTTGTCAAACATTTCATCCTCAACTCCCTTCTTTCCTTCACAACCCCCATCCAGAGCATCAAAACTCCTATCAGCTCTACCTCCTAAATATTGCATGAATCTGACCCTTTCTCACCACCTCCACCGCTATCACTGTCACCCAAACTGGCATCATTGCCCTCTTGGAAAATTACAAGAGATGTGCATTTAACAATAGGCCTCACACGCCTGCCTTCCTACCCTCTCTCTTCTCTCAAAGCAGCCAGAACAGCCCTTTTCAAAATGTAGCCAGACCACGTCATCCTTCCCTCGAAACCCTCCAGTGGTTTCTCGATGTGTGCAAAAAAAATTCAAAGTCCCCGCCATGCCCTGTGAGGCTCCCATGACCTGCCTCCACTGCCCAGGGGCTTCTTGCTGCTCCCTTGACCACACCCCGCTCTTCCCGGTCCAAGGCTTTCCATTCTGATGTGTGACTCGCTCCCTTGTTTGATTCAGGTCTTTGCTCAAACAGCACCTCCCCGGAGAGATATCCCTGATGATTCTATTTCAAAGGGTGCCCCCCACACCCGGCATCCAGCCCTGCTTCCACCTCATCTCTCACCCTTTAGCCCTTTGTCCTGATGCATCTGTCTTTGCAGAACACTAAACTCACGTTAAAGTGGGTTTGTTTATTATCTATCTTACCCACCCCAGCCTTTGCCCAGTCAACTGCAAGTTTTGTTAGGACAAGGGCTTTTTCTCTACTTTGTTATCCTCAACACTTAAAAGGTGATAGGCCCTTAATAAATTTCTGTTGAATAAAAGAATGACCAAATGAATGTTTTTCCTACATCTGTCTAGGTCAGCAGTGTCCTGAATTCCATCTGGCCTACTTCACCCAGCCCAGCTCCATATCCAAATAAATGGCTTCCTCTAAGTCCTAGCAGTCTTGACTCCTTGAAAGGGAAAGGAAAGGACAAGTTGCTTAATTTGATCCATGGAACTGTTTTTGCCAGTATCAGCTTCACCTTTTGAGTGGCAGTGAAAGGTGCAATCTTTTACTTACTATCTTTTCTTTAGGACTTTATTTTTTAGAGCAGTTTTAGGTTCACAGAAAAATTGAGAGGAAGGTTCAGAGATCCGCCATATCTCCCCTGCTCCCACACATACAAAGCCTACCTGTTAACAACATCCCCGACCACAGTGGTGACGCTGGCTACAGTCGATGAACCTGCACTGACGCGTCATAATCACCCGAAGTCCATAGTTGACCTTAGGCTTCACTCCTGCTGCTCTGCATCCTATGGGTTTGGACAAATGTATAATGATGTGGACCCACCATTATGGTAGCGTACAGAGCATTTTCACTGCCCTAAAACCCTGCGATCCCCCTATTCACTTCTCCCTCCCATCAAACCCTGGCAACCACAGACCTTTTTATGGTCTGCATAGTTTTTCGTTCTCCTCTCTAGTAAGAAGTAGATATATCCTCATTGTAAAACATCCCAACAACACAGTTATATAAACAGGCAGTAATAAAAGCTCCTTCCCTTTACCCCCACTCTTCCAATCCCACTCCACGTCCCCCACTAGAAACTACTGTCCATGGTTTGATGTGTTTCCTCCAGGACCTTTCCTGTGCATTGGTACACATATAACTATACAGACACATACATCTCCCTTTTAGAAAATGGTATCACGCTGTGCATTATGCTGCAATTGACTCTTTTTTCATCCCAATACATCTTTCCACGTCAGCTCATCTAGACTGGCTGCCTGGTATTTTTAGTGCCTGCCTGGTATTCCCTAGTATAGATATAATCATAGTTTGTTTAATGCTCTGTGGAACATATAAGCCAGCTCCTATTTTTGGCTATTACAAACACCACTACAACAAACGTCCCTGTACGTACAACATAATACACAAATATATTTCTATAGAAGAGATAACTAAAAGACAAAAGGACGTTCTCACTTAATGACATGCACGAACATTTAAAAATGTAAATAATTATACTATAGGATAATCTTTTATTAAGAGACCATTAATACAATTTCCCAAAGACTGAATATTAAATATAATGATGGGGAGAGGGAATTAACATTTAATAAGGGTCTCTGGAACCTTCCATGGCATCTGCCATTAAACCTTAGGACCACTGTACAGGATGGGTATTTTTGCTGCCTGGCCTGATGAAACTTGAGGAAACGGACGCTCAGAGAGTTGACGTGGCATGCTCAAAGTCCTCCAGCTAACGAGTGGCAGAGCTGTGACCCACACCCAGGCCCGTTTACAAAGCCCATCATCTTTCCAACACACTGGGATTTTTTTTTTCACCTTCCTTTTTCGGCTCAATAGAAAGGAAAAAAATTTGCTTGTGAAACTTGGTGATCTGCAGTCATGCATTCCAAGTCACTCAGGTTGTCTCACCTGAAAATCAGCCTCTGCTCTGTTGCTCATCATGAAACCAAGAGGACCATCCAAAGTGCGGGTGCCCTCACAGAAAAGCCCCTCCTTTCCCGGGGTGGGGGGAGGAGAGAGGGCTCTTTGGTGAGGCTCTCTCCTACCCAGGAGAAGCACTCACAAGTGCCCCAGCCCTGACTGATGCCTGGGGCTTCTCTGAGCTCGGCCCTGTCCTAGCAGGGTGCGGTGAAGAGGAAACAGATCCCTCAGGACCTCGACATGTAACCAAAGGAAGCAAATGCTTTCTCGGTAACAAAGGAGGCTCCGAGATGTCTCGATAGCTTCCCTCTCAAATAGCTAAAAGAAAAACAGAAAAGACAGGGAGGCCACACATGCATTTATGGAGACGTCCACACTTGGGAGTCTGGAGGACAGGGGAACTTGAAAGGGAAAAGCTGGGAAGTGGCCCAATATGCAGAAGCAGAGGTCAAGGAGTCAGGAGATCTCAGCATGACATGGCTGAAAGGGGCCTGAAAGTTCTGCCAGCCGAACTTCACAGCCAAAGCCTCACGTCTTCGGCAGCTTCCCTGCCAAGAGTCAGTCCCCCTGCTCTTGCACTCGCCACTGACATGGAGAGCATCACCTCCCCAAACGCCAAGGTCCACCTTTGCACACCTCTGCCCAGTAAAGAGCGCTCCCTTCTAGGATTCTGAAACCTACCCTCTCCTTTATCTCCGCCCACTGGTCCTAGGTCCCCTCCCTCGAGACCCCACAGAACAAGTCCAGTCCTGCCTCCCAGACACAGCCTTTGCAGCCCTGAGAAATGCCCAAATTCCCCAGCACCTGTGAAACCTTCACAGCACTTCTGAAGGGGGCTGCAGGATAGAGCTCTCTCTTCTTAACAAACAGGTCTAGCCTTTCTGGTTAGGAGAGCTGTCTGGACAAAGAAAACCAATCCCGCTTGTCTTTTGAACCTGCAGCCGGATGGGGATGGGAAGGGAACAATAGCCCCGGCAGAAGTGGGGCGAGGCCTGACTCTTCACTTCTTAATGAAGGTGTGAACTTTGAAGCTTTATTATGAACACTTGAAAGCCTAGCCCTGGTTAAGCTCCTTTCCGAAGCTCTCAGTCACCCTGGATAATGAGGCCGCAGCTGTGTGGGAAGCGCTGGGGCAGGAGAAAGGGAGGACCAGGGTTATCTAGAAGCAGCAGCCTCGCTGGGCCTGGCAGAAAAGCCACCCTTGGCTGCAGGCTCTGCCCCGTGACCAGGCCCTGGTGGCTTTCAGGGACAAGGAACTCTCTGTTCAAGTCGAAGGAGAGCAGTAATCCTATTAAGGATAGGAGAAAGGCCTGGGGAGTCCTTTTTACCTTTTTCTAACTTCCTAGGTAATAAAAATAATGCCTCACACCTGGATGGCGTCTCACATCATCACGTCCTCTTGATTCACACAAAAGTCTCTGTGAGGCAGAAAGGACAGTGGCTTAGAGAAGTTAGTGCCCCTGCCTGAGGCCACTTGGGCAGTAAATGGCAGGTCAGCTAGCTCCAGCCCAGGTCTCTGTCCACCCCACAACTCTTCCACCCCACCAACTCTTCTCTTGAAGCCTTCAAGGCAAGTCTCCAGGTATCCACGGAAATGTCCAATCACGATCAGTACGCAAACGACAACGAAGTTACAGTCTAATGTTAATCAAGTGCTTCCTGTGTTTCCTAGCACCAGACGTCACCTATTTACAGGCATTATCTCATTTAATCTTCCTAACAACCACATGAGGCTGTTATTATTAATATTATTAATATTGATGGGGAAACTTGGCACGGGGAGGAGAAGCAACTTACCCAAGGTCTCACAGCCAGCAAGTAGCCAGGTCACAATTTGAACTCAAGCTATTTCAAAGCTTATCTCACGTGTCCCCATTGTAACTGTAATGCCTATTTCTTATAGAAACTGGGAAAATCCAAAGAGATAGAAAAAAAGGAAATAGAGGTCCCATCACCCAAAGATGCGTGCTGTATTCACGTCCTGGCTTTTTCCTCTGGGCACTCACGTCTCACACATACTCATTCAGTACGCACTTCTCGAGCACCTCCTGTGTGCCGGGCGCCATTCTGGGTATTGCGGATCCAAATGATCCACAGGTGAGTAAGAGCAGAGGGTCCCTGTCCTCAGGGGGCTGACACTCTAGGAACACGTTCCTGTGTATGTCAGTGTTTCCTCCACCTGCACTGCCCTCATTTAAGGTGCCAGAGGGTTATAACCATTGCGTGAAGAACACACCGGGGGGCGGGTGATTTAAATGGTCATGTGATTCACACCCAACATCTATGTGCTGGGTAGCTCTGTGCTAATGGCCAATGACGGGGCAGCAAATAGAGTGCTGACTTTTCCCTTTCCTACTCTCAGTTCTACAGAGACAGCAATTTACTCTGCATGCTCTGAAGGGCATCAGATCTGCCATCCTGTGATTGCAAGATGGCAACGCGACTGCAAGATGTAACCAGTCCTTGGACAGAACAGGCTCACGGTTAAGAAAATGGAGCCAGGCCTGCCCTCCCAGCTGGGGCAGGAGAACAGCCTCCTAAGTATTGACCCCCGTTTTCTAAACAGGGAAAGTGAGGCTCACAGAATACATTTTCCTGAAATCACTTTGAGTTGGGAATCAAAGTCAGGCCAGCTTTGAAAGGTACCAGGGCTAGGGATTTTTCGTATCTCGGAGGAAATGACTGAGACCCACCCCGGAATGGAGGGAGCTCCACTGGGGGGATCTGATCAGTTAGAATCCAGGCAGCAGCTGAATTCTGGAGTGTCAGATATTAAATTCCTTCCTCCTTCAATCTGTTGCGATATATTGTTTTAGTTGAAGCATATAAGAAAATAGAGCCTCATAAAGATATGTAATTGGAAAGGGAAAATATTTTAAGAGTATTTTTTTTTCAAATAGTTGTGGTTATTCTTCATTGGTACTACACGAAAACTCAATATATGGTAACTTTTTAAACATGAGTTGCAATGTGGAATCTGAAATCATATCAGTGCACTTTTCATACTCAGCTTCATTAAAATCCATTGGTCTGCCTTGTGGTTTTTTTTTTTTAATGTTGAGCCTTCTTTTAATTTATTTATTTTTATTTTTGGCTGTGTTGGGTCTTCGTTTCTGTGCGAGGGCTTTCTCTAGTTGCGGCAAGCGGGGGCCACTCTTCATTGCGGTGCGCGGGCCTCTCACTAATGCGGCCTCTCGTTGCGGAGCACAGGCTCCAGATGCGCAGGCTCAGTAGTTGTGGCTCACGGGCTTAGTTGCTCCGCGGCATGTGGGATCTTCCCAGACCAGGGCTTGAACCCGTGTCCCCTGCATTAGCAGGCAGATTCTCAACCACTGCGCCACCAGGGAAGTCCTGCCTTGTGTTTTGAATAGTTCTTTTACAGATTCATGTTTTGTAACATCATGCATTGGTCATTAGAAAAACATTGGCTCACTGAGTTACACAGATCTTCCAGATATTGACGCATCACATTATGATACCCTCTGGAATTCCTACTCAAGAGAGAATGAGAATGGAAAAAGACAAATAATATCTTAGTATTATTATGAAAATGGTTTTGACTTTGGGGATCCCCTGAAGGGTCTCAGTGACCCCCCAGAGGTTTACAGACCACTTTCAAGAACTACTGCTCTGGAATAAGGGACAAGTGATGACCACTGAGAAATCCAGGTGTGGGTGACTGAACTCCAACCTTCTGAAGGCAGGAAATACATGGGAAGCTGAAACTGAGACAGAAGCCCAGTCCCGTGGCTGGGAAAAAAACAGATTAAGAGGGCTTGCCCAGGTGCTCAAGGGTCATCCCCCAGGGCTTCCCTGGTGGCGCAGTGGTTGAGAGTCCACCTGCCGATGCAGGGGACACGGGTTTGTGCCCCAGTCCGGGAAGATCCCACATGCTGCGGAGCGGCTAGGCCCGTGAGCCACGGCCGCTGGGCCTGCGCATCCGGAGCCTGTGCTCTGCAACAGGAGAGGCCACAACAGTGAGAGGCCCGCGTACCGCAAAAAAAAAAAAAAAAGAGGTCATCCCCCAGTGAGCAGCAAAAGATAATTGAGAAGCTGCAGAGGGGCCCACAAGGCAGGACCCAGGCACTGGACCCTATAGGCCAGAGAGTGCACTGAAGCCCCACTGAAGACACTGAGTCACCACCGCCTTCCTCAGCTAGACAGTGCCAGGGAGCGGAAAGGAATGCCAGCTGGATGGAGCTGGGAGCAGAGGCCAGGGATGCAGCGTCTGAGATGCATGCTGAGGACGTGAATATATGAGAAAGAACACCTTCTAATTCTAATTACCATCTCTTTTGGTGTTGGAGTCAAAATAAGAAGTGTCTAGAAAAAACAGAATCAAGCAATAAAGGATCACAAGAGGGAAACCTCCGCAGGAAGTGTCTCAAGTCTTCATTCTCCTGCCACACTCCTATGTCAGGTTCTCAGCACCTATCTTCCTTAACTGGCCTCCGCTTTCAGGATTGGCCCCCCCAGTCTAGCCCCAACCCTTCAGTCAGAGCTATGTTTCTACAACACAGATTTGAGCATCTTACTCCATGCTTAAAATCTTTAATCATTCCCTGCCATTTCTAACAGGTCAAGGGCAAATTCCTTAGGGAGGCACAGAAATCAGGCACCAGCTGGCCCCTCCTGCCCTACCCACTCGTCCCTTCCTGTTCCACCACTGAACCCTCTGTGCAGCCACCAGCACTTCCTGCCACCCCTCAAATACACCAGCCTATTCCCTGCTTTTGGCCTTTGCACAAGTTCTTCCCAGGGCGTGGTGGACCTTGTCCTTCAACATCCGGTTCAGTTATTACTTCCTCTCCAATGGAATCTGGCACTTTCTCTACCTGTGTACATTAGGATCCATGTGTTTTTCAAGATGTGATAGCCATTAGTGTTGTTCTCTAGATGTTTCTGTTCTCCCCAAAGTCCCTTCTGGGTCCATGGTAGAATTGTACTTCCTGGTTCTCGTGTGGTTAGATGGAGCCTAGTAACTAATTCCAGCTCTGGACAATGAGTTCTGTGAGGAAGTGAGAGCTAGACGGAGAATTTAATCGCCAGTAAAAGGCCATCAGGGATCTCTTCCCTCTGACACTGCAATGGGTATTATCTGAGACGGGCCTGCTCCTTCAGCCTAGGTCCCCTAGAGATTCTGATGAGCAAAGAAAGCACCTACCCTCGCCAACACCTCCTCAGTCTCCCTGCCAACTCATGATGTATCTATAGTGTATCTTCTGAGATTTGGGGATTATTTCTTCTTAAAAAAATTTTATTTATTTATTTATTTGGTTGTGTTGGGTCTTCGTTTCTGTGCAAGGGCTTTCTCCAGCCACGGCAAGCGGGGGCCACTCTTCATCGCGATGTGCGGGCCTCTCACTATCGCGGCCCCTCTTGTTGTGGAGCACAGGCTCCAGACGCGCAGTCTCAGTAGTTGTGGCTCACGGGTCTAGTTGCTCCGCGGCATGTGGGATCCTCCCGGACCGGGGCACGAACCTGCGTCCTCCGCATCGGCATGTGGACTCTCAACCACTGCGCCACCAGGGAAGCCCTGGGGATTATTTCTTTTTTTTGCGGTACGTGGGCCTCTCACTGTTGTGGTCTCTCCTGTTGCGGAGCACAGGCTCCGAACGCGCAGGCTCAGCGGCCACGGCTCACGGGCCCAGCCGCTCCTAGGCATGTGGGATCCTCCCGGACCGGGGCACGAACCCGTGTCCCCTGCATCGGCATGTGGACTCTCAACCACTGCGCCACCAGGGAAGCCCTGGGGATTATTTCTTAATGCAGCATACCCTAGCCTAACTGACTGAGGTGGTGACCAGAAATGGCCAAGCCATAAGGCTATCCTGACTCTGAGTCTTAAACAGGGCTGACCCAATCAGACCCAACAGAAGTGCGTGTGGACCCCTCTGTCTCTTACCCCCACCCCGTCCTTCAGATATCTTGGACCCTTTCTATCTGGACTTGGCTCTGTCCTTGTTCTTTGCTCCACTTCTGTGTCTGCCTGATGCACAGACTTCTCGGCTCTGCCTCTCGTTTCTAGTTTCTTTGACTTAATGGTGAATGTTTGCCTCCCTGGGTTTGCCCTTCAGTGCTCTCTAGCTGTTGTTTTCTCTTACTCCCTGTGATATGAAGGAACATGGTCCCCCAAAGATGTCCATGTCTTAATCCGCAAATTCTTCCATGGCAAAAGAGGCTTTACAGATGTGGTTAAGGGAAAAACCTTGAAATGTGGAGATTAGCCTAGATCATCTGGGTGTGCCCCATCTGATTGCATGAGTCCTTAGAAGTGGAGAACCTTTCCCAGCTGAGTCAGAGAGGGAGCTATAACTGTGAAGAAGGGTTAGAGAGATACAACACTGCTGGCTTTGAGGACTGAAAAGGGGCCCATGAGCCAAGGAATATGGGTGTTCCCTGGAACCTGGAAAAGACATGGAAATAGATATTCATCGTAAGCCTCCAAAAAGTAAAACAGCCCTGCTGACACCTTGATTTTAGCTCAATGAGACCTGTGTTGTACTTCTGACCTATAGAACTATAAGATAGTAAATCTGTGTTGTTTTAATCCACAGAGTTTGTGGTTGTCTGTTACAGCAGCAGTAGGGAGCTCATACGTACATTACCACCCCCTTTCAGTCTGCTCTGGAAAGCTTTCCTATCTGATGGGGCCAAGGCCACAGGGACATTCTCCAACTTGTCCATGAGGTTGGAGGAAATGGTAGAACCATGTTGTAAGTCAAAGTCCACCCTGACTGGGAAATTATGAGAGCAGGGCTGTGCACCGTACACCTCTGGAGTACAGCCTCTGGAGACTAGAAGGCCTGCCTTTGTCATACTGAATCTGTCTGTTTACTGAGTTTATTCCTGAATCTCTGAAATGCGAAGGTTTCATTTATTTTTCTAAATGATCTTCTCTGGCTTTTATTTCCCGTGTATGAGTTCTCCCAAGCCACTGTCCATTTAACTGAGAAACAGAAAAGTAAAGGCCATAATATTCAAGGTGGCTGCCACATCAGTCTCTGCTCTGCTTCTGAGATGTCTATGGGACTGGAATTATAGGTGTCAAAGGAAGAAGAACCAAAGCCAGCACAAAGATTGAGAGAAAGCCAGATGTGAGGTTTGAATGCTAACTCTGATGTGTCCTAGCTGTGTGACCTTGGACTAGTTGCTTAACTTTTCTGAGCCTCATGTCCTTCATTTATAAAATTTGGACAGTAATGCTTACTTGCAAGTTTGTTGCAAAGATTAGGCAAGATAATGTACATAATGCACCCAATAGAGTACCTGGCATACAACAGGCACACAACCTACAGCATCTTGTAGGAGTGGAGCACAGAGGAACACAGGATGTGAATTTCATGTTGGTCAACCATCTAACCACTAGGGGGTGCTCAAGAACCCCCTTCACATCATCCCCAAGGAGGAGATATTTAAATCTTTGTTAGGCTAAGAAAACAATAGTACATCATGCCAGGGTTAGAAGTCTTCAGGGGAAGGAATGGAAGAGGTGAACACTTCTTTGTCATTTGCTGATTCTCGGTTCTCTCACCACTGGTGGCTTTTCTCTCTTCCCTTCTATATGGCTGGTGTAGTCAGAAGAACCAAGGGCACTGGTGTGCTACAGCCAAGCCTAAAACTGCTAACTTTTCAGAAATTCTGCCAGCTGGTTGTCAAACAGCCATTATTAGATATTAAATTATATAAACTTACAAGTAAATAAACTGTATTAAGAACAAAGGTAATTCTCAAAAACCATCATTTCCTAATTATTTTATAGCATTTTACTATGAGCTATGCTCTTGAGTTATTCGTGTCTATTGTGTCTTTATGGCAGAAATCCTATCTGATGATGTGCTACCGCACACCTCTTCCCAGCCCAACATTCAGTGACGTCATGTTGGTAGCCTGAAATCCTCCATGGTGGGCGTATTCACACCACACAAATTGGCAAACACTGAACATCAGGGCTTGATGTATTGTTTTGTTGATTGTCTAGAGCGAGGGCAGCAAACTCCAGTCCAGGGGCCAAATGCAGCCCACTGCCTGTTTTGTACGGCCTACTGTGAGCTCACAGGTTAGCAGTGTGAGCTGCAGAGACCCAGCTGCACCTCCCCCTCTGCCCTGGGTTGCCCCCTGCTCCCAGCACCTGCTTCCCTGGCTGGTGGCCATCCCTTGCCACTGCACAGGATCCATGCTGGTTGCCACCTACACACTAGAAACTCTGCTCTTGGCAAGTGTGCGTACCCAGCTGTAGAACTGCAGTCCAGGAGCTGGTGACTTGGCAAGTCCTTCTGCCTCTAGTTAGCTGCCCAGGTTAAGAGGGCCGGGCTCTCTAGAAGAGAAGGATGCACCAGGATCTGGGTGTCACTGGGACAGAGAGGAAAACGGACCTTGGCAGTCAACAGGAGCTGCTGCCCTTCTCGTAGGCAAAGTCCTTTCGAAGAAGTGTGCTTCCTATACTGGAGGATGGTCTCTGGCTGGGAGAAATGTGGGGCTGGCAGCGATAGAGAGCAGCTCAGTCTAGCAGGCAAATAAATAATGATAATCCAGTTAGTGGGTCTCATAGGTTGGAGGCATGGAGGTAGCTGGCTGGATCTAAAAGTAGGGCATGAAGAGCTGGGCTAGCAAAAGGAAAAAGCCATAAGGGAGTGTGAACACACAGTTCTCCGTGGAGTTCTGCTCTGCATTCATTGGACCAGGCCCAGAGGTTCAAAGAGGAGCGCCATCTCGGAAGGAATGTTCTTTCCCTCTTTGGGGGATAGCACATTATGCTGGACTTTGGCCAAATCCTGGCTTGCCTCATCTCCCAGGATTAATTTTAATGGCCTCCCAGAAAGATTTCCATTCTCCACTTCTCGACACAATGTGTGAGGGTTCCCAGCAGAGAAGTAGAAGCAGATGCCCTCCTTCCATCTGGTGATTTATTGGCCAGGAAGACAAAAGGGGTGGGGACACATTCTTTATGAGTCTGAAAAGCCCAGGGTGAACCCCAGAACACTCCAAAAGGTGAGAATCTATCCTATCACATCTCAGATAAGGGAGTCATGTACTTCAGGTCTGTAATATGTTTCAGATTAGGCCACACTTGCCCATGCATTGCCACGCCTACCCAAACTGGAACAGAGGAATGAGCACACACTCTAGAATTACAGGTTCAAATCCTACATCTGTCACTTAACATGAGACCCTATACAAACCACTTTGTATCTCAGAACCTCAATTTCTTCATCAGTAAACTGGGGTTAATTATAACTACCTGAGGGGCAAGCTGTGAAGATGAAATACATATGAAGCCCGATACACACAAGGCCCTCACCGAGTGGGACCTACGCGTGTTAGAGCTAGCAGACTCGCAAAAAGCCAACTGCTAAATACTCAGAAACCTTGCCAGCCAGTGGTTAAACCATTTGCAGCCTGAAACCATCCACAGCATTAGTGCTGACACCCCAGAAATTAGCAGGGCTTTTCTTTTTTCTGGAGATCCGGTTCACCAGCACACCATTGTTTTCATTATTATTTCCCTTCCTCTTCCTCATATCCTGGAAAGACCCCTGTGAGGTAGTATCATTACCCCCATTTTACAGATAAAAAAATGAGATTTAGGTTAAATGACTTGTCCAAAGTCAACAACAAGTCATAAATATACAAATATTTTGTCTTCAACTATAGTGCCACGTATATGGGAAAAGAATCTAAAAAAGAGGGGATATATGTATCACTTTGCTGTATACTTGAAACTAACATTGTAAATCAACTATACTCCAATAAAAAGTTTCTTAAACCCTTAAAAATATATAGTGCCACCTCCACTCTACCAGAGTAGCCTAAGTAATTTTGAGTGCACACAGATCCTGTCTTGGCTTCTGGTACCCCTTTTCCAGACACTTCAGAGGAGATGTGACCTTTCAGGGCCCCCGCTCCCCCCTGGACAATTTGGTTTTATCATCACATTAGAAAGCTGAAGCTCTGTGCCTCCTGCAGGAAGGTCCCACCTCATCTTCAAGGTTTCCCATTTGTTAATTTCACTGTGTATTCATCACTGCATTTCTACAGATACTTCACCCTCTATACAGCATCCTTAAGCTAAGTGGCTTCAAGGGCTCCAGAAACATTATCTCATTGTCCCCTTACATCCCAGTGGAAAGGGTTGGAGACTGGAGCCCTTATTTTACAACTGAGAAAAGTGACTTGGCCAAGGTCACCAGAGGAATTGGAGGCACTGGCAGCCTGGCTCTCCTTTCTCTCCAGCCTAGGCTGCCCCACCCACTAGCAAAGAGCAGAGGAGCAGCTGCAGCCTCTCTCCTGAAGGAAGAGAAAATGTCAAGGGCTATCAAGACTCTAGCTGCAGGGCACAAACTCATTACCAGCTAGGGTTAAGGATGAAAAAAAAACCCCCTACATGATGTACTACCATCCAATTATGAGCTTCACCCAGGCTTGAAGCAGTTGACATTGTCCACAATCAAGATGCTAAACCCAGTCTGGATGAGGACATAGTTTGCATTCTCTGGCTGTGGGATGATACTGAAGTAGATCTGGGAAAAATAAATAAATAACATGGAGAGAGGTTCACACTGCCAGATTATTCAAGCTGACATTATTACTATCACGCCCAGTGATTAAGAAGAAAATACAGGCAGAGTCCCACTTGTCTAATTTGATTATCAGAGAGGCTTTGTGTTGATTACTAACGTCTGCTTGTAATTGGGGACAGAAAAGCGGTATCCAACCAGCTGAGAGCCAGGAAATCACACACAGGGACCTACGATCTGTGTAAATGAAATTTAATAATAAATGGGATGTGCTCCCAGATAAAGTAGTAAATAACAGGCAGAGAAAGAGGAGGTTCAGATTATATAGGTGGGAAGGGGATTGTGGCCAACCTGGCATATGTGGAGAAATGGCCTGTGTTGAGAGGGGAAGATGGGCTCAGGAGTAAAATGAAGGAGACAGAGAAAATGAAAAAGAAGACAGTGAATTAGATACGAGATTATGGTGTTGGTCTCAGGAGAGGTGATTATAAGTACTGTTGGGGGCAGTATACAAGAAGACTTCTGTGTGTAGAGAGAAAAACGTGGCCAAATATGAAGGACCCCAGAGCCAAGCAGAGAAAGATTACAAGATGGGGGACAGCATCTGCGTGAAAACCACTGGTGAGCTGCATAGGAAAGCAGGGGTGGTCTCAGCATTCTCTCTGCCCCAGCGTGTTAGGAAAGACCCGAGGTGGCCCTGTAGTAGTACTGACTGGGCACCTGACTCCCGCAGTGGCCATGCCATCGCCTAAAGATACTGACAACATGCGCAACCTACATGCAAATGGAGCTGTAGAAGTGGTGCTGTCACTAGGCAACAAATGCTAGGCTTGAAGTCAGGAGCCCAGGCGCTGTTCCTCCTCATCTGTAAAATGGGGATAATAGTGTAGTTTGTACTTGGGGGCGGAGGGACAGGGGAAGAACACAATGTAAAATAAGGGGAATGAGGGCTTCCCTGGTGGCGCAGTGGTTGAGAGTCCGCCTGCCGATGCAGGGGACACGGGTTCGTGCCCCGGTCCAGGAAGATCCCACATGCCGCGGAGCGGCTGGGCCCGTGAGCCATGGACACTGAGCCTGCGCGTCCGGAGCCTGTGCTCGCAACGGGAGAGGCCACAACAGTGAGAGGCCCGCGTACTGCAAAAAAAAAAAAAAAAGGGGTAATGAGGTAGCCCTGTAAAGACTAAAGCTGTAAGATCAGCATGTTACAGGTCACAGCAGAGATAGGCAACGTCACATTAAAGGAACAGAAAAGGCACTGACGCAGAGCAAGAGCCTGACTGAAAGTGGTAAGACCTCCATAGAAGGAAACTGTGCAACCAAAGGGGGCCTGATGGGAAATGGAAGAAAACAAGAAGGACCAAGCTCAGTGCCCCTGCCAGTGAGTTCATATGATGCCTTACCACAGACCTAGAGAATTACAGTCCCATAAACAAGAGCACACCTACTGTCACCATCCTAGGATGAGGTTATGAAATTTCCCAACCATCTAACTCTATGCCTTGGTTCTGTGTTCAACAGCCAATCCTCAACTCAGCTTATTCTACTGGGGAACCACTCTGCTAATTTAGAGTTTCCCCTGAGTGAGCCCCAGGAGGATGTGCTGGCCTTCCTTGGACAGCAAGACCACTGGGTTCACTGAGCTTTTTCCAGGTGAGCAGATAGAGAGGAACCCTGATCTCTGATGTAGCAGTGAGGTTCTGTTCTGCCAGGAATCTGCCAGGCTCCAAGGTATGGATTTGCACCAGACATTGTCCTTGCCTTTGAAGAAGCAGTTGATGGGAAAGCCAGGCATAGCAATAACAGAATGTGGGAAATGCTCAGGAGAGATCTGTAGTTAAATGACTCTGGGCCTCTGCATCCCTCAACTGTAAAATGGGGTTATGGCATAAATGAGTTTATACATGGAAAGCACTCCAAACAGTGCCAGGCACACAGCAAGTTCTCAGTAAATGTTGGCCATGAACAATTAATTACTGGACACAGTAGCATGAGTCTCCACTTCACTGTATCTACTGTCCTCTTGACTTCGGAAACTTTTATTGCTTAATGCCATTTTTACAGCTCTCACGTGCTTTCTCATTATTGTTTTGTGATTATCAGAATATAAACACTATGCAACATGCAAAAGAAAAAAAACAACTTTGTTCAAGACTGAAATAATAATTTATAAAGTAGGGAACAGAAAGATCTTCTAACACATTCACAAGTTATTTTAATACTTTCCAAATAAATGCCAAGGAAGGGAATGTTTATATATAGCATTCAAAACAGGCCCCTCCACTTTCTCGGTGAATATGCACCAGCTTGTCAATGTCCCCATTGTGCAGGGCCCAGAGCTGGATATAATTAAATCCTATTACCCAGGAAAACTTGCAGCATAGTTGGTCTGACACATTTAATGATTTGTTAACTCAATCTGCAAATGTAATTAGAATAACTCTGTGTCTGGGAGATGGGAGATGAATCTGAGGATATGATGCCATGTCTGCCCTTAAAGAGCTTAAAATCCAATGGGTGGGCTCGATATGGAAATGGCTAAATATGGTCTCAGGCAGAAATAAATGAACACTAAGTAGACATTCAGCAGCTAGAAGCACCAATCTCTGAACATTTTGAGGGCAAGGTTTTATCTGTGCCTCTTCATCTGTCATGAAAAGATGTCCTAGCACAGCAATTGGAAATCTGAACTCTGGGTATAAATCCCAGCCCAGGCTCTTGCCAATTGCATGATCTTGGTTGCGTGAGCTCGTTAACTTCTCTAAACCTCAGTTTCCTCATCTTTAAAATAAGGATAACAACAGTAACTATATCATAGGGCTATCTCATTGGGATAATATCTCTATTATCTCACAGCAGTAGTAAATATCTCATTGGATTAAGGTTGGGATAATGGATCGAAAACATGTACCACAATACCTGCCACATAATAAATTAGTACTAATCTTTCTCTGCTCACTTCCCCTAACACCGAGCATAGAGCTAATCCATAGTAAGCACCACTAGTCAATTTTAAAGAATGAAAAATGCAAGATTGAAATAAAGAGTAAATGAATTATTTAATTAACAAGAGAAGTTATTGTGTGGGAATAAAGGTGGAAAAGTAATTATTCTTGCTTGGGGAAGCAAGGTGGTTTCTTTGAAGATATGGCATTTGAGAGAGCCCTAAAGGCCGGACTCACAAGAGGCATGAGCCTGCATGGTATGTTTGGAACAGGATAGATATGCAGAAAATGAGGTTGAAGCCTTGGTAGCAATCTAAGAATTGTGGAGCTTCTCTTTGGGGAAAGAAAGGCCAGTAGAGATTTTAGTGGAGGGGTTTGGTATAATATCTGTTTTCTAAAGTCATTCTGGCTGCACACAAAGAATGAAGTCGTGGGGGACAAGAGCAGAAGTTTGGAAGAACAATGAAGACATCAGCACAATAGTTCAGGCAGAGATGGTGGGAGTCTGACTAGGGCAACAGCAGTGGGAGTGGAAATGAGGAGAAGGCATTTGAGAACGGATGGAATGTGGATGTAAGAAACAGCAGGGAGTAAATGAAGATTTGAGGTTTCTCACCTGGGTGACTGACATAGCCTTTATCATAGAAAGATCATTATTAAGTCATAGAGAGAAAATGGTGCATCATGTTCTCCCAAATCATGTAATCCTAGATTACAATGGTAGATGAGACCAGGCCCCCAAATAGTCACCACCTGCCACATCAATGTCACTCCTCTGTGTCCTAATTCCAAAGCAGCTTCAGGACATATCTTATTCTTTGAAAGGTCAGACTTATACCGAGTTAAAGTCTGCTTTCCCATAATTTCCAACCTTTAGTCCTAGTTTGGCTTCTGGAATCACAGATCAAATTTGGACCTTCTTTTCTAAGACCATCTTTTGAATTCAGCTGGCTAAATAAGAATTCCACCTTCATTTTTCTAATTTTTCCATAAAAATAACATGAAGTATTTCGTCGAATATTTTGCTGAAATCAAAATACATTGTCTGCTTCTCTCTACCTTATTATTCTGTTAAACCTGTCCCCCCAACCCCTGTAAAATGTGGAGAGGGTCTAGTTATATAAGTGGTCACAAACCAGACACTAATGACCATCAATTTTTGTACAGGTGCTCAAAAACTACTTATTTAAAAGTCTAGCCTAGAATTTTCCCCAAGATCAGCAGGTTGGCTGCCTAATTTCAACTGCAATGGAAAAACGCCTCTGGAATCTCACAGAGCCACCACCAATCTAAGGAAAAGCATATGCTCCTTTTGTGTCCTTGACCACACCAAGCCAGATCTACCCAGCATTCCTTTGTGTTTGCTGGTCGTTCTCATGACACGCTTTTTGTATGCTTGTTCTTTCTCATCACTTGAATTTCAGCTCAAATATCCCCTCCCCCAGGAAGGCTTTCCCTGACCACCTGATCTAGACTCACTCCACCCCCAGCACTTTCCCATTACCTGTTTTACTGTTGGTGTAGCCTTTTTAACTATCTGAAATGATTCTGTTCATTTGTTTGCTTGCTGTAAAGCATAAGCCTCCCGAGAGGAGGGATGTTGCCTGTTACATGTTGTAGTCCCAGTACCAAGAAGGCTGCCAGCCCAGAGTCTGTGCTCTATAAGCTGAATAAGTGTGTGAGTGGTCACTGGCTTAAAATTCTAACTGCCCAGCCTCCAATCTTTTCAGCTTTCACAAACCAGGATGATGTTATTGCTTTCTCCCAGGGTTTCTGTCACATTCACTTTGGCAAGCAACTTTTCCTAGTTGGTCAGAATTAGGTCCAGGACAGAAGTTCCCCAAGCCTCTTCCGCTTCCGGCTGAAAGATGAAATTCTCAGCCAAGTCGAGCAAGGCAAAATGGATCAGATGCCCTGTGCGAGACTGAAGGGAGCTTCCAGCAGTTACTGCCCCCCGCACTGTTCTTCATATAGGGAGGTCTCATCCCCCAGCTGTCTCCTACCGTCATACATGCTCCCCAGCCCCAAGAAGAGGCTGGATCTTCTGCAGCATCGTCCAAGCAACTTCACCACGACTCACTGACCTCCTTCTCTTCCCTGACTCTGGTTCTTGATTCCCAGCTTTAATGACTCACATTAGACCAGACCCTGATAGCAGATGACCACGGAGTTAGTCAATGGATATCACTGGTTGCATGAGTCAGAAAACACTCCAGCTACACAAAATAAGAAGAGGAGTAATTAGAAGTCAGCAGGGAGTTTCATGGAACCCAAGAGTAGTAGGCAAGCTATTGTCCCTGTCTCTGTCCCGCCCCCTATCTTCTTCTTCCACACAGCTGAGTCATGCTCCCCTTTGCTTAACAGCTGGCTTCCTCTCCTTGATCATGGTTTATGTGCTCTCCCAAAACTCTGACTTAATGTGCTATGGCTTTCCCTCTGTCAGGTCGCAAACTTCATCTCAAGTCGATATGACCTTTCAGCTCATATACTCACCACTGAATGACTACAGCCTCTGGCCTGTTGGTTCAATTACTCAATAGAAAAAAACCTGAAAGGCCACTAGCCAGCCAATGAATTGTCTTGTTATTTGAGGTTTCTAATCTTTCGAGGGTAGGGAGTGGGACTTCTTAAGGGGGGGGGTGTGCGAAAGTGAAATATCTCAGAACATTCTAATATGCATAGCATGATATCGTTGCTAAAGTGACTGTTCCCTGCTTGGCCCTGCTTTGTCTCTCTGGATTGGGGCCCAGTTCAAACTTTTGCACCATCCTAGACCTGAACCCCTCTCCCCCTGCCCCCAAAAGTGGGCCCCGTCTCTGCAGCATCAGCTGGATTTCTGATGCCTCTAGCATCAGCCAACATGCTGACACACCTGGGTGCTGACACCCACTACATTGAATGCAGTTAGTCTCAAGCATGGGTGGCACCACCACCACAAAGGTTTTTGGAGAGGTGTAAGAGTGACTTTGGGTTGACCCAATGGCTGGGGTCAGCTACCACCCTTTAGTGGGCAGCGGTCAGGGATCCTTAATTTCCTGCACCATGCAGGACAGTCCCTCCTAACGAAGACATGTCCTATCAAAATGGCAGCAGCACCTCTATTGAGAAACACAAGTAGACTGACAAATCCACCTAATCAATCATCCATGTATATGTTCAGCATCTTTACTGCCTGCTACTATGCTAGTCTGGGAATACAAAGATAAATATATGATAGATTTATTTATTTATATATGATAGACATAATCCTTGTTCTGGAGGCTCTCAAGCCTAAAGGAGAAGAGAGTCACATAAAAATAATACCAAATAGGAAAACATTAATTCTAGATTAAAAAACAATCCCAACTGTATAAGAAAGGAAACACAATCATAGTACAATATTTGACTCAGCAGGGAGTGATATGTCATCAGAATAATGTAAACTCTAATTACTGATTTAACAAAAAAATGTGATGTGACCATTTTGGGAGGATGAAGGGAAAAAGAAGTGGGGTGGTGGTTGTATCAGAAAACCTAATCTTCATCCATTGTCAAAGGAGGTCAATAGATAATTCCAATAAATCGCAGCATAGCTGTATAAGCACATTACTTAGGAATACGGAGGTAAATTCCAGAAGACATAAGTAGGAGAACTGGGAAACAAGGTGGTAAGACAGAAGTCAGCTGTTGTTTGATAATAAACCTTTCAATATTATTTAAATTTTATACATATATTATCCTTTAATGCAAAATTTAATTTTAAAATTATTACAATACAGGCTATGCAATTATTATGAAGCCTATATTGGAGAAACGTACATGATGCTATGCATTTATTCTTTTTTTTTTGCGGTACGCGGGCCTCTCACTGTTGTGGCCTCTCCTGTTGCGGAGCACAGGCTCCAGACGCGCAGGCTCAGTGGCCATGGCTCACGGGCCCAGCCGCTCCGCGGCATGTGGGATCTTCCCCCACCGGGGCACGAACCCGTGTCCCCTGCATCAGCAGGCAGACTCTCAACCACTGCACCACCAGGAAAGCCCTATGCATTTATTCTTAATGTTATAATGTCTGTAATTGGTAAAGCCACGAAAAGGCTTTACTAGACTAAGTATGTAGGTCTGTGGGAATGCACCAGCAATACCCAGCGTATGACTAAGGCGTGCTTCAAATGCTCATATATATTTTCTTAGCACCTCTGTTGGAAGCTTCCCAATCAGCCCACCTGGGGTAGTAAGCAGAACCTCCAGAATCCCAGCATTGGCTGCCACTCAGGGTGTGGAGGAAAGAGAAAGCTATAATACATACTAGAGGGAGAGGAATTGGGAACCCAGGAGAAATTCAAGAGAGAGGGGGTGAGGAGAGAGAAGAGGCTGGGAAAGGAGGCCCAAGAGGAAGCAGGTAAGGATATGAGTGTCTGTGAGGCCCCCAGCTGATTTCAGGGTTTTCCAGTTTTACCACGGTGATTGGTAATTTATCTGCCACTCCTCCTCCATCAGTAAGCTCCTGGCAGGCAAGGACCACACCTCAATCACATCTGAATCCCCTGCATCTAACAGGGGATCGTGCCTGTGCTCCCTAAATAGCAGAGAGTTATTGAGCATTTATTCCTGTTACGTGCTGTTCTAATATATGAGCATGCACATATAACAGAGATACTGTTTCTACATATGAAAACATTTAGTCCTAACAGATACTCAGTGAGGTAGGTATCATTAAATACATTTTACAGAGGAAGAAACTAAAGCACTTAGAGGTTCAGGAACTCTGATGGAAAGATGTTATTTCTTTCCATTTCACTGGTGAAAAAATCGAGCGTCAGAGAAGTGAATGGATTTTCCCAGCATCCTACAGCTGGTCAGCTGCAGAAGGAAAATTTGAGCCCAGGTCTATATGATGACCACACCTTCCAAGGTAGCCAGCCTCCTGGGCAACCTAGTGGCAATTCGGTCCAACTTTGCCAAGCTAATGCTGGGTGATCTCAATGCTGGTGATATTGGTTTTGGGGGTGCAGTTTTGGGGTATCTCCTCTCATCTGTGATTCAAAGAGTCTCTGGATGTTGGTGGAGGGATCACCTCAACATTTAAGATGTTTCTTCTAAATGCTGTACAGTTCTCTGGGCAGCCAAGGCAACCCCTGAACCTATGGAAGCCTGGTGTTCTGCACACTGGACCAGGTGTCAGTTACAAAACCAACACAGTGGGCATTTCCCAATTCATGCAAATATGTTAAGCTAATGGTTAGAAACGTTTCAATTAAAATTTTTTTTACCTATGTACTTTTCAGTGCTTGTCCATGTTAGAATCTAGTGTTGAATGATGTCTTATATACTTAGCTATTTTAAGTTTCATATATCAATATTTTATGGTGTTCCACAAACAGTCCCATTCAAGACATAGATAATTCCAACCCCACTGCCTCTCCTGTCCATCTTTGCCTGCTCAGAGCTCAGGATAATAGTAGCTGTGAATGAGGAAAATGACTCACAGATTTTTTTTTAAAGGAGGGGGGAAAAGTCATTGTTATGTCCACCTTCCTTTCTAAGCCTAACTCTTCCATTTGTACAATGGATCCCGTCCCTTCCCATCTCCTCGATGACTTCACTTCTCTCCATCTAATGCCTATGTTTCAGGTATTCTTTATACAAAAATTTATCAAAGGGTCTGTCAAGGCTCACTTTCACCTCTTCCCTTTCTCTCCTGAAGTCACTCGAATCAGGTTTTAGGTCCCACTATTCTTCTGGAAGAGCTCTTGCAAGGTCACCAGTGACTACACATGGCAAACCCCGACAGTCAATCCTCAGTTCTCTTGTCAACTCTCAGCTCACTTCACCCCCTCTTTCCTGAAGCACTTTCTTCACTTGGTTTCTAGGCCATCACTCTCTTGTGGTTCTCTTCCAGCTGCTCCTATCACTCATTCTGGGTGTCCTTCACTTGCCCAGAATGGAAACCCCTTATGCCCCAGAGCTCAGTTCTTGGGATGTTTCTCTTTTGTATCTAATTTCACTCCCTGGATGATGACCTCATCCTACTCTGTGCTTTAAAATGCCACCTGTACTCTCGACAATTCTCAAATTTATAACTCCAATCTGGACCCCTCCCTGAAATCCAGACTTTTATCTACAAGTGCCTTCTTGACATCTCCTCTTGGATGTCTAAATAACATCTTAGACCTAATGGGACCAAAACCAAACTCCTGGTTTCCCCATTTAAAACTTCCCTCCCACGTGTTTGCCCATTTTGGAAATGGCAACTCCATTCTTCCAAGCAGCCAAACTTGGAGTCATGCTTGCCTCCTTCCAGCCCATCAGCCAATCCTGTGAGGTCTACCTTCAAGATGTGTCCAACATTTTATAATATTTCCTGCATCCACCCTGGTGGAGCCACTCCCATCTCCACCTGGATTGCAGCAACAGACTCCTGCCTCTCTCTCTGCTTCCCCACGCTGCTTCTCATTCTGGTCTCCCCCTAGAAGCCAGAGTCATCCTGTTAAAATATATCCTTCATATATATATATATATATATCCTTCATATACATATATAAATATATCCAGCATATCCTTCCTTTGCCGAATATCCTCTGCATGGTTTGCTCCATCAGTCCCTCAGATCTCTGTTCAAATGTCAGGTAATCAGAGAGCCCGTCCCTAACCACCCTATTAAGAACACTAATCTCCACCTACCCACTGCACTCCCTATCTCTCTTACCCAACTTTACATTTCTTTCTCTCTGTCTCTCTCTCTCTCTCTCTATCTATATATATATATACACGCATGTGCACACACACACACACATATTTATTTATTTTGTTATATACTTATTTGTTATCTCCCCATGAGTCCCAACACATTGCCTTTTATACTCACTGCCTTATCCCTAACACCTAGAACAGGGCCAAACTCAAAGTAGGTCAATAAATATTTGTTGAATGAATGAATGACCTCAGTGCAAGAAGTGCCAAAACAGAAGTGTGAACACAAAGCAGGGTAGGATCACCTTTCTGGAGAGGAAGAGGCAGTCAGAGCAGCCTCCTTGGATGAGACCATATGACATTGCTTGGCACAAGTTTGAGAAAGATTGTCCAATAAGAAAGTAGGAATTACGTTGAGGCTTGAACCTAATTCCAGTTCAAATGTCACTGTTTACAGGCATTCTTTTCTTTGGTAAAAAGTCAAGTGTGCCTCACGTCCAAACTCCTTTCACATAAAAGGGATCCTGCCTCTGGGCTTCTTCCCAGTGCGCAGCAGAAAAGAAGGCTTATGGCTGTCAGCATGGGGCAACTTCACGGTCATGGTTCAGCCACAGAGAGGATGGGCAATAAAGAAAACTGGCTCAGAGATTTTAAAGAGCATGTTTAGCCAAACCGGACTCGCAGGAGGTTTACCATTGCTGAGGATGTTTTGTTCTGTTGGACTGGCTGCAACTAGTAATGCTCTGAGAGAAAGGAATAACCCTCATTCACAGAGGGGGCACTGCCTGGGCTCTGGAGAGAGCAGGTTAATTCCAGCAGCTGCCACTAGAGGTCCATTCACAGCTAGAAATAAGAAGAGGCATCATTCCTGCAGCCTTTTCAGGGCTCCTGCGGAGTTGCCTGCCAGAGGGTCTGCCCCCAGAGTATGTGGAGCTCACATCACAGCTTCCAGTCCTTCTGCTGTGGCTTTTTTTTATCCCCCAAAGACCTCATGTTGGGTCCTCTTCACCCCCAAACTGTGGAAGGACAACCCCTTCAAAGTGCTGGCTGTCGCAAGCCCATGGCTTGAGGGTGGACAGATGAGGAGGTGGTTCCTTGTCACTAAATAAACATTGCTACATTCAGTAGTAGCACTGCAATTACCCTAAGCAGGTCACCTTCCTGCTTCATGCAATAAGTATTTCACGAAGATCTACCTAGGAATAGAGTCGTTTTCATACAGTAGAGATGAGTGCCCAGTCTGAAGGAATCCATCAAGAATCCTATGAGTGGTGAACTGACAGCTCGAATAATACACCTGTTCGGTAGATTCATGCCTCAGTATGGCTTTATATGGTTCTCAGGTTCGTCTGTAGGTGAGTTAGAAGTAGCAGCCCTGTGGGTTTTAGAGTCCAGTTATCCTTTACTGGCAGATCCATTCTATATTTTTAATCAAAGTTAAATCTACATAACACAAAATTCACCATTGTAACCATTTTAAAGTGTACAATTCAGCGCCTTCCATCACATTCACAGCACTGAACAGTCATCACTACTATCTAATTCCAGAACATGTTTATCACCCAGCAGAGAAACCTGTATCCATTAAGCAATCTCTACCCCCTACTTCCTTCAGCTCCCTGTAATCATTAACCTGCTTTCTGTCTCTATGGATTTAATCTATCATTTTATATAAGTGCATTTATATAAATGGGCATTTTATATAAATGGCATCGTACATTGTGTGGCTTTCTGTGCCTGGCTTCTTTCACTTTGCGTAAAGCTTTGAAGGTTGAGCCACGTTGTGGCAGGTATCAGTACTTCATTCCCCCGATGGCTGAATAATATCCCATTGCATGGATATGCCACATTTTGTTTACCTACTTACCAGCTGATGGACATTTGGGTTGTTTCCACCTATCTTTTACCTATTAAATAAATAGATAATATGAATAATGCTCCTACGGACATTGTTGTACAAGTCTTTGAACACCCCTTTTCAGCTCTCTTGGGTATATACCTGGGAGTGGGACGATTGTGCACTTTCACACTGAGTACCCACTCTCTACCAGGCATCGAAGTACAAAGAGGAATGAGATATGGTCGCTCCCTCCCCCAAGTAATCTCCTTCCATGCTTTCTGCGTGCTGTTCATTTGTTCACCAAAGGTGTACCAGGCCCTGGAAGTACATCCATGAGCAAAACACACGAAGGTCCCAGTTCTCATGGCGCACACAGTTGGGTGAGCAGATAAGAATGAAGAAAATAACCCTGCAACTGATGATCAAATAAGATAATTTCAGATGACAGTGGAGGGCAATTTTAAGTAAACACTAATATTCAGTTGTCTACTAGGAAGTTCTCAATTGCCACAGAAACATTTAATAACTAGCATGTCCAAAACTGGGCTCAGCACCTTTATCCCATTCTCTCCCCACCTAACCTGTTTACCTTCCTAGTTTCCCTAACTCTGTTCTTGACCTATCTAACCAGTGATTCAAGCCACTGGCCTAGAGTCCTCCTCAACTCTCCCTTCTCCCAAATCTCCACATCTAAGAGGTCTCCAAGTCTTCCGTGCTCTCCCTTCCGTGTCTTGAGTCAGTCTTCTTTGCCCCATTACTCTCGCCTCTGCCTGGTTCAGACTAGTATCATTGCTGGATTTTGCAAGGGCTTCCCATCTCTCACCTTTAATCAAGTCTTCACCTCAACACCAAAATTATCTTTCTACTGTGCAAATCCAGTCCTGCCATCCTCCAATTTAAAATCTTCACTAGCCCCCCATTCCACTCAAGATGAAGTCCCAACTCCAGCCTGGCATAAAGAAACCTCCGGCGGCCAGACCCTGCCGACCCCTCCAGCCCTCTATCCTGCTGATCCTGGCATCACCTTCCCTCTAACAGAAATAAAATCCTTTGTTGTCTCCTAATGACACCACAGTTGCATGCTGTCCTCTCTGCCTAGACTATCCTTCCCCCTTGGACTTGACCTTCCATTCTCACCCACCTCATCCTCTTAGAAGCTTCCGCCTTCTTCCCTCCACCCCCACAAGACTGAATTAAAGGCAGTCCTCTGCCCTCTCCAAGCTTAAGCTGATTAGCAATCACGTCTACTTGCCTGCAAGGGCTGATTTTCCTGTAGAATGGGCACATGTCTGTTACTTCTATATCCCTAAGGCTGAGCACTTTCTACAAGCTGTATGCTTAGACGAAGATGTTAGCCCCTCTGAGCCTCAAGTTCTCTTTTGCAAAAGGGAGTTACTACCCACCACAGATGACTCCTGTGAGGATTAAATGAGCAATGCTTTATAAAACAAATAAACAAGAAACAAACAAATTAAAAAACTGCCTAGAGGGCATCCCTGGTGGTGCAGTGGTTAAGAATCCATCCGCCTGCTAATGGGTTCGAGCCCTGGTCCGGGAAGATCCCACATGCCGCGGAGCAACTAAGCCCGTGCGCCAGGACTGCTGAGCCTGCGCTCTAGAGCCTGTGAGCCACAACTACTGAGCCCACGTGCCACAACTACTGAAGCCTGCACGCCTAGAGCCTGTGCTCCGCAACAAGAGAAGCCACAACAATGAGAAGCCCGAGCACCGCAACAAAGAGTAGCCCCCACTCACCACAACTAGAGAAAGCCCGCACATAGCAACAAAGACCCAAGGCAGCCAAAAATAAATAAATAAATTTATTTATTTATTTATTAAAAAAAAAAAAAAAGAGTGTTGTTGATGATTTCCTGAAGCTGGAGGAATTCTGTTCTTCCAAGCCTCCTGTTCAACTTTTGGTCAGTCTTATGAGTGCATTACAGAGAAGAAATGTTAACCAAATTGCAAACGATTAAAAAGTCAGAGGGATAGCCAGGGATAGTATGATGGGTATTTTTCCTAACTGTCTAGAATGTTGAGTGAAAATGACTAAGGTGTTGTGAGTAAGGATAAATGAGTTTTCTCTTCAGATTCCAAAAACCAATTGCATACATGCCAGGCCAGGGTGCTCTTACTTAAGAACAACTCAGGTGAACAGATGGGTAATGTGACTGCTAAAAAAAAATGTGAGTCAGTGTGAGCTTGGTGTTGCAAACTCAGGAAGTAATAGACCCATTGTTCTTAGCTCCAAGCAGATGATATTTGGAATGTGTGGGACCACATCTGAAGAGGAACAATGGTCAAGTACAGAGTATCCTTGAATGAGCAATCAAAATAAAGAGGGGTGAAATGCCAATAATGGAAAATAGACGTCACCATTTATTTCCAAATAGTAGATGGAATCTCAGATGAGTCTAGGTTACATCGTTATACTAAAGGCCAGTTTTGCTCAAAGTCCGTAAAAAGCAAGCACCTGAACACAGGTAACGTGAAGGGCCACTTTGGCTGGTCTAACAATGGCATCTCAGTCTTACCTGTAACCCACTGCCATTGCTTCTGTATTTGGGTAAAGTTAAATATGCATTGTTATTTTTTCCGTTTAACTGAAAAAGTGGAAATCAACCTTACCGTCAGTTAGACTGTGATGTATAGTGTTTCTAACCAAACAGAGGCAAGGCCACACTGGAGCTGAAAAAATGACTTCCAAGAGATTGTTGCTTTCTTACCAGTGACATCTCTGGCCCCATTTTGTTCTTTCTAATTCCTGAGCAAGGATTTCTGAAATGCCAATTTGCTGAATCTCCCCTCTTTCTAATAGCATCCAATACAAAGCTACTTCCTGTTTCTCTAGTCCTTCCTTAGAATCACCCACATCCTTTAACAAACCCCTCCAATGCTCTCTTACCAAGGCACCAAGAGCTCTCCCCCATGGCAGTAAACCTACATTTGTTTAACTATAGATATGCTCCCAAAGGTCTTTGACTGGTGGAATCCAATACAACAAATTTTTATTGAGAATCTATTATGTGTTAGGTACTAGGTACTTGGTGATGAAGGAAAGTAAAGACTTGATTACAGACAAGAGAATAGAGGAATCTGGATCAATTCCAGAGCTACTGATGATAAGAAGAAAAAAGAGAAATAGGAACTAAGCCAGAGTAGTAGAAATTGGACAAGCTATGTGCCAGGGCACCTAGCCTGCCCAAACTTCCTACTGCAGGTCCCTGTTACACAGACATAATCAGACTCTGTACCAAGTGACACAAAATAAGGGTGGACACCAGCCCCCAGTGGGACCTTACAGTCCAGGAGCCCATGACTTGTGTGGCCTTGCTCAAAGAAGATATGTTAGACCAATTATATTCCTATTTCAGGATGTTGAGTTGAAATTCACATAGACCAACCTCAACTGACAATGAAAGTCAGAAGGATTATCAAGAGTTACCCCATTGTAGAGGTAATTGGGTGACCAATATGGACCACCTGCTTCTGAAGGCAGGAAGAAACTGATCAGCAGACAGGTGAGACTAGAGGTTATGCACAGAGGGCAGCAGAGCTGTCTAAAGTGAGGCCATGAAGCCATCAAGAGATAGCCTTTTTGTGCAACAATATCCCCATTCAAATCCCCATGAAACCTGGAGGAACTTGGGTTCTTGTCCTGGATTCTCCTGAGCCTGTCTTTACCACTGATGCCCCTTTTGTTAAGCTAGCTCTTACTACTACAATTAGAGCACTATCCAGGACAAGAAAGAAGGAGGAGGGGATCCTTAAACAACAGCCCAAGACTAGTAACCTCAAAAGCAAAAAGACAAAAGAAGGCAATCAGAGTTCACATGGTGCCTTCTGAGTTCAGCACGGGACCAGGTGAGGGGAGGAGCAGGTGATCAAGGCAAGAAGCAGGTTGCAGATGGGGCCAGTGACATGCCAAGTGGTACCACATCTGTGCTGCTGCCATTGCCTTGCCTGTCATGCCATGGCTTGGGAGTCAACTCCTTTAGGGAGCAACTCAAGTCTCTCCTCCCCACTCCTCCCAGACTCTGTCAACAACTCCTCCTCTCGGTGGACTTTGCTCGAGCTGCGTTTACATTTGTGTGAGCATTTGACTGTTTACCTCCCTCAGCAGATTGGAAGCAACCGGAGGGCAAGAAACAGGCTCGGCTTGTTTACCTCCCTATTCCTGAGGCCTAGTACAGGGCCTGGCACAAAACAGGTGTTCAGTACACATGTGTGTACACAACCAAATGATGAATGGCCCGCTAGGGAGTGTATTCATCACAGCTCTCCAGAGAAACAGACCAGTAGGAAAGATAGATAGGTAGCTAGATAGATAAATAGATGCGCATATATACACATGTGACTATAATACATATGTATAGTATACTATATATATGAATATATATAAAAGAGATTTATTACAAGTGATCATCTCACATGATAATGCAGTCTGACAAGTCCCAAGATCTGCAGGGTGAATTTCCAAGCTGGAGACCCTGGAGAGTTGATGGTTTACCTCCAGTATGAAGCCTGGCAGGCTCAAGGTCTAGGCAGAGCCATTGTTTCAGTTCAAGCCCAAAGGCAGGAAGAAAGCCAATGTCGCTGTGTGAAAGCAGTTAGGCAAGAAGAATTGTCTCATATTCAAGGGAGAGTCAGTCTTTTTGTTCTGTTCGAGGCTTCAACTGATTGGATAAGGCCCATCCACATTACAAAGGGCAATCTGCTTTAGTCAGTCTATGGATATAAATGTGAATCTCATCCACAAACACCCATGCAGATAATGTTTGATCAAACATCTAGCGGCTCCATGGCCCAGCCAGATTGACACATAAAATTAACCATGGGAGAGGTGGAGCTGGGGAGATTGGAGGGGAAAAGGAATTTGTCTTGCTGGGTTTGTATTTAAGTAAAATTTTATTGTAATTAGGCAAATCATTTTTGGTTTTTGGGTGTTTCTGAAAGGACTTTAGGAGCTGTCCCAACTTTGCCTGGGCTCACCCCTTATCTCTTTCCTGGAAGGAGACAGGAAAGAACAGGAACAGGATAAACTCCATCAATTCTGGTTCAGCACATGATTCTCCTCATGGGACACTGAATACTGTGATTGCTGCTGGGCTTCCATTGGCTCACTCAGATAAAAGGAGGGGTGGAGAGACCACTGGGAGTCAAGCTACCACGCCCTCAAAATTCTGAACCACAGAAATCTGGGTCCCTGGGCATTCCTAGGTATGGTCATTGCTAACCCCGATACTGTTGTTTTGCATAAGACTAAATGTTTTCATAAACAAAATGTTTTGCTATTTCAAGAACTCAAAGACTCTGGCCTGCCAGCTTAGAAAGCCACTATCTTAATTCCGCCCCTGGTAAGATGCTCACATTCTTTGTGCTTGGGACAAGACTGTGGCACGCTCCTGCCACCTGGTGGCAACAGTTGTGCAAGCTGAGAGTTGTGCAAAGGCTTTAACCTTGAAGTTCTGATTTGGCCAAAACACAAGACAGAAAGGGCACGCTATGGGACTCACACTAGTGAAACAGAATTATGGGTTAACAGAACAATAAGCATGGGAGAAAAATTAGTGATTACTGAGTTCAACCACCACAATTTCCAGATGAGGAAACTAAGGCTTAAAGATACTTTGTGACTCACTCAAAGATATATAGGCAATAAGTGACCAGAGCCACCTCATCATCAATAATCAAGTGTCATTTCCCTCCAACTCAACATTGGAAAATAATTCTTTCTTTATTTAAGGCAACTAAAGACTTGATTAATTAGCAGAATGGTGAGCAATTAAGCGTACAGTTGACTCTTGAATAACACAGGTTTGAGCTGCGCAAGTTCACCTACATGCAGATTGTTTTCAATAAATACACTGGAAAACTTTTTGGAGATTTGCGACAACTTGAAAAAACTCACAGACAAACCACGTAGCCTTAGAAATATCGAAAAAATTAAGAAAAAGTTAAGTATGTCATGAATGCATAAAATATATGTAGATACTCATCTATCCTTACATAAGCGTAAAGTGAGTGATATTTAATATAAAATTAATAATGTGCTAGTTTTCTTATAACTTTGCTTTCAAGTAATTACATTACCGTACAATATGCCTCTCTTGTAATTAAAGAAATTGCATATCAGCCTATCATCACAGGTAAGTCGTTTTTAAAAAATGTAACAGTGTTTCCAATACTGTATTATGAATATGACTGTAATACTGTATGCCATAAACCTTATAATGATTCATTCATTAGAGCAAAGGCTTAGCTACCATGAAGCAATCATATCAATTGCACTAGGCTACCATAAAGCAGTCATATCGCTGCTTCTTCATTATCAGTGCCTGCATCGTTACATCTGTACATAAATATCAATTTCTTTTTCATATTATCTTTTCATTTTTGATGTCAAGTGTTAGTCATACATACAAGATCTACAGCGTTTTGTATGCTATAAGACAATATTGATGTCCGTACTGACAGTTGATTCATCTTATAAGGAGACAACATAAACTTATGGTACTGATAAATACAGTACAGTGCTGTAAGCGTATTTTCTCTTCCTTACGATGCTCTTAACAACATTTTCTTTTCTCTAGCTTACTTTATTGTAAGAGTACAGTATATAAGACATATAACATACAAAACATGTAGCTTAACTGTGTATGTTATCAGTCAACATACACAGTAGTTGAGTTTTTAGGAGTCGAGTTTTGAGGAAGTCAAAAGCTATACGTGGATTTTCAACTGTGTGTGGGGTTGGTGCTCCTGACCCCATGTTGTTCAAGGGTCAACTGTAATTACAAAGCAAACAAAGGGGACAAACGTCTACTATGATACCTCTTCTGTAATGAGCACAGTCTTTGTAAAAAAGGCTGTCTTTTCAGAAGTGACAAAGTTCTGCCAGGGCTGAATTCTGCTTTGCTCTTTCAGTTTAAAGGAACAGAGATGGATGTGTATCAGCAAAATCAAGTGAATGATCTCTTCCCTCTACAGGAATGGGATATTATTTTTATGTTTATGCTTTTGTTCATAAAATATGTATTAAATATTGCTGTGTTGTGCTAGGTGCCGGGGATACAAGGAGAAGAAAAACAAATGAGATTTCTGCTCTCCTGGAGCGCACTGTCTGGTAGAGAAGGACAAGTTAATACTCAAGTGCCATGGAAGGTGGTAACAAGGATGCTGCACGTGTGCTTAGGGAAGAGGAGCTAGGACTGGAGGAGGCAGCTGTCAGCAGAAACAGAATCTACGAGAGCCACTGGTCCTGGAGAGGGAGCTGAATTCCAAGCATGGTCAATGCCAGAGTGGCCAATAGGAACCATAAAATGGTGGCACTGCCAAAGCTGAAGAGTCAGGTGAGCGTGGGCGTCAAATAGAAGATCCATACGGTCCATTATACCTGCCTGGCTACGGGGAGCTCACCTCTGGAACGCCAGGCGCTGGATGTGGTTGCCACCAGAAACAGAAGGGCAGAGAGATACGGTAACAGAGGGTGGACCACTGAATCCCAGGTCAGGGAAGCCTCGCAGACCGGGCCAAGGGATGGAGATTATTAATATGCATCTTGCCTCTGTCAGGATTGGCCCAGGGACCAGCATGAGGCTGAGCCAGCAGGGAGGGGGGCAGGCAGCACAGGTGGCTTCTGTGGTGAGGATGCCAGCAGGGGTCAGATGGAAGCTCTGACCGTAATGCTAATTCATTTCTCTGTGGGTTTCTGTTCAGACAAATGTCGGTCTCTTGCGGGTTTAGTTTAAACCTATTGGCTGTGTGGGGTCAAAGCTCTACATCCTTGATTTCTTTTAATTTCTAAGTCCCTGATCACCTGAGTTTAAAGGAAGAGATGGTCAAGGTCTTGGCTTCTGGGAAGACACCATAATGCTTTAGAGAGCAGTTGGGAAAACACTACTAGTTTCCCCAGAGCTGAGGTACATTCCAGCCTGTACTATCATTCTGTACTATTCAAAATGCAACATCAGACTGTGAGGTTTTAGGGCAGGTAGTGAGCCTGTGACCTTTAACATGTCTTATCCAACCTCTCCTTGGGAAAAATATTGACTCTTCCAGGTGGAAAGCGGGCTTGGAGCAAAGAAAGATGGAAGATGGAGCTTGGTAGATTCATGGTGTCATGATGCCTTGTCCGTTTGTTGGGTTGGGACACCCTGAGGAACTTTCCACACCCCAAATCTACCCAGGGACATTCAGCTGGACCCTCTGAAGTGAACTTTGGCCTAACTGGCAAGAGTTTTGCTTCCACCAGCGCTTGGCCACACACCAACCCTGAGACCCTGAGATAGTTCTCACTCCCTGACTCAATTTCCTCAACTACTCTTGCTATAGTTTCCAACACTAAGAAGAAAAACTAGTGTTGTGGCCAAAAATGAAAACACCACGCTAGATATTAAACGTCGTCCAGGAGACACTAATTTAATGGCCCCAAAGTGGTTTCATGCCTCCGAGAGGATTTTACTTCCTGGCCTTGGAGAAGCTAAGTGCTGCCTTCTACTTCTGCTCTGCATTCGAAAAGTCATAAATAGTTCACTGTGTTAAGCCCTGTTTTAAAACCTCCCCAGAGCATCTAAAAATAGCCTCTGGCGGCTCCATGCATGTTTCCTCAGGTCTTCCTCTTAGTCTTTCAATATTGGTGGCGACCATTTACTGTTATTGCCACACACAGACTTGCAGAGACAAGAGCAGCTAGGCTGGAAGGCAGAGAGGCAGTGTGTCCGAAGGGCCCCTTGAGAGGTGGAACCTAGCACTGATCTGCTACATACATCCCGGGATGAGAGATGTCGCCTCTTCTTGCCTTGGTTTCCCTGCTAGCAAAAGGAGAGTGGTGGGGGAGTCTCCCTCTCTCCAGGGCGCAGCAAGAATCACCCTTGAGTGGGAAGTGTCAGCAGACTCTTCAGCAAAGCGAGGCCTGCCAGCCGCCAAGTGCTCTTACGACCAGCCAAGTCCACGCTTGTTAAGTGCCTTTGCAGTGCGCGTCACTCCTGTCGTTTCCTATCTTCAGGCCCGAGTGGGGCTCTCCTGCCAGTTTTCCAGCCCCGGGGCATGACCCGAGGCTGAATGTCCATCATAAGCTCCATGGACAAGGGCCAGGAACGGCCAAGCCCAACTCAGCCACCTGCCTGTTCTCTGCATCCATGCCTCTGTTTTCTTTACACTTAACTCCAACAGTAAAGACCACCTCTCTCTGACTCTCAGCCCACCTCCTTCAGGGACGCACCCCCTGCAAACAGACCACCAGCTCAGAGCACTCCTGTCTACCCAGAAGGAAGGGTAGGACAGCACATCCTAGGTGGTCTCTGTGGCCTCTGTCTTCTCTCCAAACACTCCCAACAATGCACAGTGATGAGCTGCATCTCCCACCCCCTGACACCCCTTAACCTGCAAAAAATCAGGCAGATATTTCGCGACAGCAATCAGCTCCCAGACACATCGAACTGTAATGTGATTATGCCATTTACCAAAATGCAAAGAGAGATACTTGAGGTGTTTCTGATTAGGGATGACATTACCCCTCTAATGGGCCACCGCATTAATCAAAGCTGTCGCTATGACAATGGCGATGGTGGGGAAATAACCCCAGCTTGATTCAGGGCTTACCAAATACCACCAAGGAAGAGGTCAGCTTTTGTGAGGGGCACAGCAGAAGAACTGCTTCTTCCTGCTCGAGCAGGGCTTTTTATTGAAATCACACCAGTAACCAGAAAGAGAGGCCTCTGTTTTCTTCCACTGCATTGGGGTTTTCTGGTTCCACTGCTCAAGATGACTGGATAGCACTGTCCTGCGAGGAACTGGGGGAGGAGGTGTTGGTGGGGAGGAACCGAAGGCTGATTTGTGGGGCTGTCAGAGCCTTCTGGTTTCGAGAGCTGTGTGTTAATTGCTGGTGGTCCCCTGGGAATCACGTGGGGCATGAGACCCTGGGGGCAGCGGGAGAGATGACCTGTGGAAAAGCCCAGCTTGTCCCGTGGCGTGAACACTTAGCTCATGCAGCTGTCTCCATCCCAGAGCCTCTGAGGCGTTTGGCAGACACAAGCCCGCCCTACACACCCTGGGACAAGACAGATGGAAGAACAGAGGCGGGAATGAAATGGATCTGACGGGCCCCGGGGGGAAACGCCTCGGCCTCTGCTCTGTGCTGCAGGGAACCCAAGAACTGCAGGCGAGACCAGGGCTCTCAGGAGGCTGGCTCTGGCTCGTTAGCGGTAAACTACTCCACCAACCCAAGTTGGCCCTCTCTCAGGCACAGACTTGCCCGGAAAGGGAGCCTGTGAGGTTGGCGACGTGGCACGGCCTCTCCCCCGCCACAGGGATGGGACATCGGAGCGGACGCAGGAAATCTGATCTACAGTCCAGGTCCTTCTAGAATTGTTTCTGAGCCTTGGTTTTCCCATCTTCAGAGTGAGGACAGTGAAACCTACTCTGCTGTCCTTACGGGGGAGTAAAAGTTCAAACCACTTCATTTGGGGGAGAGCGGCTTGTAAGCTCTAAGAGCACAGACCTTCAAACTCGGCTGCATTTTGGGGCCACCCAGGGGGTTTTATAAAGTCCTGTTGCCTTGGTCCCAGTGCCAGACGCGCTGGTTTCACTGGTCTGCGGGGCGGCCAGGGCATGGGGACTTTTCAAAGCTCTCACATGCAGACAAGGTTGAGAACCGTTGCTCTCAAGTGTTGTGAGGTGCTGTACCCCCCTTTTTTGAGCCTCATTTCCAAAACTAACTTATACTTTTAATGAGGATAAGAATTTTTTAAATAAAAGGATCTTGTGAGGATAAAAGTAGAAAATGCATATGAGAGTGCATAAGGTGGTACACACCAGATTCCTAATTAAGCCTCCAGACCCTCATTAGAGGCTGCTGTCTCTATTTCAGGGGAAAGAGCTTGTCCCCAGAGCTGAGAGCCCAGACGACACCTTGCCTCTTAGCTGTGCCACCGCATACACGTCGCTGGATCACGGGGAACATCTGCGACACCTGAAGCCTTTCACACGGTTGATCTCAATTATAGCAATAACCCGACAAGGTGGCTCGGACTGTTGTTACCACCCTCTGAAGCCACATCATAGGTGATTCAGGCAGTCAGTGTTGGAGTTGGGATTGTAGTCCAAATTTGTCTTGTTCAGAAACTGGAGTTCTTTCTACGACCTTCTTGGTTAGAACTGACCTGAGCCAATTTTGTCATTCAGCGCGTACACGCACGAGGTCTCTGGGCTGCAGGTCTCTATGTTATAATGAAAGCAGTGTCGGGTAGAATTGTGCCACCTAGACTCTCATTTATTAGCAAGCAGGGGCAAAAACAGGCATGTGGCTTACTCTGTGAACTCAATGGTATCCCGAATCAAGGTCCTTTTAGGTGCCCCAGCAGAGCCTTGCACAAAAGCTTTGCTCAGGGCAGAGGTGACATTTTTTAGCACCAAGATCCAGCTAAACTTGCCGTCGGGTCATGAGAAAAAAAAAAATCTCTGATAATCAGTCTAACAAACATGGGATCCATTTGGAGTCCTACGCTCACAGCACTGTTCTACTTAACTAACATACCGACCAGAAGGCTACCAGGACGTTTCCAACCCGGAGTTGCCAGAGGTCTTTCCCAATGGCTGTGAGGAAGGAGGAGGGGTTAGATTATTCACTGAGCCACAACCAAACATGCTGGGCGCTGGATCAGCCTCCTGGGGCTGCTGAAACAAAGTACCACAAACTAGGTGGCTAAAACCCATAGAACTTCATTCCCTCACAGTTCTGGATGCCGGAAGTCAAAAATCAAGATGTCAGCAGGGCCACACTCCCTTAAAAGGTTCTAGGGAAGGTCTCCTAGCAGCTGGTGGAGGCCAGCAATCCTTGGTGATCCTTGGCTTGTAGCTCCATCACTCTAACCTCTACCTCTGCTGTCACATGGCCATCTTCTCTGTGTGTTTCTGTGTCTCTGTGTGCCCTTTCTTCTTCTGATAAGGACACTAGTCATATGAATTAGAGACCCACCCTAATACAGTATGACCTCAAACTAATTACATCAGCAAAGACTTTATTTTGAAATAAAGTCACATTCTGAGGTTCCAGGTGGACATGAATTTGGTGGGGGGCGGCGGACACTATTCAACCCAGTACAAGCACCTACACTGTGCCAAGTGCTGTGGAGAGAGAAGATAAAGGGGACTAAACTTGCCCTGCACTTGGGTTGCTCACCCTCCAGCGATGGAGACCAGCAGGCGTGTGAGCACCCTGAGAGTGGTAAACATGTTGCGGGCGTGGCACGAGGGAGGTGTCGCACCCAGCTTAACAGGGTCATGGAGGCAACCTGCAGGCTGACTTTGGAAGGTCTGGCAGGAGGCACCAGGTAGAGGAGGATGGGAGGGCAGCAGACAGAGGGAAGGACATGTAGATCCAAGGGGCTGGTCATAGAGGGAACAGGACTGGTTCACGGAGACAGGAATGTGGGATCCGAGATAGGCAAGAGGGACAGATGAAGCCAAACTGTTGGATAGGGGCAGGTCAGGAAGGTCCCATGTGCTAGTCTAAGAGAGCTGGGATTTGATCCTATGGAGCTCAGGGAGACACTGGCATCTTTTAATCAAGGAAGGAATGTAGTCATATTTGCATGTTAGAACAATCACTCTGGAGCAATGAAAAGGATCCACTGGAAAGGTTAAGATTAGAAATCGGAAGTCTACGCAAAAGACAAGGAACGATGAGTTTCTGGCATATGGCAGCAACCATGGGGGTAGAGAGAAGAGAACTGATTTAATGTTTATTCAGAAGAGGGAATCGGCAGAACTTCTCGATAGATGGAATGCTGGATGCTGGGTGTGAAAAAGGAGTTGGTAATGACATCCACGGTGCTCTTTTTGGTTTTTTGTTTAATTTTAGTTATTGGGGTCATCCATGAACTCTCTGGGAATGAACCAAGGACAGAAGCCTAGCGACTTCAATATTTAAGAAGCAGGAGGAGAAAAACCAGCTAGGAAAGGATTCATAGAACAAAATAGTCAAGTGACAGGAGAACTGGAGCTACACATGGGGAGAACTAGCAGAGGGCCCCTGGGACACGGTCGGAATGGGGGCCTGCGTGGCGGTATTAGCCTGAGGAGGGGGATCCCCGGGAAGGAAGGCCCCTGGGCAGGCCGCTTGGAGACCCAGGAAGGAGGTGGGGTGGAGACTAGGACCAAATAACCTTACATTGGGCAATTTGCCCAAGTCTTGATGTCCCCAGAACAATGGGTTCAGGTCAGTTCATTCATTTGTTCAATTAACTAGGATGACCAATTGTCCATTCTGGTTTTCCCAGAACTGTTCTGGTTTTAACACCGAAAGCCTAACATCCCAAGAAACCCTTCTGTCCTGGGAAAACTGGTTGGTCACCCTAGTTAACAAGCATTTCCTGCACTTCTGCCACATGCCACGTATGATGTCGGATGGCACGGAACTTAATAATACTTAGAGCAGGCTTTTGAGCACCCCACAGCCTGGAGGGGAAATAATGGGTTACAAGTGCTTAAAAACGGGCAGAGGGTGGATTGAGATTCCTCTCTCTCACTGCCAAGGGCAAGTTAAAGGAAGGTGGTTTGGATATAATTTAGGCCAGGGATGGAAAACACTTTTTTTTAAAGCAAAATAAGGCCGTGACATGAGTCTATAAGAGAGTATGTCAGTAGGAGAAATATTAATTTCTTGTATAAAATAAAGACGAGCAGGAGTGAAGCCTTTTCTGTTGTTTAACCCAATAAAAGCAGTGCGAGTTTTCAAGATGGTTATGTTATAGTGAGAAATAATTTCTTTTATAAAGCTGCAGACAGCCGGGTTCAGAAGGAAGGGAAGAAGTCCACGCAGGGTAAAACGTGCTTGATTTCTGATACTGCAGGAGAGAACCAGTCACAGCTTGGAAAGGAAAACCCTTGTCGAGTCTCCCCTTCAGTCCCTACCCCCTCACCCCTGTATTAGCTTCCCAGGGCTGCCAACAAACGACCACAATCTAGGTGGCTTCAAATAACAGAAATCCACTCTCTCACTGTTCTGGAGCCCAGAAGTTAGAAATCAATGCACTGGCAGAGCTGTACTCCTCTGGAGTCTCTGGGGGGGAGGGGGGGGAGGGTCCGTTCCTTGCCTCTTCCTGCTTCTGATAGCTATTGGTGTCACCTGATGTTCCTTGATGTGTAGCCGCATAACCCCAATCTCCATCCTCACACGGCCGTCTTCCTGTGTTTCTCCATACATCCTCCTCTTCTGTCTGTCTGATGTCCCTCTGCCTTACTCTTATAAGGACAGCTATCATTGGGTTAAGCTTGCCCCACCCCCCAGGCAATCCAGGATGATCTCATCTCAAGATCCTTAAGTTATAACTACATCTGAAAGAACTTTTTTTTCCCAAATAAGGCTATATTCACAGGTTCTATGGATTAGAACTTGGACCTATCTTTTTGGGGGTCACGATTCAACCCACTACACTTCTATTAATATAATCCAAGCACACTTCCCCTCCTGTGTGTTGTGAGGGGCAAGGATAGCAACCTGACTCTGACAAAGAGCCCACCCTCTCTCAGCCCCAGCTGTATAGCAGCAAAAAAGCCATTCATAGGGCCTCCATGTATGGTTGTCCGATGTGTGCACTGCACAAAAGCCCTTGGCTAGGGGGTACTGAAATACAGCCCACTCTCTGCAGGTCAAACCATGTGCCTTGTCAGTACTGCACCCACTGGAAGAAAGGGACACCTTTTTCCTTCCGGGCAAAGGGACTGCCTACATCCCAAGCAGTGTGCCCGGCTCAAACGTGGCTCCTTTTTCTGATTTGAACAAAAGTGCTATCTGGGCTAGAGGAGAACCTGGCCATTGACATTCATTAACTCAACTGTGTTTGCCAGTGGCCAATTAGAAGTGATGGTACAAGCTAATGATGGAAATTTTTCAGGACCACGTAAAATGTGCCAGACATCAGGCAAGATGGAGAAGGGACTGATTATTTCTTTAGGAAGCAGCACGGTGAAGAGGGAAGCAAGGGGGATCATTGCAACAAGTCGTGAGTTAAAGGGAGAGATTTGCTAGAAGCGGAGGGAAGGTCCACAGCCTGGATAGCCTCTATGTGAGCACACCCTCATCCTCACCCCAGCATCCTAGGCAGCGAGGCTTCATCCCTTCTGTGATAGGAGGGGGCAATGCAGCCAGACTGAGACCTGCTCTCCAAACCCAACTACCCCTGTCCCACTCTCTGTAAGATGTTGAAGTAATCACCAGAACCCCCTGCTTGGTAAAGACGTGCTTGAATGTTCACTGAGAGCCAATATGCCTTCGCTTTGAAGAAAGCTGAGTGCTCTGGTATCTGAGCCAGATGGAGAAAGGCAGTGGCGTCCTCATCGTGGCCAACTGTGTGTCCAGCAGCAGATAGCCTTGGGCAATGATCCCCCAACTCAGACTGCCCAGAGACCAAGCCACCACCCACCCTACAGGAGAAGGGGACAGGGAAAAGGAAGCCTCTCCTTCTGGTGACACTGCAATCCCTTAGGTGTGTACAACCCCCAAATCTTTCTATATCCACTATTTTATTGGAGCCTCACAACAATGTCCCATGACGAGCCAATTTTATAGATCTGGAAACTGAGTTTCAGAGATATGATAGTCTTTCTCAGAGGCAGGGCTCCCTACTCCTGGTCGGGTTTTGCATTCACAGTAGTGATTTTCTGCTTCCTGTCTTTCTGCACAAGACATGTTGAGAATCTGAAGGCTGGGCTCTAATCTAGACCCCCCTTGTAGAGGTCTCAGAGCATGTCGCTTAACCCAGCAGGAGCGATTACTCTGTAAATAAAAAGGAATAACAATAATCTTCTCCATGATGTCACTGTGGACTAGCCAATAAAAAAGATTAAAAAGCAATTGTCAACAATTGAAATCAAATACATAAGAGTAATTAGCTATGTCTGACTAACTTCCATGGGAATTTAGATATAATTAAAAAACAAAAAAAGACCAATCCCTAGATATTCATGAGAGTTAGAGGGAGTCATTAGTGAGGTGGAAAGAAAAGTGGATTTTCTTGATAGTTTTATTAATAAGGGAAAGAGTATATGTGTATTGTTTGTCCAAAAAATGAGATTTTCAGGAGCATATGGCAAATTAATCATTAAGACTCTCTTATGGCTCAGACCCACTTAATATGGTCTCTGTGGTGTGTGTATGACAAACCTGTAAAAATTACATTACAGTGACTATTAAATGATTCATCAGGGTCACTTCCCCTGTAGATTTAGAATCTGGTGCTTATTCATGCTTCCCCTTTGGTAGGCTTTATTACCTCAACTGTGTTTGCCAGTGGCTAATTAGAGGTGATGGTACAAGCTAATTGCTAAAATTTTTCAGAAACATGCAAAGTATTTATTTTGGGAGGAGGGGGAAATTACAGTTCCATCTTTGGCAGCAGAGGGATGCATTGTGATTTTAACAAATGGTATGGCCGCTGGTCCTAAAGAGTTCAGGATCAGTTTAATATGCAGAGTGATGGGCTAACAGCGTGGACCCGGGAGCTGAGATGCTATTGTTGCTCCGGATACCCCAGAACACGCAGGCTATAGTGGGCTCATGCTTTGTGTGGCTTTAAATTCCCATGGCTTGGATTTGGTCCCTGAGGACTTTTTCTCTCTTGTAACCCTTAACCATAGCAGGATGGGGAACACCATGGGGGTGGCAAATTGAACCGGGTTCATCTGGGATGTCAGAGATTGGCGAGACCAGCACAGATGGGCTCCAGGTGATAAGAAAAAGTGCAATCTGTAGGTAAAGAGTAGACTTCAAAGAGCAGAGGATAGTTATTTGACAGTAGAACACAAAGACAAGGGATTCAGGAGAGGCAATGCTTAGAAATTCAGGAAGGTAACCCTGGGAAGTCTGACAACCAATAACCAAGGCTTGTACCCTAGAATGGGGGTCATGGTTGAGACTGGCCCCTAGGGAAGAAGAAGGTAGAAGGTGGGGGAAGAGAAGAATCAAGGTTGGTCTCAAACACAAAGAGTACCCTAGCAGTAAGAGAGATGATGCTGAGTCCTTGAGAACAGAAGTTGGATAACGCACTCTTGATCCAGACAGCTACCTTTACAGCAACCTATACTTCATGAGATTCTGTTGGGTTGAGCAGCATCCAATGCCCTCAGCATCCACTCCCACTCCTGGTGCGCCTTCTCATGCAGAGGAGGCTGGAAATAGACGTTACAGATCCATGGCTCGCTTGCAGCTAGGGTTTGCCGTACAAATTAGGTTCTGCCAATTCGATGCGCTCATGCCAGATTGGAGTGGGGGAAGTGAAGTGCAGACCAGTTGCCTGCTGTCTTTACTGCTTCTCCAGGCAAGAAAGATCATGGGGATATACAACTGTGGCAGCCCGGAGAATGCACTTCCCACTTTTCCACTGCGGGACTGGCATCCATCCACCCAGCACCCTGCTGCTGTGCTCTGAAATCAACCATCACATTGTCACATTCATCCCGGAAGCCACACTTCCCATGGGCTGGGAATTATCTCATTCTATTTAATTCTCACAATGAAGCAGGTCTTCTTACTACTAGCCCCATTTTGCATTTAAGGACATTGAACTTAAAGAGATTATGTAATTTCCATAAAGTCACAAGGCTAGTGAAGGGCAGGTTCTCCTGCCAGATTTATTATGCATGTACCATGTACCACAGGCCAAGCTAGAGCCAACAGACAGGTTATTTCACACGCTCCTCACTGTAAAGGCATTGCCAGAACCAGGAGTTCAGCAGGGGTGGGCTTGGCTTAAATGGCTCTGATTAAGAAAGCTTCATTGTTGCATTTTTCAATGTTGTTGTCATATCTATAATAGTTAGGATTCTAGATAAAATATGGGACACCCAGTTAAACTTGAATTTCAGATAAACAATGAATAATTTTTTAGCATAAGTATTCCCAAGACAATATCTGAACACATTTAGACTAAAAAAATGATTTGTTGCTTATCTGAAATTCAGATTTACCTAGGTGTCCTGTGTTTTTGTTTGTCAAATCTAATGAGTCTAACAATTAACAAACCCCTTCCAAACAGAGGGAATGTTATCCAAAGCCACGATGCAAAATTAATTTCTAAGCATTGCCTAAGGAGCAAAGCCAGGAATTCTTAGAAGAAAGATAACAATAACAACAATAGCTGATTTATTGGACACCTTTCTACTTGGCAATAACTTTCCTAAGGCCTTTCATGTAATAACTCACTCTAACCTCACAATGAGCAATGTGGCAGGCGTTACCATCATTCCTCTCTCACATACAACTGAGACAGAGAGAACCCTGCCCAACGACAGCTGGCCAGCAAGCCGAAGGGCTGGAACTCCAGCCATGGTGGTCAGTTCCCGATCCTGGGTGCTTAACAACTACCCATTCGCATAGTCAGCAAGGCTCAATTTACCAAATTAGACAAGGAATATCCAACTCAGGTTGACACAAATGTTATAGATTCCCTTGTCATTTGTTCTTTTCCAGTTACCCCCAATCTAGGCTTCATCTCCCTAACTGGCGTCATACCCATTCTCTCCTGGTATGGCAGCAATCTAACCAGAGCCTGTATTTTTAAACTACAATTTTCTTTTTAAAAAGTATTGTATGTTTACCTTTTGAAATTCTGAAATACAACAAAGGAGAGGGAAAACTTTTTTATAGAAAGTATAAAGCCAGTTAAAAGCAACTTTATTTCCATTTTTTAACATGCTATATAAAGTCTTCTTGTCTTCCTTTAGACACATATATGTTCTTCTAATTTGTTTTTTTAGACAATATCTGAATCATACCATATACAGTTTTGTGGCTTCAATGAACATTGAACATTGTGAACATCTCCTCTTTCCCACAAGTGGTCTTTGAGAATACTATGGACTGAATTCTATCTCCACAACATTCGTATGTTGATGCCCTAACCCCCAATGTGACTTATTTGGAGTAAAGATGTAATTAAGGTCAAATGAGGTTGTAAAGTGGGGCCCGAATCCAATGGGATTTGTGCATTTATAAGAAGAGACACCAGAGAGCTGGCTCCCTCTCTCTGCCTTGTGAGGACACAGCAAGAAGGCAGTCATCTGCAAACCAAGGAGAGAGCCCTCACCAGAAATCGACCCGGCTAGATCTTGATCTGGGACCTCTAGCTTCCAAAAGTGTGAGAAAATAAATGTCTGTTGTTTAAGCCACATAGTCCTTGGTATTTTGTTATGGCAGCCTGAGCTAATACAGAGAACATGGGTTTTTCAGAACTATAATACTCTATCTGATGGATATACAAAAATTTATTCAACAAATTTCCTTATGCTAATCCTGTAAACTGTTTCCAAATTTGCACTTTTCACAAGTAACACATATTATAAGTAATCTTTCCAGCCTCTTCACCTTAGGAAAAATTTCTAGAGGCAGAGTTAGTGGTAGGGTGATAGACTGTCTCAGTTTGCCCTGGACTGTCCTGTTTTTGCACAAGACAGCCTCACATCCAGGGAAACCCCTGAGTTCTGGCAAATCAGGACAGTTGGTCACTATACCCTTGGGTCAATAGCAATGTACTTTCCAAAGCCTTCTGACATGTACTGTTGGATCACCCACCAGACATGTGCTAATTTCCACAGCTGCCATATAAGAGGTTTCCCTTCTGAGGTATAGAACCTTATCTGTAATTTACATTAACATGCTTCAGCATAGATAGGAGAAACATGAAGTATAAATTAAAAGTAGTCTATACCCTAGAAACGGTTAATTAATATGTGAAGTACCCTAATCATGAATCCATATTGCAGAGGTAGCTGGTTAGCATTTGAAAGACCCTAATCAGGAGCCCGCACTCCAACTCCAGTGCCTGCTACAAGCACCGTGACAAGTGCTTGCTTTAAATACCACTATCTGAAGCTGCATATTGAGCTTGTTAATTAGCATAAGGAATATTAGAAATAATGTTTCATCAGTGAAATGCAAGCTATTCAAGAATCATTCTGCCTTAAATTAACAGATATTTTGAAAAATCTGGTATCAAAACCCAGCAACCTTGGGAGTAATACTTTACACCTTTGGAGTGATACTCTAGGTCAAGAACTCCATTTGATCCCATCGCCCTTACATTTATTAGAGGATCACAGAGGTTTGGAAATGGGGTGCCTTTTGGGGTTATCACAGTGATTAAGGGGTAGTGAATGGGGAGGATGGCTAGCAGAATTCAGCGCCTGGGGCCAGGGTTGCTAAATATCCTACAATGCCCAGGAAAGTAGAACACCCAAGATGCCAGGGATGCTGGAGAAGTTTAGCCAATGAGCAGAACCTTGTGGCATTTTTGCCTCAACGTGAACCTTCTAGGTTGGAGAACCCCAAGGACAGAGGGTTCACACTTCAGTGGGCTTACAAAGCAGACTGACCAGTCTTTGTGTCTGTTTTCCGTTATCGTGTTGGGGTTTTTTTTTGTTTGTTTCTTTATTATTTTGTTGTTGTTACATGTGGTTGAATTTGGTCCAAGACTTGCTAGTATTGTAACACATCACCTAGAAGTGAGGTTTAGAGGAGGAGACCTACTGACTTCACTGACCTCTGATCATTGGAAACCATGAACATTCAACAAAAAAGAAGCTGCTCATGGTGGACAGGCAAATCAGCCAAGGTCAGGTCACGAAAACGGGTATCTTTAATGTCTGCTTTAACATGTCAGTATCCCTTTTAGTGCTCTTAAATACCAAGAAAAATGAAATGCAATGAAAATAAAGCTGGTAAGTTCCTCTGTTTTATTTAAAACAATGCATAAGGCATAATTGTCTGATGCTGTTTACTGAAAAATATGCCAGATGAATGTGACAGTGTGCATATGTGCATTCTCCTTGGTAAATCCAGTTATACATGTGCCCATCTTGTTTAACTGATGGCCCAGATTTAAATTCAGTCTTCAAGCAAGCAGAGTGAAACTCGGAAGCAATGCCACTGCTGGTAGGTAAGATCCCCACAAAGACAGGTCTTCCCCACCACCACTACCGCCACCAAAGACAGCCAGCAGAGGCTTATGTGGATGAGGGCAAATCCCCTATGACAGTGAATCTCAAATCCAATAGGGAATCCAAATCCACTGGAGGGCTCCTTAAAACACAGATCACTGGGTCCCACGCGCAGAGATACTGATTCAGGAGGGCTGATAATCTGCATTTCTAACAAGCTCCCAGACGCTGCTGACGCTCCTGGTCCTGGGACTACACTTTGAGAACCATTGCTCTGGTCCTCAGCCTTAGCTGTACATTAGAACCAGCTTTTAAACCAATCAAGACTCAGCCACACCCCAAGAGGACTGTGTCAGAATCTTGGGGGTGAGGCCCTGGCCCCAGGATTTTCTTTAGCCTTCCTTAGGGAATTCCAGAGTAAAGCCAAGGTTGAAAACTACATTTCTAGAAGGAGGAAAGAGTCAAGCTATATCCAGCTTGGAAGTCCCAAGCTCGATAATATCAGCAGTAATAATAATAACAATAGATGCTCTTTATTACCTCTGACTGTATGCCAAGTTCTGTCCTAGGCTTCCTTTAAGCATTTTAATTAATCTGTACAATAACCCTATGAAATTGGTATCTTTGACGTTTTTCGTAACAGATGAAACTCAGACTCTGAGAGGCCAAGCAGCTGACCAAGGAAATAAGTGTGCATTCAAACCCAGGAGGATGTGATTTCAAAATCCGTCTTTCTTAACGACAACATAATGCTTCCTCCTGTCATCCAATCCAAGGGGTAGGTGGAAGCCAGAGCGAACATGAAGGATTAAAAAGGGGAAAAGGGAATTCCCTGGCGGTCCAGTGGTTAGGACTCCATGCTTTCACTGCCGAGGGCCTGGGTTCAGTCCCTAGTTGGGGAACTAAGATCCCGCAAGCCAGGCAAAAAAAAAGTGGTGGGTGGGAAGGGGAACAAACCTAAGAGGACTTGAGAAAAGGAGAAATGAGCAAACAAGAGGAGGCTGGGGCAGTTCTAGAGGTGCTGCCAATGCCTAGGGCGCCACCTTTGGTCATCCTCTTATAGACCACAGACAGATGGGGTCCATTCGAAGGGCCTCTGTGCACAGGATGTAAAGGAACAATGACGGGATGGTGATCTTCACACCCCGACATCCCACGTTCCAGGTCAGGTAGAGACATCTACAGAGTTGATGCCATAGTCAGCAGGGGAAAATCCAGGTGACCTCGTTCCCTGCCCACAAGGAGGATGAGGACTTCACGCAGCCTGGGTAGGGGTGAGGGGGGCAGACAGGGTTCATGACTTTAAAGGAGGTCTGGGATGAAAGGATGTGAACTGGGTCTGGGAGCCTTCGGGAGAGAAGGGGAGTTGGCATCTGGAGACTGCCGGGTTCCCCTGATGCCCAGAGCCTGGGAGCCTTCAGGGAGCTAAAGCGGCCCCTGAGAACCATGGGCAGTGCCCCTCGAATCACACAAGTGGGAGGGCCTCGGAAGCTTTTCTCCTCATGAGGCTCCTACGTTCCGCTGCCTGCAGTTGTCATGCATCTTCCATCACAACGGACCTGCACCTGGTTGCAGTTAGAGTCACCTGGAAATGTTTATGATAGCAGTGCTCAGGCCCCTCACCCATAGATTATGATTTAATTGGTCTGGGGTTAGGTCCAAGCATCTTTTTTTTTTTTTAATGTTCCCCAGGTAATTCTAATGGGCAGCCATGTTCTAAGATATCCATAATTTACTTTAAAATACCTCAGCAGACAGTGTGGTGTTATTACATTTTTGGATTAAGCCAGTAGTTCTTGACCTGGGCTGCATGCTGAAGTCACCTGGGCATCTTTAAAAACACGAGTGCCTGGATGCCACCTCCAGCAAGTCTGATATACTTGGTCTGCAGGTGCAGCATCAGCATCAATGGTTTTAAAATTTCCTCCAGGTGACACCAATAGGTGGTCAAGGATGAGAACCGCTGGATCAAGTTCTAGCGCAGAAACTGATAGTATACTGAAGTGTGCAAAGTTCGGGGGTGGTCAAATGGCATTCTAATCCAGATACTCATTCTTCAAGAATAGCCTATCTCAATCAAAAACAAGTGCTTTGGGCTTCCCTGGTGGTGCAGTGGTTGAGAGTCCACCTGCTGATGCAGGGGACACGGGTTCGAGCCCTGGTCCGGGAATATCCCACATGCCGCAGAGCGGCTGGGCCCGTGAGCCACAGCCGCTGAGCCTGCACGTCTGGAGCCTGTGCTCCGCAACGGGAGAGGCCGCGGCAGTGAGAGGTCCACATACCGCAAAACAAAAGTGCTTTGCAAATTAGCATACTGGACATCAAAAATGAGTTTTATGAAATAACATGAGTATTACAAATCGGCTCTCACTGGTGAAATTATAGTTATAGAATATATATGTATTGACTAATAATATTTTAGAGACACTTTGCATGAATAGGGTAGGAGAATCCAGTGAGGCCGATAACCTTTAATTTTAGGGATATTACGTTAGGCATATATTAGGGATATATTGCCCTGAGCTAACTCTCTTAAGTGGTTCCATGTTCAGCAATGAATTCTCAAAGATTCTGCCTAATGCCAGCTGTATGGGTGACAGGAGCACTGCCTTTACATCAAATGAATCTTTGATGCAAAGTGTTGATTGAGCACCTAAGAGCAGACTTCCTTAAGCTTACAGAACAGATCATATGATTTTGGTGGAGGGGCAGGGGGTGTAATAGCTTGCTTATAAGCATTTAGTTAGTAAATGTATGTACATCTAGCAGAATTTGCATATGTCCAACTCATCAAATTGTATACATTAAATATGTGCAGATGTGTGCAGTTTTTTGTACATCAATTATACCTGAATAAGGCTGTAAAAAATTATCATATAAAGACCTTTCCACTCCCTTCCAAAAAATTAATTAGTTAACTAACATTGCCATATCTTAAAAAAAACCCAAATGTATTAGTGAAGTTGAAGAAGTATCTAACTCACCCACCCACCCCAGGGCAGCCCTGATGGCTGTCAGCTCAGAGCTGACCTGGCTCTAACAGGAAACCCGTGCTGTTCTCCTGCGGAACACAAACAGGGCCACTCTGACTGTGGTGGGTGAGACAAAACAAACAAAAAAAGGCCACCCTGGAACCATGTCTGAGCACAAAGATAGGAGTGCCGTCCAAACCACAAAAATGGCCAAGCATCCCGCTTTCCCTGCTAATGGAGTGACTGGGGCCTCTTCATCCATTCTGGCTTTAGCCCCACTATGTTCTTCTCACCTCAGAGATAAAACTTACTAGGCTACTCAACCACAGAATAGTCCCTCCTTCTTTCTGATAGCACCCAAACCAGAGCAAAACCATGCTTCTTGAACTCTCACCCAAATCACCCAACATAAACCCAGATTCTAGGACCAGCCCTTCCATAACCTCCTTACTGAGACCCTCCAAGGTTCCCCATTTTGTTCTGTCCCCCTTGTTGCAATGAACCAAATGCATTCTTTTTCTATTCTATGTTACTGCATAATAAATCACCATAAATTTAGAGACTTAAAAATAGGAGAGATGTATCATTTCATAGTTTCCCCGGGACAGGAGTCTGGATGGTTAGCTGGGTCCTCTTCTCAGGCTCTCACAAGGCTGAAATCAAGGTGTCAGCTGGGGCTACATTCTCATCTGCAGCTTGGGGGTTTTCCAAGCTCATTCAGATTGTTAGCAGAATTTGGTTCCTCCTGGTTGCAGGACTGAGGTCCTGTTGTTCTTGTTGGCTATTGGCTGCTGACCTGGGGTCATTTTCAGCTTTGAGAGGCCACTCCCACATCTTAGCCACATGGGTCCCCTCCATAGGCAGTTCACAACATGATTGTGATGCTGTATGAGCTCCCTGATCTTTTACCTTCTCTGATGAGTTCACCTGATTAGATCAGGCCCACCCAGGATAATCTGTCTTTTGACTCATTAGTAACCTAATCATGGGAGTGACATTCCAACATATTCACAGGTCCCACTTAGATGGAGGGGGGAGTAGAGGGGAGGGGGAATGATACACGGCTTATCCACTAGGGGGCAGGAATCTTGGGGGGGCATCTACCTATCACACCAAGAAACACTTTTCAGCTCTCATTTTCTATCAAAATGAGCCTAAGACTTGTGCACAATCAGACTACATCCAGTCACTTCATAACACCAGGATGGGAGACCATGGGTCAGACTTGCCAGGAGACTTTATTGAGCTGCAACCAAACAGTCTGGGTGAATCATTCCCCTTTTTCAATGGCAGAGACATTGAAAGCCTCTTCCACCAAAGGCAGATAGAGCGTGATACCCAAGGGAGTAAAAAGAAGCCTATTTGCTCAGTGACCTAGTCACCAAATTTAAACTGCTTTTTAAATGATGTATTCCCAAACTATACCAACTTTACCCATTTACTTAAGTTAACCCTAAAGAATATTCTTCTTGAGTATATTCAACAAATATTAATATTTTCTGCTAGATATAAGAATGAAGAGCCCTTCTCCCCTTCTATTAGAAGCAAAGAATACTTGCTAAGTGAGCAAATAAATGGTATTTTCATTATCTACAATTTTAAGCACCTCCTGCCCCATGAGTCCAATTTAAATTATCCCTTTGGCAGAAAATATCAGAATGGTTGGGGACCTGGAATTCACATCCAATTGAAGTCTCTCTATGAACTACGACAGGTTGATTTTCCTGAGGAGGTGTCCCTATGACCCCAATTATCCTTTAATTTGTGTGAATTCTCCAATTATCTTCTTTTAGGCTTTTACTCAAATTATCAGGATTATTCATTTATTCATTTTTGAATAAATATGTTTTGAGCGCCAACTATATGCTAGGTTCTCAGTATGGAGATCCAGCAGTGGACCATAGAAATGTCCTCCCTCATGGAGTTTTCAATACAGCAGAGACACAGATGTTCAACAAAAAATCCAAAAATTAATATGTAATTACAAATTCTGATGACTATTAGGAAGGAAAAGAATAAGAAAAAACCATGTGCTTGTGATAGTTACAGTAAATTTGAAGTGAAAATTGTGAGTTTGGACATTTCTCTTTTCTCCTATCGCTACAAAGATTGTTTAGGAAATATGCCCAATAAAATAAAATCACTATCGCAAAGAGATGCCTGCACTTCCGTGTTCATTGCAGCATTATTCACAATTGCCAAGACATGGAAACAACCTAGGCGTCCATCAATGGATAAATGGATAGATAAAATGTCACACACACACACAGGCACACACACGAATATTACTCAGCCATGAAAAAGAAGGAAATTCTGCCATTTGCAACAACATGGATGGACCTTAAGGGCATTATGCTAAGTGAGATAAGTCAGACAAAGACAAATATTGTATGATCTCACTTATATGTGGAATTTTAAAAAGCCAAAATCATAGAAACAGAATAGAGTGGTGGTTGCCAGGGCTAGGGGGTGCTCAAAATGGGGAGATGTCTGTCAAAGGGTACAAACTTCCAGTTACAAGATGAGTAAGTTTGGGGAATGTAATGCACAGCATGGTGACTATACTTAACAATACTGTATTATACACTTAAAAGTTGCTAAGAGCAGATCTTAAATGTTCTCAACACACACACACACACATACACCCCTAATTATGTGAGTTTATAGATGTGTTAAGTAACCTAACTGTAGTAACCATTTTGCAATATATAAGTGTATCAAATCATCACATTGTATGTGTTATGTGTCATGTTATGTGTCAGTTATACCTCAATAAAGCTGGAAAAAACGGAAGAGACATCCACCTTTCTGGGAAATGCAAAGGATAGTTTGGAATGTCCTTTACCCAGGGGTTAAGGGATCCACTTGATCAAGTTTATTTCAGAGATAAAAAAACAGGTCAGCTGTGTGACCATGACTTTCCACTCACCTCATTTCAACTGGAAAAGCTAGAGCTCCATCAATTCAAAGATCTCCACTCCTAATATTACTTGCTCCATCAATCTTTGTTTAAAGTCAGCTAAACAAGAAGCACTTTTCCCCATTATGGACCAAAAAAGTAAAGAAATCTACTCTGCTTATACTTAATGCCCATTAAAATTGTGTATGAGAATCAGGAATACCTCCTGCTTAAATATTTACCAAACACAGATTAATCTTAGGTCTTAAATTGAACAATATAATTTAGTTCAGTTTCATTCACTCTAAAATAAGGATTCTCCACTGTAATTATCCATGTAAAGTCAGTTACTCTCTAAAACCTTCTTTGATTCCCCCAGGCACAGTTATTAATAGTTACGTCCTTCTCTGTGCTCCTGCAAGACTTCCATTACAGCTCATTTTTGCATTGTACCGTAAATAACTTGAGGTCTTTGAAATTATTTTTCTGGCTTTTTTACTCGACTGAGGCCCTTGAGGAAAACAACTTGGTCTTATTCATTCATGTATCCTTGGTACCTAGCAGAGTGCCAAGGTCATAGTGATAAAACTCAATAAAAGTTTGAGTGAATAAACAAAAGGCATTGCACAAATCTAATATTATTATAACAAGTGGAGAAGGGTGACAGCTGACTCTTGACTTGGACCCTGAATGAGGAGACAGCCATGCAAAGATCTAGGCAGGAATAGCATTCAAGAAAGAATCGCCAGTGCCAAGGTCATGAGGGGAGGAAAAAAGATATGGGAAGAAGGCTACTGGGAGAGCGAAAGAGAGTAGAGGAGATAAGGTTAGAGGAGAGGGGCAAAGGCTGAACAATGAGGTCTTTCTAGGTCAGGATAAGAAGTTTGCACAGTGTGCTACGTACAAGGGAATTCACTTTCAGCAGAATTACATGATATAATTTATATTCTTAAAAGATCATTCTGGCTATTGTTTGGAGAATGGACTATAGAGGGTGCATGTTTGGGAGCAGGGAAACCCTAGAGGCCTACTGCAGAAGTTCAGGCAAGAGAAGATGGTGCCCGCGCACTGCATCCTGAGCTGCCCCTTGATCACCGGCTTCCCAGCTTTGCTGCTCTCCTCCCTCCTCCCACCCTCTGGCCCATCTGAGTCTGGAAACAATTGCAAAGGATTATTGTGTTGGGGGTTTATATAATATGGAGTGAAGTGTAGAGCACAAAAAAAAAAGAAAGAAGAAAAAGAGAAGATGGTGCCCAGTTCTAGAGTAGAAGCCATTGAGGTGGACAGAAGTAGCTGGATTTAAGACATGTTTTGGATGTAGAGGCGACCGGACTTGATAATCTGGATACGGGAAGGGCTGCTGTTTCACTGCTAAGTCCCTAAAGAGCCCACCCAGTGACCAAAATATTGAAATATTCTATACTAGCTGGTAAACAGTCACTGCCAAAAGCCCCCAAGTGGTGCCCCACTTCAACACCCTAACACCCTCAGACTTCCCCTGAAACCAAAAACCAAGATATCAATGCCTGGCATGGTAGAGACCCCCTTGGACAGCTCTACTGCCTGACTCTGTTCTGATTGGTGGGTCCCATGCCACACTGTTTGCTAAAAATCACAATTGGATTTAAAAGACGGGGAAAAGAGAGGAATGGAGCTCTCCTAGGCTTTTGGCTTGAGCTGTTGGATGGATGCATTGCTGTTGGCTGACTGTGGAGGGATAGGAGATGAATAAGTCTGGTGGGAGGAAAACGATGATTCTGTTAAATTTTATTACTTATTAAACTTCCAAGTGGAAAGGACTAAAGGCCAAGTGAAGGTTCCCAGTCACTATGTACACCACAAACTTCAATGCAACAAAACTCTAGAATGATCAAACTTTGAAATAATCTTGAGGATTATTTTATTGTGAATAAATCTATAATGCTCTGGATTCCATTAAAACCTTGAAGGACCTCCAAGCCTTTTATAAATCCAGGCTCTTATGACCCATTTGGCTGACCAGTGGTAGGCTGAATAGTGGCCACCCAAAGACACAAGGTCCTAATCCTGGTACCTGTAAATACTGCCTTATTTAGAAAAAGGGTTTCTATGGATGTGATTAGGCTAAGTATCTTGAGACGGGTAGATCATCTTGGATTATCCTAAATGCAATCACATGTACTATGGACTGAATTGTATACCCCTAAAATTCATATGTTGAAGCCCCAGCCTCCAATGTGACTATATTTGGAGACAGGACTTTTAAGAGGTAATTAAGGTTAAATGAGGTCATGAGGGTGGGGCCCTACTCTGAGAGGATTGGTGGCCTTATAAAAGAGGAAGAGCTTTCTCTCCCTACCCCCCCAAAACTGTGATGACACAGAGAGAAGGTGGCTGTCTGCAAGCCAGAAAGAGAACTCTAACCAGGAACAAAATTGGCCATCACCTTAATTTTGCACTTTCCAGCCTCCAGAACTATGAGACATACATTTCTGTTGTTTAAGCCACATAGCCTATGATATTTTGTATGGCAGTCCAAGCAGACTAATACAGTATGTATTCATATAAGAGGGAAGCAGAGAAAGATTAGAAACAGACCAAAGAAGACAAGGCCATGTGAAGATGGAGGCAGAGATTGGAATAATGTGGCCACAAGCCCAGGAATGCCAGCAGGCAGCAGATACTGGAAGAGCCAGGGAATAGATTCTCCCCTAGGGCCTTCAGAAGGAGTGTGGCCCTACTGACTTTGATTTTGCCCCAGTGACACAAATTTCAGACTTCAGACCTACAGAACTTGAGAGAGTACATTTCTGTTGTTTTTAATCAGCATGTTTGTGGCAATTTGTTGCAGTAGCCACAGGCAACTAACATACCCACTAAGATAGTTGGGATGTAAAGTGGTGTCGTGTCCCTCTCACAAATGAAAACCCAGAGACAGGAATGTTTATAACATTTTGCCAAACTTTCCTGACTTCCAGGGCAGCACACCTGCCCCACTCCTGCTTTCCTCAGTGGGAGTAGGGCAGATGGCTTTCCCCAGGCTTCCTTTTTTTTTTTTAGCGAAAACTTTTATGTTTAGAATTGGCCAGCCGGACTCAGTTTAGATGATCCCAATTTTGTTGGCAATATCCAAAGCGTCATAGTCAGGAGCCAGTCGAACATATTCCTTCTTCTCTCCATCAGGCCTGATCAGGGTGATGACCTTAGCCAGGTCAATATCATAGGGCTTCTTCACAGCCTGTTTAATTTGGTGCTTGTTGGCCTTGACATCCACAATGAACACCATTGTGTTGTTGTCTTCTATTTTCTTCACGGCTGACTCAGTGGTGAGGGGGAACTTGATGATGGCATAGTGGTCAACCTTAGCCAGGCTCCTCAGAGCCCTGTTCTCAACTAGGCCTTGATCTTGGCCCCCATCCTGTCTTCAGTCTGCCTACCCAGTCTTAGTAAGAATCCTGCTAAGTCAGTTTACCGAGAATCCCCACACCCTTGATATCTGATCACTCAGATACCCCCACCCTTGGTATCTGATAAAGTTCCCCATTCCCCACCTTTGATGTCTAGGTTCTTGGCCTTCCTTTAGCAAGAATCCTAATAGGTCAGTTTAGCAAGAGTTCCCTTACCCTTGATGTCTCTTCTTAGTAATTTTTTATCCACTGACCCCTTCATTCTGCTCCTTGGCTATCAATCCCCATCTGTTCTTGTATTCAAAGTTGAGCTTGATCTTTCTCCTCTATTGCAATAGAGTTCACCCTTATTGTACAAGCCTTGAATAAAGTCTTCCTTACCATTTTAACAAATGTCAAAATACTTTTTTTCTTTAACAGACGTGGCACTGCTGGTATATCAACTATTGGCTTCCAAAAGTGAGGGAACTTTAAACGGCTCTCCCTTCCAAATATAAAGGTTGCTGCTGTCACTAAAAATGTTGCACAGGATTAGGACAAAGAGGAAATATCCCTACTCTCTTTGGAGATACTTGTCTTTGAGTTGAAACCATCGTAATTTTTGTATTACAAAGAAGATATAAGTAAGCTAAACCTTTCATATCTTTTCTCTTTCCTCCTCCCTTCTTTCCTTCCTTCCTTTCACTCACTTATTCATTCATTCATTCAGGAAGCATTTACTGAGCTGTGACTATGCACAAGGCTACATGCTCTGTGCCTTAGGGTTAGAAATATGTAGACATTGTAGTCATTGCCCTCAAAGAAGAAAAGAAACCACAGTAAGACTCTGAGCGGCTGCCATGTTATCTGTCACCATTTTTACGTGTATTGTCACATTTAATCCATCCACAGGATCAGAGAGATAGTTGTTATTTTTCTTTTTCTTTTTCTTTTTCTAACAGATAATAAAACTGAGTCTTAAAGAAACTGAGCAACTTATTCAAGACCACGCAGCTACTGAGCTTTGGAGGTAGCTCTCAAAAACAGATGTCAGGGGCTCCCCTGGTGGCGCAGTGGTTGAGAGTCCACCTGCCGATGCGGGGGACACAGGTTCGTGCCCGATCCGGGAGGATCCCACATGCCGCGGAGCGGCTGGGCCCGTGAGCCATGGCCGCTAAGCCTGCGCGTCCGGAGCCTGTGCTCCGCAACGGGAGAGGCCACAGCAGTGAGAGGCCCGCGTACCGCAAAAGGGAAAGAGAAAAAAAAAAAAAATAGATGTCAGACATCAAAATCTGTGCCTTTTTTTCTCTCACTGTGATATATAACAATTAAGATATACACCCACATAACTGTGATACAAGGTAAAGAAGAATAACTTTGCTGCCCTAGAAGAAATAAATACTCTTGGAATTCAAAGAATTAAAAAATGTAGAAAGGAAAACAAATACTGTGTGTCTAGTGTTTGCTAGGCATTTTACTTTGCATATCCATGTGCATAATCTTTTCATTTTATTGTGGTAACAACACTTAATGTGAGATCTACCCTTTTAACAAATCTTTAGGTGTACAACAGTATTGTTGACTACGGGCACAATGTTGTACAGCAGATCTCTACAAGTTATTCACCTTGCATAACTGAAACTTTTTGCCCATTAGGAACAACTGCCCGTTTTCCCTTCCCCTCGGCCCCTGGCAACCGCCATTCTACTTCTGTGCATAGTCTTGTTCAATCCTTTCAGCAACCCTGTGAAGAGAGACATCCCACTTTCAGCAAGAGAGACCGGGGAAATCTTCAAGGAAAAGGTAATGCCAGTCTGGGCTTCGGAAGATGAGGAGAGCAGAGCATGCGCAACTAGAGAGAAGACACGTTCAAAGGGAAGAAACGGAGTGCTGTAGAAAAGGAGGGTACGTTCTCAAAGCAGCTGCTGGTGAAACTGGCTGGAGCAGAAAGAACACAACAGGAAGGAACAAAAGGCAGAGGGCCTACAAGGCCATGCTCAAGTGTTTGGCCCTTGTTTGGTGAGCCATGGGAGCTCTTGACCTGGAGGCCAGAGCTGAACTTTGGGAAATACGTGGTGTGAGGGTTGAATTGAAAAGGATGGAGGGAAAACCCGGGGTCAAGAGAACAGGTGGGAGGCTATAAATAACCTAATGAGTGGTTTATCTCCTAAGGCAGAGAGGCTGGGTAGGAGGGACAGGAGAAGCACATAGTGAGACGAAAGTACACATCATTTTTCAAAAACGGCATTAAAGAGAGGAAAAACTGTGGCTCAAGATAAATAGTTCTCTTCTGGAACAGAGGTAGCAGTGGGCCTATGATGCTTTCATTTAAACCTATATTTGTTAGATGGCAAGGGCGGAAGCTGGCCAGCAGTAAATTGCCCCTTATCTCTAGATCCAGGCCATTTCACTCCTCTGCCCAGAGTCTGAATAATAAATATTCTATTTTTCCAAAGAAAACAATGTCATTGAATGAGGCAGAAATATCAGAAATAGGACGGTTTGATTTTTATGGACAGAGTTTCATATGATATATCAGAACTCATCTGTTTCTTTCCCAGTTGACCCAGAGCCCAAATACCTGACCTTAGAAAGTCATTTTCTTCCTCTTTTCAGTACAGTTTAAAAACATCAAAGTGTTTTTAGAACTGGAGAGACAAACCTAGGAATGAAGCTTGCAGCAAAGAAAGGATAATCGATCTATTCAAAGGACCAGAGTTCTCCTGATAAGACTGAATGGGAACAGCTGGAAGTGGGCCAGCAAAGGCTACAGATTAGGCAGTGATGGGAAAGGGAACTAATTTATTCATACCCGTTTCTCTTCAAATACTGAGCTTGGTGAATTTAACAATGAACAAGATGATCCCTGCCCTCAAGGTGCTCACAGACATACAGAAAAATCCCCATACAGTGTGAGGTGAGCACCAGTATGGGAGCAGAGGTTTGGGGACCCAGGGAAATTTCCCAGAGACCTGAGTAAATACACATGATTCAAGGCTCAGAACATCAGGCCTCCATAATCAATGTCTCCTAAACGTCCACATCACACTTACTGATTTCAAACTATATCACAAAGGTATAGTAATTAAAGTAGTATGGTACAGGCATACAAATAGATACACAGACCAATGGAACAGATCCAACAGCCCAGAAATAAACCTTTGCATATACGATCAACTAATATCTGACAAGGGAGCCAAGAATACTCAATGGGGAAAGGATAATCTTGTCAACAAATGGTGCTAGGAAGACTGGATAATCACATGAAGAAGACTGAAATTGGACCCCTATCTTACACCACTCACAAAAATCAACTTGAAATGGATTACAGACTTAAAACATAAGACCTGAAACCATAAAACTCCTAAAGAAAGCATAGGGGAGAAGCTCCTTGACATTTGTCTTGGCAGTGATTTTTTGGATTTGACTCCAAAAGCGAAGGCACCAAAAGTTAAAATAAACAAGTGGGACTACATCACACTATAAAACTTCTGTGCAGCAAAAGAAACAACAAAATGAGAAGTGCTGTTACAAAATGGGATGGACTGTCTTGAGAGGATGTACATCCTCTTCTTTCTGCAGACGTTCAAACACAGGTGGGATGAGCACTGGGCAGGGGTATGGCAGAGGGGCTCAAATAGCAGGAGGTCATTTAGAATAGATGACTTCAAGCTTCCTTCCAAGCCTGACATTCTGTGACTCCACATTGAAGGTTCACGCTAGATTTGCTCCAATGCACTCTTGATCCCTACAGAGCTCCCTGCCCAGAATCATGCTATGAGGAATGGTAAGTGGCATCTTGGATGGGCCAGGCCCAGGGCTAGCTGGAGATAAGTAAATAAACACATAAATATATAAAATCATAATAGTGCCAAACATTTATGTATGATACGCCTTCAATCCACTCATGGAATGTAATCCGATGGCAACTTTATTTCTGTTTCCCTTCAAATTGTATTCAGTGGGCTAAAAACTCAGGCAATCTCGTGATATTTGGATCAATTTCTGGTCAAAAGTTTGACAACCACTTTGAGCTGCAAACACAGTATAAACCCTGTGATTACAAAGACCAGCCTCCTGTAATACTAATCAAAGCTGCTTCCTCATTTGAAGGAAAGACTTTCCCCTACTTCCCAGGGAGGGCGGGGACTGGAGGAAGGGGAAGGAGTGTGGTAGCTCCTCCCCCTGCCAAGACTCCCCTCCCCCAGCTTGTCAACGGCAGTTTCTGATCCCCTCAAGGTTGGGGTAGGGAAAGATCAGGTGGGGATAGGGGGTAGGAAAAAAAGTAAGAGTGGCAGGAATGTTTTACCTGCCTATCATAAGCAGGTTAGGCCCTGGAGATGGACTGATATTAAAGTTGTTTTCTGGGGCAGTTCACTGATGAGCTCTCACAGGCCATGCCCTTGACCCAGGCAAAAGCCCTCTGGTCTACCATTGCTCGCTCTCTCCTCTACCTCTAGGAATCCAGAAGCACGACTTCGACTTAGCCTCTACTGAAGGGCACTTCTCTCACCTTGGTGACTCTATTGGACAGCACACCAGATGACCCCACCCAGAGTTGCCAGATAAACCATCTTGTCTTTGCCCAAAATCTAGGCGTGAAGACCGATCTCCAAGCAGGAGCAGTTCTCCTTTGCTTTGCTGCTACATCAGCTAATAGCCCAGGTTTCATCCTCTGACATCCTGGGTGGGCACAGTGGTGTGGGACCAGACAACAGGCCTGTGTGTTTCCCTAACTGCTCTCTGGTCCCAGTGAAACTCCTCTCCCTTGACAAGATGAGGGGGGAAGCTCCCTTCAACCCTTTTCCTTGGATGGGGTAGGAGGACTCACCGCACAGCCACAACTCTCCAGGGAAATCCTCATAAATTTCTCTAACTTTCCACTCTTCTAACCTTATTATATCCTTGATGTGGCTGGGGGTTTGGTGAGCTGTGTTTTCCAACTTCTCTGTAATTTCTGCACATGGCCTAGACTCTCCTTTACATTGTATGGTATTGCATCAATTGAAACTTCCAATACAACATCCTGTTTAATTTTCAGTGACCAAATTGGTAAGAAACTATAGAATTTATTTATAGCTATCTAAGTGCTTGATGCTCCAAAGCAAAGCCCTTGTAAGAGAACAAAGAATGCAGGTGAGGCCTGAAGCCCCTTGCTTCCCACTCATGAATCTCTGCCTCTTCTATTCCCCAAACCCAAGGGTAGGATGTTAATCACTGCTGTGCAAAGAAAAACCACAGTGAACCACAACTACCAGAGGAAGTGGAGCTAGTCAAAGCACTAAAAGGACCACATTTGATCCCAAACCTAGTGCTGAGTATTCCAGGCACCTTTCTGTGGGACGAGAACAGTAGACAAGGTCAGGTTGTCATTGGGGAGAAAGTAAATCCAACTGGAGATGGCCAAGTCTCCTCCAACACAGTAGAGAAAGACCCAATCATTCAACCAATCCTTGGAGTAGGAAGTAAAAGAGGAAGGTGCAGGAGAGCCTATCATGCATAGATTCAAGAAGTAAAAGAGAAAGAGGATGGCTTGGTCCCTGCCCCTGAGTAATCCAGAGCTTCCCAGTGGGCCAAGCTGCGGTGCCATGAATGGGTTCCAGATGTGCCACAAGGCCTTAAACCCCCAAGCCTTTGGGGGCTGCAGGAAACCCCAGACAGGTCAACTCTGGTCATGAGCAGCCTTATTTGGGGCTCTACAGAGGGGGGTTCCAGATAAGCAGGACCTGTCTGTACATCCCACAGTCCCTACAGGCAGAAGTGTACTGAGCACCACTGAGCATGAATGGTCAGCCTCAACGTTCTGCGCAGAGCTAAGCAGGAGCCCTTCGACGTGGACAGTCATGCCAGGAACTAAGCATGAAGCCCAGACTGCCCATCATGGACAAGTGGCCCATGGAGCTTCTGCGGGAGTTTGTATTCTTGGTGCCCAAGGAGCATGGTGCATAGCCCAGGGTGCCATGTGTCTATGTTGACAGAAGGTAGACCAGGAAGGTTGAGCTCCTGGTGGTGGCCTTCCCGTACATTTGGGACTTCTGCCCATTTGTAATTGATGTGTCCTGTCAATGATGACTGCTCTCGTGATGTGTGAGAGTTTTGCACATTAATATTTGGAAGTACTAGATGTGAAAAAGTTCTATTATATTTAAAAACATTTGCGTTATCACAAGAAATTTCAATATTAAGTTTGTCAATAAAAGGATGGGCTGCTATAGTCCCTAAATATAATTTCAAGTACTACAAATTTTGAGACAGTTGTAAAACAATGGTTAAATAACTTTTTATGACCTCCTCATGCAAAGTTTCTAATTGATGGTGAATAACCAAAATTTGAAGAGATTGTTATTAAAGACTTTTGATCAGGAATTGAGTTCTGCCATTTCAAGCATCAAACTTGATATTAAAAAGTTACATTTCTAGAAGCAAACTCATTTATTTTCTCATTTTGAAAATTGACAATGCTCAATTTGGATGTTTTTATGCAAACCTAATATCCAATATCTTTCTCAATTTAAAATTTTTCTTGTAATTCCATGATGTAAAAAGAAATGATTTTTTTTCACCTTGTCCCACATAGGTGCCCCTGGAACCCCTTCAGTCTACCCACAATGTGCTGTAAGAATATTGCCATCTTCTGTATGAGCCATGACACAGAGGTAATCCTTGAGTTTGAGCACATGGTCTAATAATCAGATTAGGTAAGGGCTCCTTCTAACACTCTCTTGAGCTGGGTGAGGAAGCTTAGAGGGAAATTTTCTAACAAGGAAATTGCTTTGACGTACATATTTTTAAGTTTGCATGCTCTATCAAGGACATATCCATTGTGAATAGTGTGTCAAAGGTGTTTCCCAAAACACTGATCCTCAACTATGGATCTCAGCTCTCCAAATTGCTGCGTGAACCCCATCTTGGGAGCATTGTTCATGGCTACCTCCTTCCTCAGGATTCTCCCTCCCGTGGGAAGACAGAGAACAATCTGGGCGCTTCACTCTCCCAGGTGTTTCATATTACCAATCCACGTTTTCTTATTTGGTCGTTTGGCCACCTCAAAAAAACAAAACCAATTTAATCTAAGTCTAGCATACTCTTTGGCTAATTTTACTATTTTCATTATTTCATCTTTAAAATATTTTCTCTATTCTTTTAACTTATTTGTAATATTTTATCTCTTTTCTCCTAGTCCTTCCCCATTGTGGAATGGGAAGATTGGAGAGATGAAGGTGTGACTCACATAAGTGACCCAGGTCAGAGGACAATGTGTAGTCAGGCCCAGGCCTCAGGAAACCTTGCTGAGTTTCTCCCACGCCCTCATTCATTGTTCACCTGCTATGTGCTAGGCACACACACATGCTATCGCTAGTCAGTACAAGGACCCTGCAGTACAGGTATTAGTAGGTCCAACTTACAGATAAGGACACAAAGGCTCAAAGTGACTTAGCAATTGCCCAAGGATACATCTCTAGTGAGTGCGTTAGTGTCAGGAGTTACAGTAAGATCTGTTTGATTTTGAACCTGTGCTCTTTGTACTCTGACAGTGCTTCTCAAACTTCAATATGCTCACAAGGACTTCCCTGGTGGCGCAGTGGTTAAGAGCCGCCTGCCAATGCAGGGGACATGGGTTTGAGCCCTGGTCTGGGAAGCTCCCACGTGCTGCGGAGCAACTAAGCCCGTGTGCCACAACTACTGAGCCCATGCACCTAGAGCCTGTGCTCCGCAACAAGAGAAGCCACCGCAATGAGAAGCCCAAGCACTGCAACCAAGATTAGCCCCTGCTCGCAGCAACTAGAGGAAGCCTGTGCACAGCAACAAAGACCCAATGAAGCCAAAAATAAATAAATAAATTTATTAAAAACATATATATGTTCATAGGTCACCTGGGTGTCTTAAAATGCAGGTTGGATAGGTCTGGGGTGGGGCCCCAAGAATCTGCATTTCTAACAAGCTCGTAGGTGAGGCAGATGCTGCTCCCTGACCTCACGTGAGTTAAAATCTGCCCATGGGCTTAGCCAGGCCCCTCTGGGTACGCCAGCATCAGGGAGACACCCCAGACAGAGCTGTCGAGGTTATCATTTACAGCTGATTTCTCCCTCTTTCGCTCACTGGCTTTTGATCAGGGTTCCAATGGATGGCTAGCAAAAGCTAATTACAATCCCAACTAATTCACTGTGTCAGTTGTTATTCATTAACAAATTATGTTCCTGACAAACTGCTCTAGTGTGGTACCCTAAGTACTGTAATTAAAATCTTAGAAAGTTGCATGTGGGCCTAATTGATTTCCTTAATGTATTACTCAGACTAAACATTCCATTATTTCCTGTCTTGATGTTTATGAAGGGGTGGAACTGCCGCTGCCACCCAGGCAGCAGATAGATGGGCTCTGGCTTAATGGGGAGCTTGGCTGCTCTTGGGGACTGCCCACTTCCCCAGCAAATGACAGTGGGGACTGCTCTCCACCAGAAATATTCACGGAGAAAGGGATGGAGAGTAATTTGACTTGTGTCTATAACTAATTTGTGTCCTTGGATTTCCGGACTTTGGGGATGTTATAATGATTCCCTAGTGTACCGATGGAGAAACGGAGAGATGCTCCCCGAGGCTGTCATGGCCCCATGTCAAATAGCCTCTCCCTTTTAGCACTGAGCACCACAGGGCAGAATTGGAGAGGAAGCTGGAGACAATGTTTATATTCCATCTAAAGGTGTGTCTGATGCAGACAAGTCCAAGTGCATTTGGCAAATTTGGAATGTTACAGACAGCCAATATCTATACTGCAGGCCATTGAATTAGACTACATGTACTCATTCATTCATGTTTTCAATAGCCTCTTAATGAATACCTAGGATGGGCCAGGCCCAGGGCTAGCTGGAGATAAATAAATAAATACATAAAATCATAATAGTGCCAAACATTTATGTATGATACGCCAGGCACTGTTCTAGGAACTTTAAACATATTAATTCATGTAATTCTTGCTCAGCTCCTATTTAGTAGGTATACTTATTAGCCTTGTTTTACAAATGAGAAAACAAGCAACAGAGAAAGTGACGAACTTGCCTAAGGCCACACAGCCAGGATTCAGATCTGAACAGTCTGGCTCTGACTCCTTGCTTGAACCCCTGAACTATACTGCTTCTCTTCAGTATAATAATAATAATTAACAAGGACTTAGTGTGTCCTCATGAATAACTCTAGACTCACAAAAACCCTAAAATGGGGTAGGTACTGTCATTATTCCCATTTCACAACTGAAGACACTGAGGCATAGAAAGGTTGCTTAACTGCCCCAAGGTCTCACAGCTGCTAAGGGGCAGAGTCAGAATTTGGGCCCAGCCCAGGACCACAGCCTATTCTTAATCTCTATGCATCTTAGATAAAACTAGCAGAGATCTGAGAAATCATATGGGGGTTGGGAGCCTGCATAGGTCAGCCAATTTAAATAATTAAACTCCAGGTGGCCCTGCCCTAGATTTCCAGTGGATGAAAGTACAGAGCTGGATGTGAAGGCAGATGGTCCAGTGCCTAGGGCTGCCCCTGACCTCTATTATCACGCCTCTTGACACTATTCCCCTGCCCTCCACCTTACTCACTCAGCATCCCGCACAACAGGGGTGGACCACACATGTCTAAGGATAAACACATTTCTAAGGAAACGTGTTGCATTATTTGCTGCACACTGTACGTTATGTACTTAATTCTGGAACTTCACTTTCATTTTTTATGAAGGCAGACATCAAAAACTGCAAACTATAAAAGACAGATGTTTCTTACATTTTCCTGATTTTGAAAAAAAAAAAAGGTGTCAGTTGTGAGGTCGTTGGAAGAACTAGACTATTTTGTTTGCTGGAACAGGAGACTGGGCTTTTCCATAGGTTATTTCTCACACTGCAGCGATGTGCTCAATGAGGACTCCCATCACCCACCCACTGCCCTAAGTGTGAAGTGCTTCCTTAGTACTTTCAAGCTCTCCCCTCAGTTCTGGAACCACAGCTTGACATGACTCATCCCCGCTACCCTCTGAGTCACTTCCTGTGTCACTGGTTCACAGGCTCCCTCATCGTAAATTGCATTATTTCTGCTTCTCTCAGACAAGTGCCTTTGCGTACACCCTAACCCAGAGTCAAATAATCTACACCCCATAGATCATTTGACTCCCACACTTCTGCTCCAGGAATCACAAATTCCTTTCCCTCTGGTTTCTCTGACTATGTGCCATCCTTGCGGAGCTCCTTCTCTCAGCAGTTTCCGCTCATTATTAGGCATGTTTTCCTCTCAGTAAACTGATTGTATATCCTTCCATTGGACTATCCCACCAGTAGAACAAACTGGCTTTTCATTCATCCCTTTTAACACATCATGTTCTCCAACTATCTTTAATGCACATATATACATATATTTATATTTTAATATAAGCAGCCAATACTGTAAATTTTTGTCATATTACTAAGTTCAAAGAAATTTGAGTTTAAGTTCAAAGAATCATGTAGACATATACGCATCCCTGCAAACTCCATTTTTCACTTCTTATGCAGGACCTTGGAGCATTGATGACTTAGCTAATAGAAATGCTGTCGAAAGCTAAAAGTCGCTCCTTGGGGTAGTGCTACCTTTCTCTAAGAAAGTCCTTAAAAACACTTGACAGAACTCGGTTGCCGATGACAGATTTTCCCCTCTGCACTAGTTACCATTTGCAAGCAGAGAAGGAGGCAATGCAATCATCAGAAAAGCTTCAACCATTCTTTTCAATTTATTTGATATAAAGGAAAACATCTGGTTTAGGGTATGTGTTCAGAATACAGACTATCTGTGAGGCAGGCATGATGCCGGTACCTAGGAAAGACAGAGTCTCTTTTTTCTTTGCTGGAACTGCCATTGGGAGGTTGCTGGCAGCTTCTAGCTTGGGGAGGCTGAGAAAGCTCTCAGAATTTCTGGAACCGATTCCTTTTGTTTTTGGAAAATTACCAGGATTGGTTCCGTAGTTATATAAATATAAAGCAACTCCCCACCCTTTGTCCTTGGCCACCGCAGTGAAGTCACCATAAATCTGAATGCTGATGCTGCAGATCCAGATGCCAAGCATTCTGTCCAGTGATGTAAGTGGGTATCTTCAGCCAGAACCATGCCCTTGTAGAGGGTGAGAAATGTTTTGCCTAAATGTGAATCTAGAGCAGGACCACTGGTATTTAAAGAGTAAATTAACACCAACCTTGTGAAATGTATTTTCAACTATTTGAGTGTTTTCAACTTTTCTGATTTAAAAAAAAGACATTTAAAAAGATATTTTATATTTTACATAGTATTCCAGTGCACATATGTCACAAATCTAACAAATAAGTTTCATAAAGCAACACCTGTCCTTATTATGCATAATGCTGATATTTCCATATATTCTTTGCCATTGTTTTTGATGGTGGTCATGTCCCACTGAATTCATATTAGGACCTGTTAATGGGTCGCAATTTGCAGTTTGAAAAACATCCAACTATTGGGTCCAGTGGTCAATCTGTGGAATCCAAGAGATTGGGGGCCTTAGACTTTGAGGTTTGGGGACCTATAATGATGACAGCATTTTACTTTAAAACACTTCAACATAGATAGGGAGATTTTATATATGTGCCAGTTAGTTTCAGTTTTAACTCTATGGGTAGCTGGGGCAGTCAGCTAGCATTCTGATATAAAGTCCATCCACCAGTGCCCCTGCTGTCTGTATCTCAATCAATAGTCATACACAGCTTTGTTAATTTGCACATGGAATGTAAAAAATTGGTTTTTATTGTGGAAAATGGGGTCCTGTTGATCAGCATAACAGATACCAGAAATGGGCTCCTTTTAGTGAAATTAAAAGGATTTTTTGTCAAATATATTTCAATTTAAAAACGTAAAAAAAAAGAACATTTATAGTAAAGATGTTTCTAAGAATGTTAAAAAAAAAGTGTTCTTAATATGTGGACTAGTTTAAATATCTCTACCCTCTCTACACGAGCAGGGTGTCAGAATCCAGAGAGCTGGGCAGCCTACAACCCTTGGAAGACTTAATTGCTAAAGGTTCCATATGCAACACCGGTGTGTGGCCATCGATGTGGAATGTCCTTGTTGTTGGATATTGACGGAAAGGGTGACAGAATCCTGCCTCTGCGGTCTTGGCTTTTGTCTCCAGTGAACAGAAGTTTATGCAAGTTCATCAGACCATCCAAAAGGCCAGACAGAGGCTGTGACTTCGTCAAGCTTCCAGAATGACAGTGTGAGCTGCTTTGTGCCTGCTTGTTAGGGAACGTCTGCTGTGTGGCAGTCGTGGTCTGAGACTTGCTTTCAGTATAACACAGTGGTGAGTTACATGAGAGTAGCAAATTGTCCCCCACCTCAAACTTTTTTGGGTTACCATGTATTCTTTCATGTATATTAAAAAAAAAATGAGCTGTGTTACCAAATTGATTAAATCCAGTTCATACGCCCCTTCGGCTCTTGCAAATCTATACAGAGATCAAGGCATCCCGGAGAAGCAGGTCACCTCAGGGGTGAATGGCTGACAAACACGACCAGAGAACAGATATGTAGAGCATGTGAGTGTCCTCTTGACGCCCAGAATTCAGTTGGTAGAAAAACTCAGCAGAGGAAGGATCTTCAAAGGATGAGGACTTAGGGTCATTTTACTTTAGATCATAAAAGGAAATATGACCTTCTTTGGTAATCAGAGGCTAGTGAGGCCTGGAAATCCTTAAGTCACCTTTGGAACCACGGTCTATAACAAGAAGGATTTTGTTCATGTTCCACTCTATTTAAATGTTGGTGTTTTCACTGTGAAGTTCATTTTCTCAGGATAATATGGTGGGAGGAAAAGTAGCAGGACTCCCATTTGCGCCTAAGATACATCCACTGCTGAGTTTCAGACCATCCTGATGAGCCAAAGAAGGGGACAGGCCATAACGGAACAACCACTGAGGAAGGGGCTTTCTGAATTATGGGGTTATTTGGGAATAGCGAGTGGAGGTTTGAAAAGGGTCCAAGAGCAATGAAGATGAAAGACTTGGGATCCTCCTTGTACATCACTCCCTGGCCCAGCCCATGAACTATGGGTCTGATTACATCTCTCAGGGCTGCAGGCAGAAACAAAAGGAGACATGAGAATATTGCTCCCAGTGTATTAGACCCGGGGAATTAAGTGTAGCCCAGATGGGAAGAAGGATCTTCTCTTCATTGCTGTTTGGATCCAACATAGAGAAGATTCAAGGGAGTGCAGAGCCACTTGGGAGCTACAGAGCTGGGGTCTGCACCTTGGGTATCACTTGGAGAACAGACAGTGCTGTCACCCAATGCCCTGGGATCAGTGACAGTACTGGAATATGGCCACTGAGGGGCTTTTCCATTGGTGCACATTGATTATGTAAGCCAGAGAAAAAGAATTTGAGATCAGTGTCTGTAGCCTCATGCAGTTTGGGGCAAAGACAAAAAATTTTGGTCATTACCCATGCTGAGCTCCACTGTACCTATTTATGCAGGTAAGACCTGAGGAAACTTGAATTAAATTTAGGACTCTCATTAGAATTGTGGTGATTCTGGGTTCTCCTTCAAAAATAGAGCCTGAGACGAGGTCTTGTGTGTGAGCAGTTTATTTGGGAAATGATCCGGAAAAGTGAGGCCAAGAGGGAATGGCAATACCAGAGTATATTATCAAGTTGGTCACTCTGAGTTACTAGGGCTTGACCCAGTAAGACCCTCTGAGAAGCCATGTAGAATATGCCTCATTTATCCACCAGCTCCCATCCCCCATTAGAAAAGAGATGCCCATTGGCTTTAACTCCCCCGCCCTTTCGGGTTCCACGTGCCTGAGTGGGTTTCCATAGCCATCTCACGGCGCAGCATTAGAGAAGTCCCAGGGCAGGAAGACATGATGCAGATGAAGTGAGGCGCTGTCAGAATGTTTGCACAAAGCTAGTTGCTACAACACCAGCTGGAGTAAAACGTGGGCTGAGAAACCTCGAGGATGTGCAGTGGCACACACACAGTGATACGGTACATCTCTTGCATGGCTCAGATCCACTCTCTTCCGACGTTAGTCCCATTCATCAGACAGCCTTCAGTGTGACGGCTTTCTACAGTCTCTACAAAAGACTTACAGGAGGCTTCCTGGAAAAAGCTATAGTCGCTCCTGATACAACCGGCATTGCAGGAAGGGGTCCCATAGAGTCAATCTGCTACCAGATGCCTGGCCAATACTTTCCCCATACCTTCACAAGAAACGGAAATTCTCAATTATGCGAATTGCAATTCAGTTTCAAGTAATAGATAACTGACCCAAAGTGGTTTAAACTAAAAAGGGAATTTATTGGCTCATCTAACTGAGCAGTCCAGGAGTAGATCTGGATTCAGATAGGGCTGGATGCAAAATATATGTGGTACTGTTGCCATAGAACAGAAGGAACTGATGCAAGGCAGGAAAAAAAACAGGTGTATATTACATCAACATTTTAAAATTTTGCCAATACAATAAATGAAAAAAATAGCATTTTTATTTACATTTCCCCAACCACTGCTGGTCTAGTGGTTGAAGTGGAATTTGAACACAAGTCAGTTGACCCAGAAATTCATATTTTTTTTACCAATATCCTACACTATATCTTTCACATCAGCTCCATTTGGAATCCTGAACTAGAAAAAGGCAGGAAAGAAAACACTGTCTATAAGATCTAAGAAGATGACAAAAGATTTAGAAATTCTGCCTGGGAAAATTTAATGGAAATGGGGATTTTCTCACTGTTAAATTTGTAAAGGCTATGAAATAATGTAACTTCTCAAGAACATTTAAGGGTTTAACTGTTGCCTTTTATTGACGGAGAATCATGAAAAGATTCTGACCAGCTGGCAGAAGAGGCAAGGAATTAGCCAGAGGGAATCAGTTTAGTCATAACAATTACATTTCTCAATAGAAAAGGTATAACACAGGGATGGGTATAGTAGACACACGTTGTCTGTCTACCCTGCAGTCTCCCCTGGTCATGTGGTCCTAACGCAACTGTGAATAGTGATGCCACCCTACCCTCAACTCAAGAGTGGTCATGCAGCCCAGGCTGACGAATGAATATGCTCATCCTTCTGGTCATGGTGAATGGTTCAAAGATGGGCATGTGATATAAGCAGAGTGATGATTAGTGAAGTAGAAATAGAAAGCATATAACATATTTAAGGAGATTTAAGGATCTATACCCAGGCCACAAAAAAAGAGAGAAAGGAAGACGAAAGCAGAAAATAAAATACAAGTAATACAGTTACCACGTGATTTCTGTAGTATGTAACAGAATGCGTATGCAATAGTGCAATTTTCTTTACTAGTCCAGCAAGGCAAATCTAAGCGGAGTCCTCCCCAAGACTTTTCTGCCAGAGTAACCAGAATACCTCCTTTTCATTGGGGTTGATAACCTGGCATCTAAAATCAGCATTATCCCTGAATTTCCAAATCTTCTGAGCCAATAAATTTCCTATTTTGCCTGAGTTGACTTGTTCAGATTTCTGTTTTCCAACAAGAAGTTTTCGACCAATATACTAGCTCACTCTCAAAGCTGTTACAGCTCCTTCTTCTGAGTCTGTTTATGTGAGAGGCTTCGTGTGTGGAAGGACGATGGCCAGTCGACACCTTTAGACACCGGTCCCTTCACCAGGTCCCATGGAGAGTGTAATGGAAAGAAAAAGGAATGCAGGGAAGTGTGAGTCTCACTTCAGATTCCGGAAAGTGCATTCGTTCCCCCCACATTCCTTAAATATGATTCCAGAACCCGTAGGCGAAGGATATTTAAGTGATTTACAGTGTGTAAGCTATAATCCTTTTTCCTTTGTCGCATGGGAAATGAAAAGTTGATTCCTATGTACAATCATTTAAACAAAACAGATTCTGGACCGAGTGTCAGCTGTTATGTTATCAGCCAATACTGCACTTTTTAAACAGTCCTTCCTACAACTCGTCCATTAGAGCCAATTGATAAATCAGGATGTGAGTTGGAAGCAAGGCTGTGATGAATAAAGACTAACTGCAGCCCAATTAAAGCCTTTCTGAGGAACTTTGTAATGTGGGGTTTCAAAGGAACAAAAAAAGGAGTTGAACTGAGTCTCTGACCCAAAGGTGCTTAAGTTCCCTGGAGAAGGGGAGGGACATCAAACCACAAGAAGAATGGCCACCTTTTGTGGAGCTGCTTCTCCATGCTAGGCACGCTGCCTGCTTTATCCCACTTGATCCTCACAACTATTTTATAAAAGAGGCATTTTTAATCCATGGATATTCACACGGAGAAACAGAGGCTCACGGAAATCAAGGTTTGCCCAAGGTTGTATAATTGGTCCACGGAGGATCTAGGAGTCAAGCTCAGTTCGAGCTTGTCCAAGGTCTGTGCTCTTCCCAAAAGCCTGTATTTTTTTCCACAGCATTATGTGGCCATGTATAGCTGTGTTTATTAACAGTTTTGCATTTAAGGCATTCCTTCCAGAACTAAACTTCTAGTTAAGACCTCTGAAGGAATCAAATCACACCCACAGTTATTACAGTATTGCTTGGTCTTCTTTTCTAGAAGGATGCTCTTCTAGAGGAATTGTTTACTGCCTTGAAATGCTCTCTTATAAAATCTCAGTTCAAAGGCTGTGTGTGTCCCAGTAAAAAAAAAAAAAAGCTTTTAAATCTTTTGCCACCGGCTTAAATAGTGCATTATTGGCACTCACGAGTCATATCCTAATCTATGGTAAATCACACGATATACTCAATTTGTATTATAGCTAGTGCCCTAATTATATGTATCCTTAACTGTTTATACAATCGTGATGGAATCAATTCTATTAATTTTGCAGTACCCACAGATTTCCCCTCTTACCCAGTCTGCCAAAGAGATCCTGTAGTTAATTATCTGCTCTGTTCTCCTCCTTAGGAGACACGAGAAAATGAAAAAATTCCTCTAATTATTTTGTGCTTATTTCTGCCTCTATAAATCCAACTCTTCTCCAGAACTGAAGCACCTGGGACACAGCTTCTATAGCGCTGCACGACAACACCTGTGAAAAGCTAGCAGTACACCAGGTACAGAATCACACATGCCTGGCGGCGTGGCAAGGTGGGATGATTCCTGGAGCCTGACCATCCCTTATGTGCTCTTCACAGCATTATCAGGGGGATTACATGAAATAATATACATGAACATCCCTTCTTAACTACAAAACACTGTGCAAATGTGAGCTGTCCTAAACAGGTGGTGTGTGCAATGGAGATTACCTTTTGCCAGGGGGTAAGCATTTCAGTTTATATAACACTTTTCATTCCAGGAGCCCCAAACCCTTGTGAATATTATCCTAAGAAATATCACTTGAAATAAAGTGCACATAAATAAACAGAGTCTAACAAACGGAGACACAAATTATGATGACAATGATGAAGGTCTTAAAAAAGATCGTCAATATTTTGACAAGTCAACTCTCAAGGATGCTGCCACTGTAATCACAACACCTTCTGAGGGGAAAAATCAATTCTCAACACTAAAGTTTCCCAGCAGTGTTGACTGTTTGGGTGAGGGGGGAGGACGAGGGGAACAGAAGTGGGAAAACATTTTAAAATGTGAATTTTATTTCCCATAGCAGTATACATCAGAAAACTGAAATGTAAATCCGCGACTCTTTCAAGAGTTTCTTTTTGTTTTCCGATGGTAAAGGGGGAAAAAATAAACTGTCATTATCAGAATGATCAAATGCAGGGAGAAAAGAGGCAGAGGTAAGGAAAGCACCAATTACAGTGCTGCCAATCTGTGTGCATTGGGCTCCTTCCAAACAACAGTGCAAATGGATCAGAGGATGTGGGGAGGGGATGGTGCGGGTAGGGAAGGGAGAGCTGCCAAAATACAAGACGGGGGGCGGAGAGAAATTGCCCCCTGGCGCTCTGGCAGCAGTTTCATCAGCCAGAGCCCCTACATTCCCAGGCACCGATTCCACTGTGTGTGTTCACTCGCGGATTTGGCTTCTGCCTCAGTCTCTTTGTTTGGGTAGCTAGGCATGAAAAAGAATCATCGGCAACCAGAGCTCCACTTGATTCCCAGTTCCTCTCTGGAAACTCTCTGTCCACTTAATTCCCAGTTCCTCTCTGGAAACTCTCTGTCCACTTAATTCCCAGTTCCTCTCTGGAAACTCTCTGTTGGCATCGTGTAATGTTCTGTGTAAAAGGCCAGGCTTTGGCAGGTCAGAAGAGAAATTTCAGACCCTCCATCAGGATCCTCATGGATAAAGCTAAGTGAATTCTTGGAAACTGACAGAAGAATCTGCACCTCTGGAATAATGTGTTGCCCCGGCATCTCACTGTTCTTGACAGTGACAAATAGGAACCCCTGACAAATGTTCCTCCCTCTCCTAGCGTATGCAATGGCGGCACAGCTGTTTTCTCACTATAAAAAGACAGTTACTCCTCTCTCACTCCAGACTATAGCAAAAGTTCAACTTACACTAGTGATTGAACTACCATGTGTCATATGAAGAAATACAAAAGAAATTCACCAGGAGATGCTCTAAGATTTCTAATCATTTTACCTACTTTCCAGTACCTAAATTTAAGCATGATGTTCACAAGTTTTTGAATGAGCAAAAACCAAGAAATCTGGATAGATATTGCATTACCTGCTCTTTTCAGAAATCTTCATGCAGGGTAATTTTAATCCCTGCCTTTTGTCCCCATGGGTCAGGGAAGCCACTTTGTCTTATTATAACTGCTTTGATTTGTATCAAGTACCTATTGGGTTCAAGATACATTGAAGAGTGCTCTGAGAGACATAAGAAAAACTGGAAGAAAGAATAAGTGAATAGACTTCCAGTAAACATGAAAGATTATACACATAAATTTGCCTTTCCCTTCCCAAACCCCTCTAAAATGACAGTAAAAATTAAAAGAAAAAGAAAACATGAACCTACAAAAACAAAGAAAAGAGAAAAGGAGATGAGAGCAGATTATAGACAGCCACAATATTTTGGAAATGGAAACCCAAGGAGGGAAAGGAAAGGAGGTACGGGAGGAGGACTTAACCAGAAACACACCAGTTCATGCCTCAGAATCCCCAGAAAGTCTCAGGATTTGAGGATGCCAGGTGCCTCCCAAGGAAGAAATGCTGAGGGGGTTTGAAAGCAGGACAACTGACCGCAAGTTTTGTAAGGAGTGAGCAATCCCTCCAACCCCTCACCAGCCCTTTGTGGCCAGGCAGCCACAATCCCTGCCCCAGTGGAACCTCAGCGCTGTTCCCCGGACATGTCGTGCAGAGGTGTCTGGACTTGGGAACATCAGACACAGCTGACAATGGAATGAGGCACCACAATTAAATAAGGAGACTGTGTGATAAATCACACAATAAACAGACAGTCCAACCAAATCCATCCCCTTCTTCATGGTAGTTCTCAGAAATATTGCCATTTAAGCTTCAGATTGCAGACAAGACGGGAGTTCCCTGGTGGCCTAATGGTTGGGATTCCGGGCTTTCACTGACATGGCCCAGGTTCCATTCCCTGGTCAGGGAACTGAGATCCCACAAGCCATGCAGCGCAGCCAAAAATAAAATAAAAATAAAAAAATAGAACTACCAATAACCAAAAGGACCTACTGTATAACCCAGGGAACTATACTCAATATCTCAAAAAAACCCTGCAGATAGGAGAGAGAAAACTAGTCACAAAGAAGTAGGGATAAGAATGGCATCATCTTCTCAATAGCAACACTAGCACCTTGACCCTGGTTTACTCTCCTTCAATCCCACCCCACATCACTCCACATGCTTGGTTCTGCAGCTTTGACTTCATGCAGAGGCTCCCACAAAATATTAGTGTTCCCCTCTGTAAGTGGTTGGTATGGTGTATCCACCCAGCCCCCTCTTACCAAAGAAATGGCCTTGGTTCTCAACCCACAGAGATAATGAGGAACTGCTTTAGCAAAGGGAAGAACCAGCATGGATTGTTTCCCTGGTCTCTCTGCTCTTTGGATAGTACTTTACTCTCAGTTCCCTGTCCTCCTCTTGTGATTATAACCTAAAGTGCAACGATGGCAGCCAATCCCAAATATATTCCTGATTCCTGCAATGTAGCCAAAGACTGATTTCATCACCCTTTCCTTTTTTGCTGGTGATTGGAGGAACAAACGGATCATGGGCCTGGTTTGATGAATAAATATATGGCCTGGTGACATCTGGAGTGGCAGCCTTCCAGATCTGCAATTGGCATAAAACACACATAATGAACCTAGGGTGGAGACACTGGGTTTAGGGACCATAGATTTGATATTACCTCACCATCCGGACATCAGCCTAGATTTCCCTTTCTTGGCTGCGTTCAGGGGCTAAATGCCAGTTCCTCATCAACTACGCAGCGGAGACAAGAAGATGATGCCTGGAAAGTCCACCATAGTTTAGGAAGCCTGCCGCAGCCAATTTGCTGTGTCCTTTTAATTAAAAAAAAAGAAAGAAAAAAGAAAAGGAAAGAAAAGAAGAATAATCTCATTGTTAGGTGACTGACAGAGAAGATGATTGTTTTTGCTTTCAGCAAACCAATGGAAGAGAAAGTCAACCCACATGGTCTGAAAAGGAAAATGAGAACCTCACTCATATACTAGGAAGAATTTAAGAAAGACAATTTCCAGGCACTTGAATGGATACAACTCTGTTGTGCCTCTGGTTCCTGGATTTTGTGTTTGAGCTTGGTCTCTCTGCCTTTTGAACTTTCCACTGGTAAGGCCGACCCCACCTCACTCATGAGGAGGAAACTTGTACATTTCCAGGTTCAGATGCTGAGTGAATCATGGAAGATAATGTTATTTGCAATAGAGGAGAAGCAGCCATTGAAGGAAAGAAGATGATAAGTTTGCTTGGGGGCATGGAGAGTTTGAGATACCTGCAGAAGGTTCAGGCTGAGGTTCCTGTGGACACAGAGTGTTACAAGGTAACTAGAAACCTAGATCCTGGGCTCAGGTGATCAATTAAGTTCAGTTCAGTAGATTTGGAATTCATTTAATTAGAGGATAAAGTTAAAGCCACAATCTCGGATAAACTCATCAGGGGCTAAGGTGAAGAGTTTAAAGAAAAAAAAAAAAGGTTATTTCAGTCAGGGTAGAGCTAGATTATGCTGTAGAACAAATAATCCCCAAATCTCAATGACTTAATACCTCAAAGGTTTATTTCTCATCCATTCTTTATGTCAAGGGTTGACTAGGAATGCTATTCAGTGTCATCTCACTCTGGGATTTGGACTGATGAACAACCACCCACTCGCAACATTGCTGGTCTCTGTAGCAGGTGGAAAGCTGGGTCTCATACTGGCAGTTAACTGTTGTAGCCCAGAAGTGACAGACATTGCTCCTGCTCATAATTCAAAGGCCAGAACTCATCACACAGCCCCACCCAACCGCAAGGAAGGCAGTACTTGTCATCCAACCATGTGTCTGGAAAGAGAGGAGTGCTGACATCAGGAGCCACATTAATGACTACCCCAAGGCCCAGGACAGACTTTGTATAAACATGTCACTACAGAGATGCAAGAACTAAGAGTCGGCACAGAAAATAGACCGGGAAAGAACACTTAGGCATAGGAGGAGGACCAAGAAAGCAAGAGTCATAGATGACCAGGAGGAAGGAAAGAGAGTGAAGAAAGGAGCAAGTCATCAATGCAGAAATTTCTAATAGAAGGGTACACCATGCACAGTAAGGCAGAGGGATTTAACACATCCAACTGGCTATCTCACAAGAGACCCTTCAAGATGGTGCTCATTTCCTTGATGATTTTCTCAGTCACAATTTCTGTCCGTCAGCCTAACCCTAACCCCACAACTAATCTTAATTATAATGATGTATACATAAGGCTGCCTCAGCCTGTGGCCACCAAACATTCTAAAGGTCTAATGATTTCATTCTTGTTAAGCAAACTTCTGCTTATGATTTGGCTTTCCTTGAAGGTCTATCTTCAGTAAGAGCCGTGTGTTAGTTATTGTATATTAGAGCATTTGGGACCATGTGACAACTCCACTGCTCATTTGGGTAAATTTAAAAGACAACATTCTGATTCATCAGTGGGATGAACATGGTATATATGAATCTCTCCCTAGATGGTTCCACCCTTGATATGCAGGTAAATGTATGATATGTAGGCAAACATAAGGCCTGCAAGCCCTATGTGCAATACTGACTTTTTTCTACAATGAGCATTTAGCAGGAAAAATCCAATAAAAATAAACTTCACGTTGAAGAGAGACAGAGGAAGGAGTATGAAGAATTCAACAGAGGAAAAGGAGTTAGGAAGTAAAGGAAATGGGGAAAAGAGAGACCCTGAGAGGAGATCGCAATTTCAGCAACCTAAAAACTTTGGTGGCCTTTTAATTTTTGCTGAATTTAAAACAGGACTACAATTGTTTGCAGACTATGAAGTCTACAGTTTGGCAAAGTTTAAGTTAAGGTTATTGATGGTGGGATGAAGTATCACAACTGAACACATGTCAGAAGCCAAGTATATACCATATTTTTCTATTTCTAGAAACAAGCAAGCTGGGAATTATTAAATAAATTATAATAGAACCAGATTGTATATTTTAATATTACATATAACATGCATTATAATATAATAAATTATAACAGATTATAATATGATGGAATATAATTTGGTCACCGAAATTAGATCATTAGATAGTATTAAATAGCACAGAAAAAAAAATGGCCTCAATAGAACGTTCAGTGGGAAAACAGCAGGGCTTTGAAATGTGTGTGCATTATTATACCCAGCTTGAAAAACAGAAAAGCCTAGAAGATCTCCAGAATGGGTGGGGAAGTAGTGCTGTGGTTATGCTGATTTTTATTTTAGTCTTTATATTTTCCTGTGATTTTCAAATTTTCTATAATGAACTTAAAATTCCTTTAGATAATGTAAATGACTTGTATAGAGAAGCACGCTTCCACTAGCAACTCAGTTTTTCAATTATTTTGTTAGTTATATTGGAATTAAAACCTCATTAGATACATTAAATGTAGCATATTTAAATGCTCAGGGTATATATGTTCCCAACTGCTTTTAAAATGAAATTGTAATTAGATGGAATAAGAGAATTGAGACTAGAAAAGCTCTCTGAGGGTAATGGCAAAGGCATGAAATGCCCTATTTCAAACATTATAAAATACCATACAAATGGTAATCTTGTGAACATATTTTGCAGAATGCAATACATATAAATTAAAACTTGACTTTAGATTGTCTCATAAGTTTTAGTATGAACAGAAAAAGTTTTCTAAATTTCAAATTAAGCTCAAGGTTTATTTTTACAATATATGAAAATGAGATGATAAGCAAACCAATACTGAAAATAAGATTATGGAGAAAAGAGTTTACCTGCCTAAGAGAATATACGATTGTCAAATAGTGGAACCATCCTTTACATATTTACAATATATGTGTTAATTAACAATTAATACTCTAAGTACAGTTCTAAGCTCCATTTGGGGATGCAGAAGAAATGAAGAGTTTCCTCCCTTCTGATGAATTCTGCTCTTTCTGCAAAGACTGAAGCAAGATCATCTGAGAGTAAGGGGGCAGTGTGAAGCTCAGGGAGCAAGGAAGGTCGAGAGGCTCAAGGTAACTTTGCAGAGAATAGGAGGGTGTGTCCACCTATATTGCCACCTATATTGCTATATTGTCATGGCTTGAAAGTCTCGACCTAGCTTTGGATTGAGATTATTTCAATGATATAATTGAATGATCTCACTGAGCAAGATGGATTCCTAGGGTGCAAAGAGAAAACAATTTTATTCACCCCCAACTGCCCATTTGAATTCTCTTTTTTGAGCCAGCTCTTCCTTACCTTTCAGATGAAATATTAGGAAGATCTTCTAACTCTCTGATCATCTCAGATAATAAAATGTCCTCTGGTCACTTCATCCCCAAATCACAGCTTCAGTTTATAAATTAATATGCCAAGAACTATTGCAACAAAACTCCAAACTTCACTGCAAGCTTGGATATGCTTTAGAACAAAGGGCCTGCCGTGGGGAATGAGGTTTCACTTCTATTTCCCCATTAGTGCTACTCCTCCCGACCCCTCTCCGATCTCCCACCGCTTGGCTACCAAAAGGTCTTCCAAGATGGAAGCAGAGACGGCAGGAAGGTAAGTGGAAGGAAGGCCTTATCTGACTGACACAAATATAAGTTGGGGTAGCTTCCCTCTGGTTCTGGCTGCTGTTTTAAGCTGGCATTTTTTCTCTCATTCGAGTATCTGTGGCCTCCCCAGACACCCGCCTGCTGGACCCTTCCAGTTGGAATTCCTTTGCCTCAGGCAGTGCCTCTCCTCTAACCAGCCACCTACAATCCCTCTCTGCTTGTCTACCTAGTAGAACCTCCAACTCCTTTTTGCTGAGGACATCTCATTGACTGCAGGAAGTCCTTTGGGTCACAATTCCTTTTAAACAACCCAGACTCACATTCCTTCTGTGGGTTTCACATTTGGTCCCTGGAAAAATACAGCTTTGGCCTGGCATAGACCAGAATGTGGTTATTTCCTAAATGCAGCCCTCGGCTGTACTGACACAGTTCATTTCAGTCAGCCCCTCATTAAAGACTTTCTTCCTGGGCTTCCCTGGTGGCGCAGTGGTTGAGAGTCCGCCTGCCGATGCAGGGGACACGGGTTCGTGCCCCGGTCCGGGAAGATCCCACATGCCGCGGAGCGGCTGGGCCCATGAGCCACGGCCGCTGAGCCTGCACGTCTGGAGCCTGTGCTCCGCAACGGGAGAGGCCACAGCAGTGAGAGGACCACGTACCGAAAAAAAAAGACTTTCTTCCCTAGGCATGAATCTAATGCCTGTCTGTGTCCCCCAAGCTTCAAAACATACCTGTCAAAGATGCCTGTGAAGCTCCCACATGGCTAAGGTATGGGGAGGGAGGGAGTGTCACATAGGAAGAACTCACAGCTCAAGGTAACTGAAAGATAAAACTCATAAAACCTGTTTCCACCCACTTTCTTCTCAAGTCATGTATAGGTGGGCCGAATGATTTGCCTTGGAATATGATAGTATTTGGCATCCTTGGTCTTCGGGCCTCAGTGAAAACTGGAACAGAGGATTCTATTCTACTTTTATCTTCCCTCTGTGCAATTTTTTCACTACTGCTCAGCCTCCCAGTTGAAGAGAAACAAGATGGTTGGGATCACGTTATGTCAAAGAGAAATGATGAAAAATAGAGCAGCAAGGGGATTTGGGCTCTGGTAAGAGTGACTGAATTGATGCAGCATGGAACCAAGGCCGGATAAGGAAGGAAGTAAAGGAGGTCAGTGGACTAAATGGTTCAGGAGGTTGAAGAATGAAGAAGGAATGGCTGAGTAAACATTCTGGAAAGATACTTTTAGCAGTTGATTGACTAAAGGGAATGGAGATGAGAGCAGTTGAACAGTCTTTGGGGTTTGGAGCCTTGTGGACTGGTCAGTGATTATGGAATTATTGGCAGGGTTGGAGTATTGGAGAGGAGAGCTGGTTTTCAGACCAGAATGATGAACTCTACTTTGTTGAACAAGCTGAACTTGAGAGGTTAGTGAGACATCCAGGTAACGTGACTGGAGGGTTGGAGCTCAGAAGAACAGCATGGTCCATGATGTGCCTTTCAAAGTTAGGACCAGAGGTAATTTTGGGAGTCATAGGATTCAATGATGTCTCCAAAGGAGAAAGAAAGACTGAATGCAGAAATCAAGGACCACTTGGGAAATGCATCTTGTTTGAAGAAAGGGGCATAAAAAGAGACTGTTAACAGAGAAGAAATAAAGCTCTCTGCCATCCCAGAGAAAGAGCTGCATCTGGAAGTCAGGCTAATCTGTTCTGAAGAATGCTTCATCCAAGAATACCCTTTCTTCTGCTTCCTTTCTAATCAGATTTATTGCCTGATTATACAGCTAAATCTCCTCTTACCTCCATGCTTCGTTTCCACATCCATAAAATGAAGTTAGTAACACTTTCTGCCCCTGGGGCTGTGGTGAAGATATAGTGAAACAAAGGGTGACACGCCTGGCATAGAGTATAAACCCAGCAGATGTGAGCTATGATTATTATTATCATTTTTCTCGTATCTGTCTCTGCTTAATCAATAATTACTCCTTTACAGGATGAGTATATCGAACTTGTTTCCAAAGGCTTTGTCTTTTTTTGCCTCTCCGTTAGCTCCTCCCTCTAATGCGAACGGCACTGGGAAAGAGAGAATAACTCAAACGTCGCACTCCTGATGCCCTGGCATGGTTAAGATAAATATGCTGCCATAACGACACTGGCTTGATTTTCAAATCTAATGTTCAGAAGTCACTATTTCCTCTTAGGGACTATGCCTAAGGTTTAGACACATTGTCCCCAACTGGACGATGATGGCTGAATTATGACATTTATTTACTGTATTAGTTTTCTATTGCTGTGCAACAAATTACAACAAACTTGGGGGCTTAAAACACCACTTCTGTCTTAGTTCACAGCTCTATGGGGCTGAAATCAGGGCACTGCGTGGGTAGGTTCTCTGCTCAGGGTCTCACAAGGCTAAAATCAAAAGTCAGCTGCAGTCCTCATCTGGGGCTCAGAGTCCTCTTACAAGCTCACTAGTGTTTGGTAGAATTCATTCCTTTGTGGCTGCAGGACTGAGGTCCCTGTTTTCTTGCTAGTTTGTTGTCTGGGGATCTGTCTCAGCTTCCAAAGGCTGCTCCTTTCCACTGGCAGTTCACTACATAGCTGTACGTATTCTTCCAGGCAGGCAGGAATGTTTCTCTCCGATGTTTTCCTTTGCTACCAGTTGGAGAAAACTCTGCTCCTAACAGACTCGCCTGATTAGAGCAGGCCCATCCAAGAGAGTTTCCCTTTTGCCGTATAACATACCCTAACCACTAGACTGATGTCTCATCATTTTCATATGCTCCGCGCACACTCAAAGAGGAACGGATGATACAAAGGCAAGGGTCACCGGGGGTGGCCTTAGAATTCTGCCTCCCACGCTCACTTATGGAACAGCAACTATGTCTCATGCACTGCCCGAAGCACCGTGGGTACACGATAGATTAGATACTGCCTTTCAGTTGCTCGTCCTCTACCCCCCACTGTCCAACACAGGAGCCCCTGCCACATGTGGCTATGTAGCACTCAAACATGACTAATCCAAATTGTGGTATGCTGTCAATGAAGCATGCACACTGGATTTCAAAGAACTAATACCCCCAAAAACCTGTGAAATACCTATTAATATTCATGTATTAAATACATAGCAAATTGATAATATTCAGGATACATTGGCTTCAAAAAATATATTATTAAAACTAATTCTACCTGTTCCTTTTTACTTTTTTAAAGTGTCTACAGTTGAGCCTTGAACAACGCAGGTTCGAACTGGGTGGGTCCATGTATACACGGACCTTTTTCAGTAGTAAGTCAAACAGTATTACATGGTCTGTGGTCGGTTGAATCCACAGATGCCAAGGAACCTTGAAAAGGGAGGGCCGACTATAAGTTATACACAGGTTAACCCCCTGTGGTCAAGGGTCTACTGCTTAAGGAAACTTAAAATCACAAATGTAGCTGGACAGTACTGGTCTAGACCAAGAAAAAGACAAGCACTTCCATGCGTACCAGGTGCCAACAGAGGAGAAGCCAATGATGTTTTGCGCACACAAGGAGGAGTGGTCAGTTCAGCTGGGGAAGAGAGAGTAAATAGGAAAGGCTTCCATTGCTTGGCTTCCCATTCACAGCAGACGAGGTAGAGCACACTGGTCCTTTTCCAATAGATAGCAATTTATATAAAACTGCAAAGCAATTACTAGTGACTTTTTAATTTTAGAAGGCACACTTCAGAGCAAGATTTTAAAACAAATGCAAATGCCCAAATACAAGTGAACGCTTCCTGACAAACTTTTAACTGTTCTCCATCCAGCTGCACTTTCCTCTTTTCCTTGGACCCCAGCAGACAGAGCCAAGTCTCTCTTTGAGCTATTTTGCAGGGTGAGAACTTCAAGGCTGTCGTGGCCTGTCTTCCAAAGTCCTCGCCGGCAGTGATTCTCTGGCTTTTAATCTCTCCGATAGAGGGCGGCTATTACCAGCTTAATTAGAGAGCAGTTAATTACCCTCTTGGCCCTCGCAATTAGTTCAAAGAGCTGTCTTTGGCTTCCTTGACTTACGGCAAATGAGAAAAAGAAATGCTGAAATGTGATTTATAACATTTTGTCTATTATGGTCTTCATTCCCATTGGGAGATTCCCTGTCAATTATCTTTTTAGACTATATTCCACTTCCTATAAAGACCCCTGTAAATAATGTGTACTCAGACAAATGCTTTTATATGCAAATAGTTAATACCCTTTAAGCACATGTTATATATCAGATGTGCTCAGCACTTACATCATCTCATTTAATCTTTACAACTCAAAAAGGTAACAATAATAGTATGATACTAACAATTATTGAGTGCTTGCTAGGTGCCAGTTACTTTTCTAATCTCTTTTTATTTGTGATGAAGTTAATTTAAGGATTAAATGAGATAAAATATGGGAAGTGCTAAGAATAGTGCCTGATACCAGAAGAAGTGCTCAATAAGTGTTAATTAATATTTAATCCTCACAAAGGTTTTGTGTCATCAATATTATTGTTATTATTTCTATTGCAAAATAAAGGTAAGTAAAGTGAGGCTTAGAGGGCTTAAATTTCTTGCCCTATATCAGTGTAACAGAATCACCTGGAGGGCTTGTTAAAACAGACTGCTGCCCCCACTCCCCACCCCGCCCTTGAGTTTCTGATTCAGTGGGTCTGGGGTGGGAGGCGGGAATGTGCATTTCTAGCCAGTTTCCAGTGAGGCCCATGATGATGCTCAGGGATCTCACTGCTCTGATCACACAGCTCATAAAGACTTCGCCTCTGCTGCCCATGCTCTTCACTACTCAACACTCCCTCTTTCCACCTGTGTTAATGAAGCTTAAAGGGTCTAAAAATCAAGCTAATGTCAGAACTCAGACAGCTTTAAACAAATTATAAGAGTTTTAAAGGACAGTATAAAATGATTGACTCAAACTACATACTGGGAAATCCTGAACCAAATAGGGCATCAGTTCTTCTGAGGACCATGCTATCCATAAACGCTCATTAGTAAGGGCCTTTTGCTCACTTCCAGCCACCATGTATACCAGCAAAGATGAGTACTGTCTTGTCTAAATACGCATGTAGATGGGTTTTTCCGTGCAAATTATGGCTCGTTCTTATCATCTTCATGATAAGGGTTTTCTCCAGAGTGCAAAGGAGGGCTATGGGATTGAGAGGAATTCACAAAGGTTTTAATTAGAATACCAATGTTTTTGTTCTTTAAAAAAAATGTGAAACAATTCTGGCAAAATGTTGAGATTTGTTAAAGTTCATTGATGAGTACACAGGTGTTTATTATGTTATTCTCTAAATTTTTCTGAATCTTTGGACTATTTTTTAAGCATATATATTTAAAAGACCCTATGCCTACTAGTTAGTAGGGAAATCTCATAATGGAAAAACAGACACAGACCCAATTCCCATAGGAGTAACTGTCCAGTGAAGGAGGTGACCCTGAATCAAACAATTATAGACAGAGTTTCAAACCGCAGTTTGTTTTACAAAACTAAGGTTTAGAGCACAAGGAAAGCTTTCAACTCTGGTACCTGACCTAGACTTGGAGTCAGGGAATGCAGAAGTTCAGCTATGAGCCGAAGGACTTGAAACTGTTGACTAGGAGCAAGTGGGTTGGGGCACAGAGAACACTGCAGAAAGGCCAAGTGCTGGGAAGGAGCAAGGAGTTTTCAAAGGAATGAAAGCGTGTCTGTGGGTCTGAAGAGCTGGGAGCAAGTAAAAGGGTGGCATAAGACGCAGCTTAAGAAGCAGGCAAGGGGCAGGTCATGCAGAACCATATTTAGGATTCTGGACGTGATCAGGGCCCTAGCAGAATGTAATGTGCCTTCATGGTCACCTGGAAATAGGTTGAAACTATAAATATTAAAGCCTTGACTACTAAGCATCTATAGTTTAACAAGTGGTATACTGGCAAACTGGCTTTCCAAATTAAAAAAAAAAAAAAATTCCTGGTTGAAGTGTTTGCCTATGTCTGTGGTGGAAATACTCCCTCCATGTCTGATTTCAGGTCACTCACGTGATGTTACAGAAGAGATGTGTAGCCAGAGCTGATACAAGCTGGCTTCTGTTCACCACCATATTGTAACTTAGTTCTAGACACATTCTAAATGGAAATGATATTGTGTACTTTGGTATTAGTGAGAAACAACAGTTGTTGAGAGCAGATAGAATAGAATGCATTTTTTTCACAGAGAATATAAGATGTTCTCTTATTTCCTGAAACAAGTCACCACGGTGAATTTTAGGTTTTGTCACTTAATGGAATCAAATCAGAACCGACCATGATTTCAATCTAACCTTGAGTTATAAGCTTCGTTCATCCTTTGTTTCCTCATGCATAAAATGTGGAATCCCTTGAAGGGATAAAATCTTTATTATTTTATGAAATGAGGTCTTTTATAACCAAGATCTAAGTTATGCCCATTAAGGGTTATAGCTTTCTAATTTCATTGTCAGGGTGTGGGGACACAAAAAATCAACCATCTGCTGCTTGCTAGTGGTTTCTGACTCATAAATCAAAACTTCCCTCATCTCTGTATGTCAGAGAATCACCACTGAGGTTGGTTAAGTGATTTGACTTGGCATTTTCAGCACTTAGTCCTTAGCCTACTATGAGGAGGCATCTTTTAGGTCAAATATCCGTGTAACTAATGCAAGCAGTCTTTATGTCCAAAATTTACTCCACCAGGACTTGGAATTAATTCTATAATTAAAATGTTAGACGCCTGATTTCCTACAGCTACTCTTGGTGATATCCCACTGTGTATGAGGGCCTCTGGAATCCCTGACTTTCTAAAGAAGTTTAAAAAAAATCAGTATTATCTCATGAATCCCAATTTGGTACACCATAGGTATTTATAAATCAGATTATACAGAAGGGAGAATTTCCTGATTGTGAAGTTTTGTTTTGTTTTGTTTCTTTTCAAGAGTGGTCTCCTTAACAAAAGGTATAAGACAGTATCTTCCAGCATCATTGGCAAGGGGCTATGATAATTTCCCTTGTAAAATATTCCTGTATGATTCATTTATTTCATGAAATAAAAGTGAATGGTGGCACACACTTGCATGAAATATAGTTTGAAATCTCTCCAAGGACTGCTATTACTTTAAAAACATTCCATTACAATATTTATCGTGAACTCTTATTCATTCAAGCTTGCTGCAAGGGCTGTACTTGGAGCCCCAAAGAACCAAGCAGGAGCACATGGCCACGTATTGGCCATATTACTCTGAGAAACTTTCTAAATTTTTATTATAGACAGGCACTTTCATACATATCCCAAATGAGGGAAAACAGCAGAATGAATCACCAGGTACCCACCACCTACTTCAATAGTTATTGATTCATGGTTGATCTGGTTTTATCTTTACCCCCACCCCCTTTTCATTCATCCAACCCCACACTGAATTCCTGAGAGCTTTCAAAGGAAGTTGCGGAATCTTAGCCTGTGGCAATAACAACTGCTCACATTCCTTCCTGGAAACTAGACTTTCTTGTAACCTTACAGTTTCAGCACAGCCATCAAAGAAGGAATGAACACATTTTCCAAGGCATTCTATTTACATGCTCTGGGTTTTTCATCAATCATGTAAAACAGAGTGACATTTTCAATTCAAACTAAAGTGACTCATCAAGCCAGAGGGACGGGTCATTGAGGACATACGACACCTTCCAGTTTAACCTGCTCTTTGACTGTGAACACCTGTGTAGTCATCTTGCCATAAATCTCTCCCTGACCTTTCTGTAATGAGAGACCCTGTTTACATAATCCTGAGCCTTACCAGTACAGTAAGAAATGATTTCAAAATTTATTGCAGGAAACCTCAATTTTTGGAAAGTATAGATTTATGTCAAATTCAACAGCAGGTCCATACTTTTACTTTAGAAGTAAAGCAAGCCACCGGGAAAAGCAATGGGAGAGAGTTTGATTCTTTCGACTAGAAATTTTTCTTAAAGAAACAATCAAGCAGTTCTTCAAAAATGTATATTAGGGTGTTGAGTGCAGTAGATTGAATATACAAAAAATATTGGAAACAATTAATTATCCAACAACAGAGGATTGTGGAAATAAACTCTGGAACACCCACACAGTGGAATATTATGAAGCCTTGAAGAATAATGGGGAAATGTTTGTGATATATTAAGTAAAAGAAAAATGTTATCTTTAATAAATAAAGTGCTAAAAAATAGATGGAAGAACCTATAGATTAAAAGAAACTTAAGAGAAATATTAACCAATTGCAGTGTATTGTATTGTCCTTGTAAGTCTAAGCATGCATACATGGGCATAGAACTGAGGAAATCTGAACAGTGACCAGTTATTGAAAGACACTATGGGTTTTTTTATAACTATTTTTTAAATGTAATAGTGGTATATTTTTTTAAGTTCTATGTTTAGAGATGAAATGCTATGCTGATGGGGTGTAAGGCTATAGATGAAACAAGTTAACAAAATTTGAGAGTTCATTACACTCTCTACATCTGCACATGTTTAAAATTATAAACTGTAAAAACCTGTTTAAGTTTGAAAACAGTATACACTCTGTGACTCTGTTTATTAATTTTAGCTATCTTTTTTCTCATTCTGTATGAAACATGATAATCTTTAAACACTTTTTGTAATAAATTATTTAACAACTTGAACGAATGAGACAGGAACAAATGGGGGCAGGCACAACCGTTAAAAGAATGACACAGCCATTGAGAAAAACGGGATACGACAAAGACTGGTAAAAACCGACCAGGCCCAAGATGGCAGAAGATTCAACCTCAGGAGACCTTGAGCCTGAGCATCTGCTCATTGTAACACATCAGCTAAATGACACCCCCACAGGCACCATGGCAGCTCTGAGGCTGACCATAAAAGGCCAAAAAGTGGGCGGTAGCCCGATTTCTGAAGTCCCCACCCCTTCCCCAAAATAGTTAGAATATTCCTCCCACTCCTTAGCATATGAAATTACCCAGCCCATAAAAACTAACAACTCCATACCCCAGGGCCGCTCTCACTTTCTGATACAGCCGGCATTATGCCTGTGGAATATGTCTGTCTCTAATAAACCTGCTTTCACTTTACTTTCGCTCGCTCTTGAATTCTTTCCTATGAGAGACCAAGGACCCTCACTTGGTGGCCTGTCCCAGGAACTCGCCCGAGACTTGGGACATGACCATTCTCTCACTCCCCCTTCTCCTGCAACACTAATTTATGATAGACGTTAATCACCAAAATTTTGCCGTTTTCTCATTTTTGCTAGTAAACCACTGTGTTCATAAACTGTTAAAAATAGCAATCTAAGATGAAGTCACATATTGTCTCAAACTGAATTTGGTGATCTTCTATTGACCTAAGGCCCATACACCAGTTATGAAGTGACTTTTATCCCGTGGCCTGGGAGCAATTTATGCCTGAAACAAGCAAAGAGACAAGCACAACTCTTTTGAAATGCTTGGCTTTCAAGTTTCAATACGAAGCTAAACTTTCATAAACAAAACAAGTAAGCAAACGGAATCTCCTAACACGTGAGTGTAGAGAAACAAATAAAAACTTATTTTATATAAATGATTTGAATAGTCTATAACATTTTAGGGACAATTCTGCCCAAACTGATAAGAAAATGCAATTTTTCCAGGTACCAATTTTGCTTTTGCTTTGTTAAGGTGGCAGGATTTATCTTATGTAGGAAAAACTAAGTCACCAAGACATTGAACTTCCAAGCTCCTGAAAGATGCAGTTAAGCCTGAAATGGGCTTTCCAGAAAGTGACCACAAGCATACAAAATGGAAAAAGGAAAAATCACATATAAAGTACTTACCATATCAGAACCCCTGTGGATAGGTGTGTGGCGCTTTGTAACTTGATCCTGCTTAAAAACTCAACCACAGACCCTGTGTGCAGGAAAGAGAACAGTCTGGAAACTGGATTTTTGTGATCCTGCTTGAGTCCTCCAAGGCTCCAAATTGTTTAACTGACTAGAAAATTCTGCTTCGCTTCTAGTATTGGTCTCTCCTCCCTGGCCCTCTCAACTACAGGCCCTGAGCCCCATTTGGGGTAATTTAAGTTCTGTCCCACTCACGCTCCTGAGCCCAAGTTCATCCTCTGTCCTGGGTGAGTCTCCACCCCGCCCAGAGAGTGGGGTCTGGAATGGGCCTTGCTGCCCAGTTGCCAGATGGGTACAGGCAGCAGGAGGCTTCTCCCCTCACTCCTTCTCCCATGGCACCTCAGGACTTCTGTTTTGCTTTCCTGACTGCTCCCCTGGTCAATACCCAGGAAGAAGCCCTGAGTCTCAGCCTTCTGCCCCCAGATGTGGCCCTTATCCTTCTTCCTCTAGTAACTGCAGGCTGAGGTCTGGCTCCCTCTATGAGGGACCACCTGGAAGCACACTGCCCCCTGGTGGATGCCATTCTTCCTGCTTGGAGATCCCTGCAGCCAGCCCACCCCTCGTGCCAGGTGGCTACCCAAATATCTCCTTAAGTGGGGATTAAACTGTAATTTGACACACCTGTAAAAAACATAATTAGAACTGTGGGACGTTCCTCGGTGGTGTGCCAACTGATACATTTTTAGGCTTTCTACAAGTTGTACTGTTAAACACTGTCATTATTAAAATTGGCCGCTGAGCCTGCGCGTCCGGAGCCTGTGCTCCGCAATGGGAGAGGCCACAGCAGTGAGAGGCCCGTGTACAGCAAAAAAATAAAAAAATAAATAAAATTAAATTGCATAAACTTAAAATTAACTTACATTAAAAACAAAGGCCATAAACACTCAAAACTCATCCCTTCTTAATAATCTTACTAAATTTTACTATTTTCTATTCTCGTGAGTTGTTTATATCTATTGGTATCTGGGTGGTGGAAATTACTCCACTTGTCAAATCATAGTTGAATTGCAACCAGACGTTGGCTATGGATACAAGAGTTCAGCAAAAAATCAATGAAGACATTCAGTGTGAATCAACTGGCTATATGGAATTTAAAATAAAAAGCATTGGGGCTTCCCTGGTGGTGCAGTGTCTGAGAGTCCGCCTGCCGGTGCAGAGGACACGGGTTCGTGCCCCGGTCTGGGAAGATCCCACATGCCCGGAGCTGCTGGGCCCGTGAGCTATGGCCGCTGAGCCTGCGCGTCTGGAGCCTGTGCTCCGCAACGGGAGAGGCCACAACAGTAAGAGGCCCGCGTACCGCAAAAAAAAATTAAATAAATAAAAAATAAAGAGCATTGTATATTTTATTATTACTTATAAATGGTGTGCTGCATACCCTTTACATCAGTAAAATTTATAAATGGACATAGTTTTTTTTTCTAGAGAGCTAATTGTTAAACATTTTGAAGCACACTACAGTGTCCCTTCCTCCCACTCCAGGGCCAGTTGTAGAGTCTCATTAATTCTCCCAGTTCTGCAAACACCCCATTACTGACTTTGAGAGCTGGTTGGAGGGTGGGAAGCTCATACTCCCACCCCCACCCTCACCACCCCCGATTAATCCTGTCCAAGTGGAGGGACATCATTAGCATACCACACCTGGCCTCTTCTGCTTCCTGACACATTCCTTCCCTGCGGAAGGTGAACTGACTTCCCTGGTTGGTGAGTTTAGAAGGAGAAAGAAATCATGCATGGCCTAGCTCCTGCTTCTGTTCCTTTTCTTAGAAGCCACCACAGGGGGCCTCTCTCTCCACATGGGGAAGTCTGCCATATTCTGGTATTGCCTGAGGCTGATGAGCAAGTTGGTCAAATTCTGGAGTTTGGTATTAAGAAGCCCACTTGCTCAAAGACAGAAGCTATGCTCTGTAAAGCAGCATTGATCACAATGAGGGCCATATATTGGCCTCCATCTGCTAACTCCTTTGTCTTATTTCTCACTGGTTTAAAAACTGAATGGGGAAAAGGAGTGCTATTTACTGGGTCCCTCAGAAACTCACAAAGGCTCCTCTTCCATCAGCCTTTGCTCCTGAGGTCACAGAATGCCTTGTGGCTGTACCCATTTGTACTGGTATGCATAAGCCTTTTCTAAGATGAGAAAACTTGACTGGCAAATTTATTTGATTCTAATTCCTTTTATTACCTATACGTGTATGTGGAATAATAATGCTTACACAGTTGAGCACCTTGTATATGCCAGATATTGTACATAGGAAAACAGATCTTAGAAAGCAAGTATCAATGACCTAGAGTGTTAAAGTAACTTTCCCAAGGTCACAAAGTAACAAGCTAGTTGTCTGATTCCAAGGCCCTTGCTCTTTCCAGTACATTTTCCCTCATTCCCCTTTTCTTTCTCTTTCCTCCCACCCCCAGCCCTCTAGTCTTCCCTCCTCTCCTCTCCTCTCCTCTCTCTCCTTCTCTCTTTCACCCATCCATCCTTCCACTACTACCTTCCCCCATTTCCACATTTTCTAGCCCTTTGACACTACAGAAAACTAAGACAGTATCTGAAATCTCAGAGGATTTTTTTTTTTTTTTTTTTTTTGCAGTGCGCAGGCCTCTCACTGTTGTGGCCTCTCCCGTTGCAGAGCACAGGCTCCGGACGCGCAGGCTCAGCGGCCATGGCTCATGGGCCCAGCCACTCCGCGGCATGTGGGATCCTCCCGGACCGGGGAACGAACCCGTGACCCCTGCATCGGCAGGCGGACTCTCAACCACTGCGCCACCAGGGAAGCCCTCTCAGAGGTTTCTATACATATATATAATTTTAGAATTTATACATATAATTATATATAACTCATATATAATTATATATAAATTCTAAAATATAATAAAAATAAATAAAAATTCTACAAAATCTTACCCCAACAGCTGGGCCCTCAAGAAACTTGGCGGCAGGCATGAGGAAAACTGTGGCTGTCTTTTTAGTATCCTCCTCGGGTTTCTCATGAGCAATGTCTAGCATCCCATTCAAGATCCTGGGGGAGGAGGTCACAAAGAAATGAGTGTGTGTCGAGAGAGACCACAGGATTGCATCAAGCTAGAGTCTGTGCAGGCTTGACCAGGGGGCTGGGCTCTACGTGGAAAATGCAGCCTTACCTCAAATGGAGTGTTTTCTGTTACCTCCACATCAAGCTTTCTTTCCCTGGGGTCAATAGTTGTGCAACAGTTTCAGAGATTGAGCAAACAGTTTAGAAATTATTTGGGGAATGATTACAGGAAGGGGAAAAATAAATACATATATATACACATATATACCTATTATATATATTAAAAAAAATGCATTCTCTATGGGAGGTAACATCATCCCCAAGGGGGTGAAAATTTGTTCTCAGGGGAGAGGGTGAAAAAAATCTCTCTTTTTACATATAAAGCACAGATAATACTGACATACATATAGTGCCTAAACAAATAGAGTAAGTCTTTGGTATTAAAATTTCATGGAGGGGATATTAAGAAAAACATGTCTAAAAAGGCTCCTTAGGGGAACAATAATCTTTTTAAAAATGGTTGAAAAACAGTGATGTATATTGAGAGCCTAGCAGACTATGTGACACATGGTAGGTATTCAAAACATGAGACTTGTAGGTGCTATTATCATGGTTAGCTGTTCTTACAGTTGTCCAACAAACTAACTAGAAAGCCATGCCATCCCATCATGGTTACGGTGGAGAAGGGGTACTGTGGCCAGTTCCCAGATGAAGTTAGCTTAGGGTGGATCCTGCATGAGCTAGAGGTCCAAACTGCCTGGAGTTCTAGAAAATAAGCAGATTCTTGCACACCACTGGGGTGACCTCTGGGATGCTCAGGAACACTTGTGCAGGATGGTGTTAAAATCCAAAGAACAAAGCATGGCACAGACGTTTGTGAGCAGCGCATAGGCTACCACAATGCCCATGTTAATCCTCTGGGGAAAGGACGTACTCCTAAATTCAGTTTCTTCCTGGCTAAGAACTCGACCACCGAGTTTTGTGTGCCTGCCTCTGTTTCTCTTTAGAGAATCTGGCTTCTAGGAGGCACTCAATATTTGAGTTAATACAGGGTTGGAGCAAATATTGAGCAACCTCTCATGGCTGCTGCATGTGCTCTGCAGGTTGAATTACCCAATGATTATTCTTAAGACCTGTATTTGTGTTCCTTTCAGCATACACAGTGGTCTCATATATAGTATCTTATTAAATCATCATAATAACCTAGTCATGTTATTATTCTATCACTACTTGAAGGATGAAGAAGCTGAGGCTTGGAAAGTTCACGTATTTTAGTTATTTGTTGGTTTTTTTTGGCCGTGCTGTGCAGCACGCAGGATCCTAGTTCCCCGACCAGGGATCGAAACTGTGCCCCCTGCAGTGGAAGCATGGAGTCCTAACCACTGGACCTCCAGGGAATTCCCAGTTATTTCTCCTCTTTAGCTGCCCAGTAATAAGTAGCAGAGCAAGCCTCCTTTCTACTACGCTACACCACCTTTGATATTCCTTTCCCACAGAGGAGAAAGACACACGAATGGTAAAGCTACAGAGGAGAAGTCATATGCTGGAACTTGGGGACTCCGAGCGAGGGATATGGTAATATCTCTGAATTGTCACAATTAAGTCATGCAGGAAGAGGAGTTATCTCGCGGAATACGAATCTGGCATACGGCAGAGCCTGCTGAGGCTGGTCAGACTATCAACTGCCAAGTTACAGGGAAATGAAAAGCCGTCAAAATAGAGATGGAAGCATCTCAAGATGCTGTGAAATTTGAAACATAGAAGACTTAGGGCACAAATGTGGAGAACGAAAATGTGACATGAAAAATGAATGGCCAGGGGACTTCCTTGGTGGGGCAGTGGTTAAGAATCCGCCTGCCAGTGCAGGGGACACGGGTTTGAGCCCTGGTCCGGGAAGATCCCACATGCTGCAGAGCAACTAAGTCTGTGTGTCACAACTACTGAGCCTGTGCTCTAGAGCCCGTAAGCCACAACTACTGAGCCCACGTGCCACAACTATTGAAGTCCACATGCCTAGAGCCCATGCTCCGCGACAAGAGAAGCCACTGCAATGAGAAGCCCGCGCACCGCAACGAAGAGTAGTCCCCGCTCGCCGCAACTAGAGAAAGCCCGCATGCGGCAACAAAGACCCAATGCAGCCAAAAATTAAATAAGTAAATAATTAAATAAATTTTTTTAAAAAAATGAATGGCCAGGTACACACTTGGTGCAAATTTTCATTTCAGGGCCACAGCTTCAAATGTAGGAATGAAGGATATTTGACTAAGAATGGAGAACATTTTTCAAAGAGTGAAAAGAATGTGTTTAGTCAGAGACCAACTCATCTGGCCAAAAGGGCTGTAAATGGAAAACAGATGGGAAAGGAGAAAAAAACACCTACATAAAACTGAAATGGGTTTCCATGGATGACATGAAGGAAGGCCTGGGAAGAATTTCAACAGTGAGGGAGGTGCCGAGTGATTCCATGAGAAAACTATTGGGAAGGACATCAGAAACAAACTAGACAGCAGATGTCCTGATATCATGCACAGAACATAGTAACCTTGAGATTACAGCACAGGGTGACAAACAAGACCTCATAGATACCAAGAGAGTTGGCAGGATGGAACAGGTCCATGGGAACATAGTGATAGAGGGTGTGCTGTGCACAAAAGACCCGTTGAGAGGAGATGGAACAGCATTGTAGGCTGTAATAACAATAGATTCAGAGGAATCCCTGAACACTTGGATGAAGATGAAAGGAGAGAGGAACAGAAGTGATGTTTTTATGGAAACTGAGCTGAGCCACATGGGGGAAAGCCACAAAATTGGCAGAGCACACACGCTGGGGATAACATTCTGGATATCTCATTCAGATAAAAGCAGAGTTTTTTCACTTGCCTTCACATCCTAGAAGGTAGAGGAAAGAATAAAAATAACTATGCTCTGACTGATTCCAACCAATGGGAAGAAGCCATTTGTTAGAGTGGAAGGGATGAGACCCTGGGAGAATGTGGCCATGTCGTCTTCGAGGGAAGACAAGGATGAGCTGGATAAAATGCGTACAGAGGACTTAAGGAAGCCAGACTTCAAAATATCTTTTAAAATAGGCATAATTCCACAAGTTTCCAAAAGAAGACAGTACCAGGAAGTGCTCAGAAGCATGACTTTGGGCAATTCCAAAGAAGAGAAAAGAGGTGCGGATATTCTTGAAGAAATTAGAGAGATGGCACAGAGCTCTTTAAACTAGAATATAGAATGAACACTCAAAAAGACGGAGGCAAGTGACCAGAGTGACAGAGAACCATACAAATAGTAGCAGGAATGTTAAAATCCTGGAGGAATCAAAGCATGCAAAACTGGCAAGGACCAGAGGATGTGTTACAGGTACCAGGGAATTATGATAATGGATGGTAGAAAGGATGTACTATTTCTCAAATTTCTCTTTTAGGGTCTGAAAAAGACTGCAATTGTGGGGCTGCAAAGACAAAAGTGGATAAGAATATGTTGAAATCCAAGGTTGGAGAAGATGTTACTGATCCCTTTTGAAAGCTAATACAGGATCAAACTTGGTGGTCCACAGTCTATGGATCAAGTGGCATTCATTTGCCTATCTCCACACATTCTTCCTTCTTCCTAAGTATTACCAATAGCATGTTAGCAAGTTGATCTCCAAATTCTTACAGGAGATTGGGGGTATCACTGTTTCGGATCAGAAGAATTGATTCCATTTGGATCATCTGCATACTCTCCTATTATCAGAGTGCTTTTAGTTGAAATATGTCTAGTTCAAGGCTTAAAACTAGCTAACTAATTACAGAAGAATAGTTTCTAAAGTCCTCAGCGGCATACTGTTTATACTTCTTGTAAGGTAGTCTACCTTTACCAACACAAAATGAGATGTGTTGGAGTTTTCCAAGGGTTGTCTAGAGTGGTTTCTCTTAAAAGAACTTGGAAAAATGAGTGTCACTGTCTTATAAAAATTATGGAGTTAGCCCATAGTTAATACATCATTTTATGAAATTATAGAACAGGCAAAACTGATCTGTGGGGAGAGAAATCATGATAGTGGTTGCCAGGATAGATAGGGCCAGGGATAGAATGGAAGAGACCGTAGTGAACCTCCTAGGATGATGGCATACTCAGCTGGAGTACTGGTTACACGGATATCTGCAGTTGTCAAAACTCATCAAATTGTCACTGTCACTGTATACAATTACACTTCTATAAAAATATATAAAAAGTATATAATAAATCTGGGCAGTGATATGAAGTGAAAAAAGAATGATTTTCTCCCATGACTTGACAGCGATCGAATGAAGTTAAGAACATCAGGGAATCAGAGAAAAGCAGTCTCAGAGTTTGAAATGAGCAGTACTCTACCAGTAGATTTAGTGAAAAGTCAGTCTTACCAACACCCTTGACCTGTTAATTTCCTATTGGCAAAGTCTCCCATATTGTAGAAAAGGGGCACCACTACCCTTTTTCCTGGTTACACTGGAACCAAGTACTGCTGGTTCCCAAACTTCCATGCACATAAATATCACCTTGGATGTTTGTTAAAAGTGCAGACTCTGGGTCCATACCTGGAGATTTTGATACAGTAAATCTAGGTTAGTGTCTAAGAATTTCCATTTTAGTGAACATCCTTGGGGAGACTGATGGAGGTAGTCAATGGACTTATACTTTGAGAAACACTTTAGATAATCAAATCATAAAACTAGTTCCTAATTCCTCTAATTTCAGGCTCTCCAGCCCACCTTCTGATAATATAGCCTTCTTCCATTCCTTCACAAAGAAAATATGTTGCTTATAGCAATACGTGTATTCCAGCCCATGTGACCAGAACTTTCTTATTCAGTAATAAATAGGCATTGGTTTTGTACCTCAATCTGACGGACCTGGTATTTAAATAAATACAAATACCCTTATAAATGTGGTAAACGTTTCACATGATACTGAAAAACTGTACTTCTTGGACTGAAGGACAGATACGTGCCAAATTTATGCCAAATTTACCAAGATAAAGGGTATTTACAAAATTCCTTCCTTAAAGAAATCCTATGCCTGACATCATTACGGTTGCTGTGTTCTTTTTTTTAAATTAATCGACTTAATTTTTTTAGAGTAGGTTGTAGGTTCACAGCAAAACTGAGTGGAAAGCACAGAGAGCTCCCATGTATTCCCTGTCCTCTCACACACACAACCTCTCGCATTGCGGACATTCTGTGCCACAGGGTATGCTCTTTATGAGCAATGAAACTGCACTGACATACCGCTATCACCCAAAGTCCACGGCACAAATTAGGGTTCGCTCTGTGTTGTACATTCTATGGGTTTTAGCAAGTGTTGTGTTCTTCTAAGCCAGTAAGCTTAACAATAAACATGTAAATATAATATTTCCATTTTAAACGTAACTCAGCAAATATTTAAATAATTTGTGTTGTGGTTTACTTTTCTAATGTTAAATAAAAGTTCTTTATTGACATTTTGGAAAAATGAAAACATATTTAAAAACCACAAGTGGAACTTCCCTGGTGGTGCAGTGGTTGAGAGTCTGCCTGCCAATGCAGGGGACCTGGGTTCAATTCCTGGTCCGGGAAGATCCCACATGCCACAGAGCAACTAAGCCCGTGCACCACAACCATGGAGCCTGCGCTCTAGAGCCCGCGAGCCACCAACTACTGAGCCCACGTGCCACAACTACTGAAGCCCATGTGCCCTAGAGCCTGCACACTGCAACTACTGAGACCACATGCCACAACTACTGAAGCCTGCACACTCTAGAGCTTGCACACCACAACTACTGAGCCCACATACCACAACTACTGAAGCCCATGTGCTCTAGGGCCCGCATGCTGCAATTACTGAGACCGCGTGCTGCAGCTACTGAAGCCTGCACGCCTAGAGCCTGTGCTCCACAAGAGAAGCCATTGCAATGAGAAGCCTGCACACTGCAACAAAGAGTAGTCCCTGCTCACCGCAACTAGAGAAAGCCTGCACGCGGCAATTAAGACCCAACGCAGCCAAAAATAAATAAAATATTTTTAAAAATTAAAAAATATTTTTTAAAAATAAAATTAAAAAAAATGAAAACCACAACTTATTTTACTACCCTGGGCTAACCATTGTGAATGTTCTGATTCTTTTTTTCTTCAAGTCATTGTTCTGTTTTTATGTACATATATTTATCATGGTGGTGGTAATGGTGGTTGTTTATTTATTTACAAAACCAGGATTATAATATATAAACAGTTCCTAACACTGTATCATTCTATCATATTTTAACAGTATTAACCCTCCTCTGCTCTGATTTTATTTTTCTTCTTGGCATTTATTGCCACCTGACATAATACGTTTGCTTTTTTATTTTCTGTCCTCACTGAATGTATGTTCCAGAACAGCAGTTGTTCCAGAAGGGAGTTCTGTTCATTATGAAAACACAGCACCTATAACAGTGCCTGACACGTGTTAGTTATTCAATACATATTGGCAGAATGGACAAATAAATGAATAAGTGGCACTTTATTGTGTTAGTAAATATGCTTCAAAATCATGATTTACAATAATTAAGCAATTCCATCAAATGTATACATTGTAATTTGTTGAATCATTCTTCTAAGTGATCAACAGTTGGGCTATTTCCACCTTCTAGTTTTTTACTATTGTAATTAATGAGGATATATAAATCTTGTTTATAAAAGGGAGTTCATATTTCTGATATTTCCTTAGGACTAATATCTAGAAGTAGAGTTATTATATGAAAAATTATAAAAATCTTAAAGATGTTTTTACATATTGCCATTTAACTTTCCAGGAATATTGCAATTCATTTGTCTATAAACACTGTAAGAAAATGGCCACCTCTTTTCATCTTTGCTAATAGTGAGTACTGATATTTTATTTCAAAAAATTCTGTCCTGAGAAAGAAAAATGGAGATGTGGGAATCAGGCTCTCTGACTTCAGACGATACTACAAAGTTACAGTAATCAAAACAGTATGGTACTGGCACAAAAACAGAAATATAGATCAATGGAACAGGACAGAAAGCCCAGAGATAAACCCACGCACCTATGGTCAACTAATCTATGACAAAGGAGGCAAGGATATATACAACGGAGAACAGACAGTCTCTTCAATAAATGGTGCTGGGAAAACTGGACAGCTACATGTAAAAGAATGAAATTAGAACATTCCCTAACACCATACACAAAAATAAACTCAAAATGGATTAAAGACCTAAATGTAAGACTGAATACTATAAAGCTCTTAGAGGAAAACATAGGCAGAACACTCTTTGACAGAAATCACAGAAATAGTTTTTGGATCCATCTCCTAGAGAAATGAAAATAAATACAAATAAATGGGACCTAATTAAACTTAAAAGCTTTTGCACAGCAAGGAAACTATAAACAAAACGAAAAGACAGTCCACAGAATGGGAGAAAATATTTGCAAATGAAGTGACCGACAAGGGATTAATCAGAATATACAAACAGCTCATGCAGCTCAATATCAAAAAAACAGACAACCCAATCTAAAGGACAAGTGTTCTTTTCTCTTGTGTTGAGTTGAAATGTAATTTTTTTTTAATGTGTATATTGACCACTTGTGTTTTATATTTGTTTATTGCCTGTCCATATCATTTGGCAAATTTCCTATTAGACGTTTTCTTATCAATTTGTAAGCATGCTCTATTACTTAGAGATATTAACATAGCACATGGTTTATTTTTGTCTTCATTTTAATTCTGCTCTTTTTTGTGAATGAAGTTAGCTGGAGCACTGACCCCTTTCTGTAACTGGCCTAATTTCTGCAGTACAAGCTTACTATTATTGAAACATCCATTCTTCTCCCACTGATTTGAAATGGTCACTTTTATCACATTCTGTTTATATGGACCAGTGGTTAATAGTGAAAACCCTGGGATCAGACTGCTGCCGTCCTCTTTGTCACCGTTTTTCATGAGGTTGTGAGTGAACTGGGGCAGTGGCCTTTAGCACATAGTAAATGGTACTTAAGTGATAGCTGTTATTATTACACTGGCTAAATGATCTCTCCTGTTGTGTTTTTTGTTTGTTTTCACATCCTGCTTCATTTGGTGAGATCAATCTCAGTAAGCCTTGACCTTTGCTCTTGGAATATTTTCAGCTACACACCTCCCTAGAGACAGTTTGGAAACTCTCTCAAGTAAGATAAATGGAGTTCTCTAAATTCTTTGCTTTGATGCCCTCCCTGCACCATTAAAAAATTGCCAAACATGCCAGCTTCTGTCCTTGGATATTAGAGATATTGCAGGAGGTTACTGCGGTGGTGATATGCTGGACTTGTCATGACATGCTCAATTTACCATGGCAACCTGAAGGGTCACTGCAGCCACCAAACCCCTTACTGCCCGATCCAGGAGCTGGCTGTGGCACACCCCTCCCTTAGCCAGCACGCCTAGCAAAGTGAAGGTCCTTAAGTTCACAACCCCACCCAATTCTTTGCATCTCAGGGCTGGCTCCTGATAGCATTGCCTCTGCTCTGAGCCTGGAACACATATAGGAAGGTCTACCTGCGTTTGTTTGTTTACTGCCAGTCCATTTCCAGATGCTTTATAGCTTCTACAATGATAGCCAAGTATCAATCAACCCAAAATTTCATGGCTTAAAACATTAACTTATTAAGATCTCTCATGACGTTATGTGTTGACTGGGTTCAGCTGAGCAGTTCTCCTGCTGTCATTTTAGGTCTCTCGCGCAGTTACACTCAGACGGCTAAGCTGCATGGGGACATCCGAGATGATCTCACACATCTGGCCCCTTGGTGCTTCTCCAAATGGCCATTCTCTCCATCCTCAGGGGTATCTCATCCTCCAAGGTCTTTCTACATGGCCTCTCTCTATAGCATGGTAGTTGGACTTCATACATGGTGGCGAGCTTCCAAGAGTGGGTAGGGGCCAGAATATGCCACCCTGAAATATGCCATTGGCATAAGGATTATTTTGAGCTAGAGGCAAATGAGAATTGACAAGTGCAGAAAGACACCTTCCAGGAGCTTCCCTTACCTGACAAAAAGCAGAAACTTCTGAGAAATGAGAGCTGCCATAACTCCCTCTCCCAGGGAAGTTTTATGGCCATGAAAAAGATGGAAAGTCAACACCGATATGGACCTGCAGAAACCAACCTCACTCCATTAGCTTCCCCCACATTTTTACCTTCCCATAGTTTGTCACCCTTGGAAGCCTAAAACTATCTCCCTTTGTCCTGTCACTTCTCTACAAATTTATTGTTCTTTGCTAAGATCCCATACAAGCCCAAGTTCTAGCCACTCCTTTGAGCAACTCATCACTGAGCATACACATAATGCAAGTGTTAATAAAATTCTTTTGTTCTTCTCTCTGTCTTTAGGCAGTTTAATTGGCAGGGCCCCAGTCAATGACCTAAGTTGGATACAGAAAAAAAGTTTTTCTTTCCTTCCCTGCAAGTGTAAAAGAGGAAGCTGCCAGGACTTTTAAAGGCTTAGATACAAAATGGTCCAGTACCACTCTTGGTATTCTACTGGCTAAAGTCCTGCTTCAATATGAGAGGAGAACTACACAAGGACCTGAGTACCAATGTGCCTGTTTCACTGGGAACACTTTTATATAACTATCACATCACCTTCCTGGTTTTCCAGAGCTCTTATTTAAAAAACAAAACAAAACTAGATTATTTCAAAAAGATTTCAAGGAGAGAAAAATGGTGAATTCCTAGTTTTAATTCATCTTCTTCAAAGTGGAAATATTTGTTTTGAAGATGGCTATGCAAATTATTTTTTGCTATTTATGTCATCCTCCTTTTACATATGTGTATTATGTAATACAACATTTACAATACTCTACTCATTCTCCAATCCTCTCAATATCACTTAATTGAAAAAATAACCTTTCTTGGACAATGAGATCTCGCGGAATAAGAATATATTTAATTCTTATTTTAATAAGCATTTTAAAAATGCCAATTATGTGCTGCGTCCTAACAATTAGGGTACAAACAGACTAATACTTTCAATTCAATTCAACAGTCAGGAACAAGAAAGCATTTTTTAGCGGGCATTAAGCTGTTGTTAAATGCCTCGCACTGTGAGGGGCATAAAGAATTTAAGACACAGTGCTGCCCTCAAGAGGCCTTCCTGCAATATGGAAAATTAGCAAATGTAAAAAAATGAACATCTAATATCCACGTGCAAAAGAAGGAAACTGGACTCTTACCTAACACCGTATACAAAATTAACTCAAAATGAATCAAAGGCCTAACCACAAGCTCTAAAACTATAAAACTTTTAGAACTGGGGAAAGCTTCATGACATTGGATTTGACAATGATTTCTTGGATATGACACCAAAAGAACAGATACAAAAGAAAAAATAGGCCAATTGGACTTCATAAAAATTAAGAATTCTGTGCACCAAAGGACACTGCTATGTTTGTGTCCCCTCAAAACTCCTATGTTGAAATCCTAACCCCCAAGGTGACGGTATTAGGAGGTGGGGCCTTTGGGAGGTGACTGGGTCATGAGGGCACAGCCCTCATGAATGAGATTAGTGCCCTTATAAAAGGAACTCCAGAGAGCTCCCTCATCCCTTCTGCCACGTGAGGACACAGCAAGAAGACTGCTATCTATGAACCAGGTAGTGGGCCTTCACCAGACACTGAAGCTGCTGACACCTTGATCTTGGACTTCCCAGCCTCCAGAATGGTGAAAAGTAAATTTCGGTTGTTTATAAACTACCTGGTTTATGGTAATTTTGTTATAGTAGCCCAAATGGACTAAAACAGACACTATTATTAAAATAAAAAGGCAACTCACAGGAGAAAATATTTCTGGATTATATATCTGATAACGGAATAACATCCAGAATATATAGAGAACACCCAGAACTCAACAACAAAAAAACAAACAACCCAATTCAAAAATGGGCAAAGGACTTGAACAGCTGTTTCTCCAAAGACGATACACAAATGGCCAAAACAGCACACGAAAAGATGCTCAGCATCACTAATCACTAAGGAAATGCAGCTCAAAACCACAATGTGATACCAGTTCAAATCCATTATGACGGCTATTATTTAAAAGAAGCTTTGGCAAGGACGTGGAGAAGTTGGAACCCTTGTACGTTGCTAGTAATAATGTAAAATGGTGCAGCCACAAGGAAAAACAGTATGGCAGTTCTTCAAAAAATCAAACACACAATTACCATTTGATCCAGTAATTCCACTTCTGGTTATATACCCAAAAGGACTCAAAGTAGAGATTTGAACAGATATTTGTACACCCATGTTCACAGCATTATTCACAACAGACAAAAGTGGAAACAACCCAAATATCCATGGGCAGATGAATGGATAAACAAAGTGTGCTATATACATATAATGGAATATTATTCAGACTTAAAAACGAAGGAAATTCTGATATATAATACAACATGGAAGAAGGTTGAAGAAATTATCCTAAGTGAAATAAACCAAACACAGACCAAACACAGAAGGACAAATACTGTATGGTTCCATTTATATGAGGTACCTAAGGTAGTCAAGTTCATAGACAGAAAGTAAAAGGGTTGCTAGGGACGAGGATGGGGGGAGGAGTCGGGGGGGCAAGGGCAGAATGGAGAGTTATAGTTTAATGGGTACAGAGTTTCAGTTTGGGACGATGAAAAGTTCTGGAGATGAACAGTGGTGATGGTTGCACAACAATATGAAAGTACTTATTGTCACTAAACTATATATTTTAAAATGATTAAAATGGTAAATTGTTATGTTGTGTATATTTTGCCACAATAAAATAAATAAAATAAACATATAGAATAGAAAGTGATAAATGCTATAAGAGAGACACAAGTAACCTTTCCCTAGGATTTCCCTCAGACATGGAATCTAAAATTTCAATCCTGAACTTCCCTGGTGGCGCAGTGGTTAAGAATCCGCCTGCCAATGCAGGGGACGTGCGTTCGAGCCCTGGTCCGGGAAGATCTCACATGCCGCGGAGCAACTAAGCCCATGTGCCACAACTACTGAGCCTGCACTCTAGAGCCCGTGAGCCACAACTACTGAGTCCATATACCACAACTAAAGAAGCCCGCACGCCTAGAGCCTGTGCTCTGCAAAGAGAAGCCACTGCAACGAGAAGCTCACGCACCACAACAAAGAGTAGGCCCTGCTCACCGCAACTAGAGAAAACCCGCGCACAGCAATGAAGACCCAACGCAGCCAAAAATAAATAAATAAATTTAAATTTTCAATCCTATTTCCACTCTGATACTTCTTACCCCACCCCCACGTGTGCTTTCTTTGTTCTTACCGCTATTTAATATTCTATAAATTTAACTTTATTTTTATTGTCTGCCTTCCCCCTTAGAATGTAAGCTCCATAAAGGTAGAAATTTTTGCCTGATTTATCCATTGCTTTAACTGCAGTGACTAGAACATACAGTAAATGCTCAATAAATATTTGTTGAATGAGTAGATAAAATGATAAGGGAATTGAGAGGAAGGAAAAATGATTTACTGAGCAGTTGAAGGAAATCTTCAAGGAGAACGTGCCTTTAAGGATGAATAGGATTTGAATTCTTGAGAGGCAAGAGTGATGTGCCCATCAGATTGGCAAAAAAGAAAATTATAGAACCTATGAAGTGTTGGCTGGGGGGCAGGGGAAACTGGTACTCTCAAACCGTGTTGATAGGAATATACATGGCAATTTCAATAGAACTTTGGTAGGCTCTATTAAATTGAAAATCCACATTATCTGTTGACCTAGCAATCTCACGTCTTTGCATCTTTCGTGGAGTAATTCTCAGACATGTTCACGGAGGAGGGAAACTGAAAGGCACAGAAAGATTAAATAACTCGACCAGAGTCATCTCATAATGATGTGAAGATTAGAAGTTAATATATTAGGCATTTAGAAAAGGACCTGAACACATAATAAGCACTGTATAAACAACGGCCCACGGGACTTCCATGGCGATCCAGTGGTTAAGACTTTGCCTTCCAATGTAGAGGGTGCAGGTTCGATCCCTGGTCGGGGAGCTAAGATCTCACATGCCTCGCGACCAAAAAACCAAAACATAAAACAGAAGCAGTATTGTAACAAATTCAATAAAGACTTTAAAAATGGTCCACATCAAAAAAAAAAAATCTTAAAAAGAAAACAACAATGGCCCACATTATTATTTACTGGCTAAATGTACTCTTCCTGCAAATTTTCTGTATAAACCATTTGTGCTTTTGCCTAATTGGATTGTAATGTTTTTCTTTTTAATTTGTATGAGTAATTTATATATTAAGGCTATTAAATTTGTCACATGTTGGGAATATTTTTCAGTTTGTTGCATGCTTTTTATTCTGTTTATATTGTTACCACATGATGAGATAATGAAATCTTTATCTAGTCAATCCATTATGGCTATTTTTTTTAACTTGGATATTTGCTGCCAACCAGAAATTTGATAAATATATGCACCTTATTTATTCTGTTTCCATAGTCTGACTTTTTATATTTACTAATCAATCCATCTGGAATTGTTGTTAGTGTTCCTAGAAGTTTTGGTATTAGTTTCCTAGGGCTACTGTAACAAATTACAGCAAACTGGGTGCCTAAAACAATAGAAATGTATTGCCTCACAATTCTGGAGGCTAGAAATCTGAAATCAAGGCGTTGGCAGGGCTATGCTCTCTCTGAAGGCTCTAGGGGAAGATCCTTCCTTGTCTCTTCCTAACTTCTGGTGGTTGCTAAAAATTCCTGGTATTCCTTGGATTATGGCAGCATCGCTCCAATCTCTGCTTCCATTGTCACATGGCATTCTTCTCTTTGTCTGTGTCTGTGTCCAAATTTCCTCCTTCTTATCAGATCACCAGTCGCTGGATTAGGGTCCACTCTAATCCAGCATGACCTCATCTTAACTGGATTATATCTATAAAGACTCTTTCCAATATGGTAACATTCACAAGTACTGGGGGTTAGAACTTAAACATATCTTTTGGGGAGACACAATTCAACCCACCATGGTTTCTACATAGCTAACCAATTATTCTACTGCTAACACTTTTCCCTATTAAAGATTATTAAATAGTCCTTTATTGCACCATCAGATCCTAAATTGAATGGGTATATACTAAAGTCTCAGGCTGTCAGTTTTTACTCTGTTTCTTATACCAATATGAGAGGTGATATTTCTTTAAGTGGCTTATAATCACTTTTTATAAGTAGCTGAATATGATTCCTTTTTAAAATGTCATATAATCCAACAACACAAACAAATTATTTCCCTCTGCCAAAAACCTATACTTTGACCAGCAGAGTCTTCTTCATTCCTAACTTTCTCAGAGCCAGTGGTTTCATCATGAAAGCTACATGGAAGAGCAAGAGGTACAGCTCTGCTATGTTTAGGAGCACACCCTATTCACAGCCCCCGTATTTTTTTGTTTTATTTTATTTTTAGCCCATATTTTATGTAGCCCATAAACTACAACATGGGTTACAACTACTTTATAATAATTTGGAACTGGCAGTAAGGAGACTCAATAAGAAATGAGACAGATTGGGAATACCAGTAGGAACTAAAACCATAAAACCAATTTCACTCAACAATGAATATGCAAGAAAAGATGTATCAGTGCGACAACTATCTAAGCTTCAAACACTTTGGGTCCTGGGACTCTTCTTAATTAATATATAGTGCAACAGCTCTGCAAAACACATGTATTGCATGTATTGCAAAACCACAAATTATAAACATGGGTCTGGGAAAAGGAACCCATACTTTCTATTTAAAGTAGAAAAAAAATTTTAAATGCTCTAAAGTTTCTTTAGAGAAGCCCATAGGATTATATTAATTTATTCATAGTTTCATTTGTGACAATATAATATCATAACTCTAATATAATTTTCAAAACACTTGACCAATATATAGATTAGATAACCAGCTGTGAAACAGAGACAGACAGAGAGCTGAAAAGATGCTGGATCCCTGTGTCCATCTCCTACCCCATCAAGAGCCAATCAAGCCTTACTGCCTTCCTGGAATCTACCTCAATCCCAGCACATAACAGAGATCTTGGACTTGTTTATTTCTCTTAGTAACCTCCTGAGGGCAGAGATTCAGAGACTCATCAGACATAGGTAGGGCCTGGCATATAATTGCTTCCCAATAAATATTGGAGAAAAAAATGACAATAAACTAATAAACACATAAACGTGATTTCAACAAAAAGCCAGCTATGCTTTTTAGCTCAAAAGACAAGCCAGGTATACTTGAAAAAAATCATAAGTAAATCAGCTTTAGCTAGTAATGAAAAAACTTGCTGAAAGAAAAAGAATGATGAACTGGGAAAAAACAAAAGAACCCAAACTATTTAAACATATTGAACTTCAGCAAAAGATCTATTTCACAACTTGTTGCTAACAATTTTTCGACTCTCTCTTGCAAAATGAATGAGAAAATCAGTTCAAATGAAAAAAAAAGAAATTGGAAAAGAAGTAAAACTGTCACTGTTTGCAGATGACATGATACTATACATAGATAGTCCTAAAGATGTCACCAGAAAACTACTAGAGTTAATCGATGAATTTGGTAAAGTTGCAGGATACAAAATTAATGCACAGAAATCTCTTGCATTCCTATACACTACCAACGAAAGATGTGAAAGAGAAATTAAGGAAACAATCCCATTCACCATTGCAACAAAAAGAATAAAATACCTAGGAATAAACCTACCAAGGAGGTAAAAAACCTGTACTCAGAAAACTGTAAGACACTGATGAAAGAAATCAAAGATGATACAAACAGATGGAGAGATATACCATGTTCTTACTCTGGAAGAATCAGTATTGTGAAAATGACTATATTACCCAAAGCAATCTACAGATTCAATGCAATCCCTACCAAATTACCAATTGCATTTTTTACAGAACTAGAACAAAAAATCTGAAAATTTGTATGGAGACACAAAAGACCCCGAAGAGCCAAAGCAATCTTGAGGGATAAAAAATGGACCTGGAGGAATCAGACTCCCTGACTTTAGACTATACTACAAATCTACAGTAATCAAGACAATATGGTACTGGCACAAAAACAGAAATATAGATCCATAGGACAGGACAGAAAGCCCAGAGTTAAACCCACACACCTGTGGTCAACTAATCTACGACAAAGGAGGCAAGGATATACAATGGAGAAAAGACAGCCTCTTCAATAAGTGGTGCTGGAAAAACTGGACAGCTACATGTAAAAGAATGAAATTAGAGCACTCTCTAACACCATACACAAAAATAAACTCAAAATGGATTAAAGACCTAAATGTAAGGCCAGACACTATAAAACTCGTAGAGGAAAACATAGGCAGAACACTCGTTGACATAAATCGCAGCAAGATCTTTTTTGACCCACCTCCTAGAGTAATGGAAATAAAAATAAACAAATGGGACCCAATGAAACTTAAAAGTTTTTGCACAGCAAAGGAAACCATAAACAAGACGAAAAGACAACCCTCAGAATGGGAGAAAATATTTGCAATTGAAGCAACTGACAAGGAATTAATCTCCAAAATACACAAACAGCTCATGCAGCTCAATGTCAAAAAACAAACAACCCAATCCAAAAATGGGCAGAAGACCTAAATAGACATTTCTCCAAAGAAGACATACAGATGGCCAAGAGGCACATGAAAAGATGCTCAACATCACTAATTATTAGAGAAATGCAAATCAAAACTACAATGAGGTATCACCTCACACCAGTTAGAATGGGCATCATCAGAAAATCTACAAGCAACAAATGCTAGAGAGGGTGTGGAGAAAAGGGAACCCTCTTGCACTGTTGGTGGGAATGTAAATTGATACAACCGCTATGGAGAACCATTTGGAGGTTCCTTAAAAAACTAAAAATAGAATTACCATATGACCCAGCAATCCCACTACTGGGCATATAACCAGAGAAAACCATAATTCAAAAAGACACATGCACCCCAATGTTCACTGCAGCACTATTTACAATAGCCAGGTCATGGAAGCAACCTAAATGTCCACTGACAGACGAATGGATAAAGAAGATGTGGTACATATATACAATGGAATATTACTCAGCCATGAAAGGGAAAGAAATTGGGTCATTTGTAGAGACGTGGATAGACCTAGAGACTGTTATACAGAGTGAAGTAAGTCAGAAAGGGAAAAACAAATATTGTTTATTAACACATATATGTGGAATCTAGAAAAACCGTACAGATGAACTGGTTTGCAAGGCAGAAATAGAGACACAGATGTAGAGAACAAATGTATGGACACCAAGGGAGGAAAGCAGGGGTGTGGGGCATAGTGGTGGGATGAACTGGGAGATGGGGATTGATGTATACACACTAATACGTATAAAATAGATAACTAATAAGAACCTGCTGTATAAAAAAAATTAATAAAATAAAATTTAAAAAAAAAGAATGTTTGGTTGCATAAATGATACTGTTTAAACATAAAACATGTGAATGCTAAGCCTTCGCCCTAGTGGCTAGCTGACTGCACCATTGTATCAACTTTTCAAATCATAGTTAGATAGCTAAGCTGAGAAAAGTAGTTTCAGAGGTTTCATGTAGTGTGTACAAGAGTTGAAATTCCAGAAGTTAAGAACCACCTATATGCTAAGTGGCTTTCCAAAAGGTTGTAACAAATAGTAAAATCACCAGCAAACTATGAAAAGCATTTTTCCCATATACTTTTTGATATTATTGGAGGTTATTAAGCCTTAAATGTTCATTTTAACATGGAACAATATCACCTTGTTTTACTTTGCTTTTTTTTGATGGGTGGCTAAATTTTCCTTTCATTGCTTAGTTCTTTCTGTTTCAGGCACTCTTCCTGGTGCTTAAAGAATGTAAGTAAAATAGACAAAGATCCCTGTGTTCTAGCAGGGGAGACAAACACTAAAGAAGAAACATAATAAATAAATAATGCACTGTGTTAAAAGAGGAGGAAACAGGGTAAGGGGTATAGGGAGTGCTGGACTGGGAAACGGGCATTTTGTCATATTACATAGGGTGATTAAGGGGTTAGAGCAGGTTTCATTGAGAAGGTGAAATTTGAGCAAAGGTTGGAGGAGGTGAAGGAGAGGGCCGATATCTGTAGAAGAGTATTTCAGGAAGAGAGAACAAAAGATCAGGTAGGAGTGGACCTGTTCAACTCAGGGGACAGCAAGGAGACCAGTGCGGCTGGAGCAGATTGAACCTGTGTAGCTGATGACGTCAGAAAAGTAAAGAAGAGGATGGGGGAGGGGGCAATGTGAAGATTTGGGATTTTACTGATTGAAGTGGGTAGCCAGGGTAGGGTTTTAAGCATGAGTGAACAGATCCATGTTTTAAAAGAATGTGGCTATTGTATCTAGAATAGACTATAGGAAGCAAGAGTAGAAACATGATGAGTGGAGTGACCATGGTGGCAGAGATGGGGACTATGTATGGCCTCTTGGCATGAACTCTCGGTAAGGCTAATCTAGCCATCATCACCTCTGAATGTCCAACCTGCCGAATTCCCAATGTGGTACTATTCTCTGAGGGACCAACTGGTCCCTTGGTGACAAGTTGACTTCGTTGGGCCCTATGCATGCTGGAAGGCCAAGCAATTCATTCTCACAGGAATAGACATTTATTCTGAGTACAGGTTTACATTTCCTGCCAGCAGAGCTTCAGCCTATACCACTCTACAGGAGTTTACAGAGTGCCTGATCCATAGACCAGAACCCTACCTATCACAGCATCCAACCAGGAGACCCACTTTACAGTGAAGGAGGTTTGGGAGTGGTCCCATGGTCATGGGACATGTTGGTCTTATCACATACCACCCTTCCCCAGAAGCGCCAGCCTGAGAGAGTGACAGAACAATCTGCTGATGGTGCAGACGAAGCACCATCTCAGGGGCAATATTGTGTAAGAACAGGGTCTCATTCTCCAGGGTGCAATCTACAAACTGAATAAAAGTACCCTCTAGGCTCTAGAGTCTAGGGCACGGTGTCCCCAGCAGGAAGACTAATTGGGTCCAGGAATCAAGGCAGGGAAGCAGAATGGTCTCATTTACCACTCCCAGTGACCTACTGAGGATTTTTCTGTCCCCACAATTCTGGGACCTGTGGTGTTAGAAGTCTTGGTCCTCAAAGGGGGAGTACTTTGCCAGGGGACACAGCAATGGTCCCACTGAACTACAAGCTTTGTTGCTTATATTAAGAGACCAAAAAGCAAGAAGAGTCATCAACTTGGGAGGGGCAATTGATCCTTATCAGCGAGAGAAGGTAGGACCACCTTATACTCAGAACAAGAAGGAATATATGTGCAATTGACTTGGATGCCTCTTGCTACTCCCTTGCCCAGTTGTGACTATGAATGGACAAGTACAGCAACCAGACCTGAGAACAGTGGAAACACCAAAGGCTCATCCTCTTCAGGAGTAAAGGTTTGGGTCACACCACAAGGCAATGCACCAAGACCAGCAGAGGTAACTGACGAGAAAAAGGGGAATTTAGGATGGATAGTGGAGGAGGGAAATGATGAGTACCAGTAGTGGCCCCAAGACCAGCTGCCAGTATGCAGTGTGGGGTTTGTCCCACTGTCCCACTTCATTTAGGTTTCCCTTTAGTAAGAGAGGCTCAATGGGCCCCTGGAACAGCTGTTTCCTGAGTGTGTATGGAGAAGCGGGTTTACATGGTGCAAGCAGAGGCCTATTTCAGCCAAAAAAGTGCACTGCCTGGATAGCCCTTCAAGAAAAAAATTACCTGTGAGAACTTAGCTATGAGGAGTACAGTTAGCTGACAGCTCTTCCTGGGCAGCCTCTAGCCACTGAACATGGCAGGGATACCAGAGTCTGGCAATTTCATCCAAAGAGTGACTGCTCTAACAGGTAATCTGCACACCATTTACTCCCGTTGGGTTGGCTAATACTTTGTCAGATCTACATCACAATCTGAGTCTTTCTCTACCCAACGTTTCCTTCTCTCTTTCCTTTCACAGCAAACATATCAGCGTTGTGCTCTGAAGCATTCTGCTTCCTCCCTTGTATTCTTCACAGTTGATATCCACCAAAAAAACTTCTTGTACTCCTAACTCCATTTCAGTGTCTGAACTGACCTAGTGACTGAACAATGAATGAGACTCACAGGGCTGAGAAACTTGGGGTGGGGGAGGCAGGGTGGAAAATGAGGAAGGAAGGCAGAGCTAGAAGACAGAAGAAATTTTCAAAGCTCAATTGTTATGGGCTGAAGTTGTTTTTAAAAGTATATTTAATTGCAAAAGGAAATACTTTTAATAAAGAGTTGAAAACTTTAATTACAATAAGGAAATATTTGCACCACTCTATAAACATCTAGAACTTGGAAAGAGGTTCTATTAACATAAAGCTTACATCATAAATCACCAATAGGTTTTATAACCAATGGAGATGGGAGCCATGCGCCTTGCCTTTGGAAGGGCTTAAGTCAAACACTGCTATTTTTTTTTTTTTTTTTTGTGGTACGCGGGCCTCTCAATGTTGTGGCCTCTCCCGTTGCGGAGCACAGGCTCCGGACGCGCAGGCTCAGCGGCCATGGCTCACGGGCCCAGCCGCTCCGCAGCACGTGGGATCCTCCCGGACCGGGGCACGAACCTGTGTCCCCTGCATCGGCAGGTGGACTCTCAACCACTGCGCCACCAGGGAAGCCCACTGCTATTTTTTTGAATAGGATCCCTAATCAGTCTTTATCCATTACTGTATATCCAACACAATGCCTGGCACAGAGTAGATGCTCAGAGAGTATCTGCTGGATAGGGGTGTGCCACACGGAACACCGTCAGTCAGGACAGACCTCTTGAGTCAGGAGGACCAGAGAATTCCAAGGAAGTTTCCTAATGTGAAACTCATGTGCAGTGAGCCTCTTTCTCTCACATCCCGCATCAACCCCATCAGCAAAACCTGTAAACTCTATTTTCAATAAATTGAGAATCCAGCTACTTCTTACCACTTGTAAAGTTTCCACACTAACACAAGTCACCAGTCTCTTATGGATTACTGCAATAACCTGCTAACTGGTCTCTTTGTGTACATCCTTGCTGTCCCCCCAGCCCACACCAAGTTCTCCAGGCAGCACTCAGAGTAATCCTTTTAAAGCCTAAGTCAGATCCTGTCACTCCTCCCCCTTAAAATTTCTAATGACTTTCCAAGTTACTCCGAATAAAAGCCAAAGCCTTTACAGTGGCTTTGTGCTCACTGCCCCACTTCCTTTACACCTCTAATGCCACCAGCTACTCTCTCCCCACAGCTGTCCCAGCTCCTTCACCCGACATCCTGGGTATTTCTCCAATATGTCAAGGATACTTCTACCTCATGGCCTTGTACCTGCATGTGACAAATGCTATGTGAGTGTGAACATTTATGGCTATTATTGTTGTTCCCTCTACTTAGTCCCCTCTAATTCTACTCAGCAGCTGAATGTCTCCCTTCCTCACTTCTCTCTACTCTAATATCAACTATCAGGAAGACTTTCCTTGATTGACCCATATATCAGGCAGTCTCAGCAGAAAAATATACCACATTCAAATGAGGTATTGTTACAGATTGAACTGTGCCCCTCCAAAAGATTTACCTTAATTAGTTAAATTAAGTCATACTGGAGTACGGTGGGTCCTTAATCCAATATGACTGCTATGAAATAATAAGAAATATACCTATTGGTCTCTGCCCCTGGTTCTTGCTAATATTTGGTCTTTGACCTTGGTTCCTGACACAGGGCTCTCCAAAACTCTTATAATTTTCTGAGTGATAGCAGTTATCTGACACAGAGCTCCTAACCCCTTGGAATTTCCTGAGTAATAGGAATGTCTTTTGTTGTAATGAGGGGACTCTTGGTGGGCTCCTGGATGGGGGCTGGTCACCAGAGAGACTAAGCCATGATTAGAAGGTTGTAACTTTCAGCCCAACCCCCCATTCTTCAGAGAAGAGAGAGAGGCTGGAAATTGAGGTAAATAATTGATCACCCCTGCGTGATGAAGCCTCCATAAAAATCCCCAAAGTGCAGATTTTGGAAAGCTTCTGGGTTGGTGAATGTATCCACGTGCCAGGAGGGTGGGGCACCCCAACTCCACAGGGACACAAGCTCCTGCATTTGGGACTCTTCCAGATCTCACCCTATATATCTTTTCATCTGGTTGGTCATCAGTATCCTTTATCATATAATAAGCTAGTAAACATGTTTCCCTGAGCTCTGTGAACTGTTCTAGCAAATGATCAAACCCAAGGAGGGGGTCGTGGAAATCCCAGTAGGTAGCTGCTCAGTTTGAAGTACAGGTGACAAGTTAGGACTTGCAATTGGCCTCTGAAGTAGGGGCAGTCTGGTGGGACTGAGCCCTTAACTTGTGTGATCAGGTGCTAACTCCAGGTAGTGTCAGAACTGAACTGAACGGCAGGACACCCAGCTGGTGTCTGCTGAGAACTGGGGAATTACTTGGTGTGGGAAAAAAGCCCACACATTTGGTGATCGGAAGTAAATATTAAGAGTAGTAATTGAGCGGTGAGTAGAGGAGAAACAATAGAGTTTTTCCTATTCTACTGGTGTCCTTATAAGAAGAGACACAGAGGGACAGACATACAAGTGTTGAACGTCACATGACGATGGAGACAGAGACTGAGGTGATGCAGCAAGCCAAGGGATGCCAATGACCGCCAGCAAACCACCAGAAGCTAGGAACAGGCAACAAAGAACTCACCGTGACAGGTGTCAGAGAGAGCACTGCCCTACCAACACCTTAATTTTGGACTTCTAGCCCCCAGAACTGTGAGACAATAAGTTTCGATTGTTTTAAGCCACTCAGTTCATGGATATTCAATTAAAGGGACTCTTCACAATCATGTAGGGAAGCATACAGGGACACTGCAAGGACAGTACAGCACCCTGGAGTGAGAAGTAGGGGCCCTCTAGGCATGAAGGGGCAAGGTGGGGAGCAGGTACCAGAACCTGGAAGGAGAGAGTCACCTGGAAGGTCAGGATACAGAAGCAATGACCTTGTATCAAGAGCATTGCCAACCACAAAGAGGAATACATGGCCTAACTTCATTCTCCTCCCTTAGTCCTATCTCCTGCTGGGACTCCCCAGGAAGCCAACTGTGGTAGCCCATACAGGGCAGCCCTCTTGGGGCCAACTGCTGGGTGAAAAAGGGGTAAGAAGATGGGGGAGGGGAATGAAAAATATCTGGCACATTCGCTGTAGCAATACTATTTCGGCTCTGTACTATTGATCTTCTTCATGTTTTTTTTTTTTTAAAAAAGCACTTATCAGTACCCCATATACCATAAATATTGATAACTTTGATTTTTAGTTTATTATCTGTTTATCTATTATTCCACTAGAATACAAACTCCATGAGGGCAGGGACTTTGTTTCTTGTTGTATCCTCAGCACCTAGAACAGTTCCTGGCATGGAGAGAGTCTCAAGAACTATTTGATGAGTGAATGGCTTGGAGTGTGGCATTTTTACCCTGGTATTTTCTAAGTCAGCAGCTGCTGCATCTCTGCTTGCTCATCTTCTTCCCTGAAATTACTTGACTGATTTCCAAAAATGCAAGCAAAATTCCCTGGCTTGTTACCAAGTATTTGGAATCAATGACTCCCTCCTGTCTTTTTATCTTGGCCCAATAGCTCTTGAAGAAGCCCAAGGCCTATCCTACAAGGCCTTGCTCATAAGCACCCTCATCTTGGTGGCCTTTGCGTTGGGGGGTTGGAGGGGGTCTTATCATCTGTCATGTGAACGGTGGGACTCTTGGCAAACACATCTACATCAGACGAGGAGGCATACAGGCTGTCCAACCTGTACTATTTAGCCAAGCAAATAAAAAGTAATAATTTCAGGTAGAGCCATGAAAATCTTTAAACCAGGGTACTGTTGTACTATCACATGGAGTTTTGTGGGGCTCAGATGAGATTATCCATGGAAAGTGCCTCAAATGGTGCCTTGCCTAAAGCGTTAATGTATGTTTATTATATATTATTAAAGTTGTTGAAGAAGTCCTCTGTGAGGAAGTAAATTATGACTTGGACCCTGAATGATGAAAAGGAGATAGTCAATTAGAGATCTGGGAAGAGAGTTTCAGGCTGAAGTAACCTCAGCTGCAAAGGCCCAGAGACGAGAACCAGCTTGGCCTGTTCGAGGGATGACAGTGAACAAGAGGGAGACAGAAGGAAAGAGATGGGGCCAGAGGGTTTGGCAAGTATCAGATCATGTGAGCTCCCCAAGGCCAGGTAAAGAGTTTGAATTTTATTCTTAAGTATAATTAGGTATTAAGAGTAGATGTGACATGATTTATATTTGAAAAAGACCACTCTGCTGGGGAGGTTGAAAAAAGAGTAGAAGTGGAGAGACCAGTTGGGAGGCAGGGGAAAGATACTGATGCACTAGCCTAGGGTTGTAGAAGTAGAATTGGGAGAAATGGCTGAATTGGGGATATAACTTGGAGAATAAAGTTGATAGGACTTGATAATGGATTAGGTGTGGTGGTTGGCAGGGGTGGGGTGGGGGGAGGAAGAGAGGGAAGAGATTTATCAGGGATGATGACTAGATTTTTGGTCTGAGCACCTGGGTAGATGGTGGTGCCAGGAACTAAGATGGGGGAAAACTGGGAGAGGAGCAGGTTTCAGAGGGAGGGGAGGTCCAGAGGGAATCAACGGTTCTGTTTGGCCATGGTAAGTTTCAGAGGCTTACTATATTTCAAGTGAAGATATTGTGTAGGCAATTGGCTAACTCTATCCATAGCTAAGGGGAGAGGTCCAGGCTGGAGGTATTTCAAAACAAGGGGCAAGATGAGATCACCTGGTGACTAGCAGTAGATATACAGGAATACAGAGGGCGGAAGGTTAGATACTGAATTACAGTACAGGGAGAGATGTGCTGTGAATGGGGCAACACCAGGTTAGTGGAGAGGGAGGCTGGTCGGCAAAGTTCCGTGGAAGCATTATATCCACAGAAAACCAAGCAGTGACATTTTATCAGTGAGGATGCTGGTCCAGAGAGGTAATTTGCAATTAGTCACACAGCTAGTGACCTAACTGTAACTTTATACTTGAACTACTTTAAGTCAAAACCTATTAAGAGGCAGGATAGTCAGGCACCTAGGAACACAGGCTCTGGAGTCATTCTGCTTGGGTTCAAATTCTGGACCTGCCACTTACCAGGTGGGTGACTCCAGGTACATTACTCATCATCTCTATACTTCAGTTTTCTTATCTGTAAATAGGCATACTACAAATAGCTATCTACTTAGGGAATGCTTACTATGTTTCTGGTACTAAGATTTTACATACATTATTCAACACCCCCCTCCAATAATCAATGAAGTTGAATGCTATTATTATCCCCATCTTACTGATGAGAAACCGAAAGCATATTTACGCATTCACAAATATTTACTGTGCCTGCATTACATGTTTCTTCATGCTAGGGGTACATCAGGAGATACAACAAAGTCCTTGCCTTTGTGCAGCTTGTCTGTGATTTACTGAAAGGAGAAAGATGATAAACCTAATAAATATGTATACTATATGGCAATTAGAAGATGATAAATGCTATAGGAAAAACACCAGGGTAATGGAGCTAGGAAAGTTGCTGTTTTAAGTCGGGTATCCAGGGTAGACCTCTCTGAGAAGGCGACATTTGAGCAAAGATTTGAAGGAGGTGAGACAGCGAGCCACCCAGGTAGCTAGGGAAAGAAGACTCGGAGCGGAAACAGCAAGGGCGAAGGTAGGCTCTCAGGTGAGAGCGTTTGTCTAACATCCACCAACAACGCCTAGGGCCAGCCGTGAGAGTAAGATATGAAAGGAAGGGGCTGTGTATCCAGTTCTAAGAACTTTGACTTTTACTCTGGGTGAGATGAGGAACCACTGGACAGTTCTGCCCGGGGGAGTGATATAAGTTGACCTTGTATTTAGGCTCAAGGTCCATCAAGGCAGTCTAGCGCTGGAGTCAATGCTCTCAGAATAAAAGAATCAGTCGCCGGCACAAGGACTCAGCCACACAGCGAGCGCCCTGCAAGCGCCGGCCCACTACTGTGGCTGTCACAATCCTTTCACTTAAACCCCGCCCCGACCTACCGCCCTCTAGTTCCCCAGCTCCAGGGCTCCGCATCCACTCAGTCCGGTCTCCACGTAGCGCTTCCCCGGCTATGGATTGCGCAACTCAGACAACAGGGCGGAGCCTGGACGTGGGCGGAGTCTGGACGTAGGCCGAACCGCGGCGGGCTTGGAGAACGCCCGGGCCGAAGACTCTCCATGGAAGCCCCGAGAACCCCGAGACGCCCACTGACTGCGCCTGCGCACGCGCAATCCAGGCCGCCGACATTCCAAAACGGTAATCCGCGCCGCCCCGCCCCAATTCCGGGGCGGAGTTCTTGGCTGCGCCTGCGCACAGGCTCGCCGCACCCTACGCCTGCGCGTTCAGCCAGACCGACCCCATCCCCCAGGTTTTTCGGGTGGGGGAGGGGGTGCGTCTCGGCGAGTCACGATGATGGCGGCCACCATCCTGTGGTGAGGTAGCGGATTCTCTGCTGATCTCGCAGAGCCCCTGGCGCTTCCTGCAGACTCAGTGGCTGGCGCCGGGCTCGTGAGGAAGCACGGTGGCTCGTGCTCGCGAGGAAGGCCGCAGTCGCGGAGGCAGCGGCGCGGCCCGGGGCCAGGGCTGGGGGAGAGGCCGCTCTGCAGGGCGAATGTGACAAGCCCCCACCCCCACCGCTTTCCTCCCTAGTGCGCGAGGAGCGCGGGCGACCCCGGGGCCCCGCCAGGCCACAGACCCCGCCCAGCGGCCAGCACCCGGAGCAGGCCCGGCAGCGGAGCTGCGCGGCGGCACCATGCTGGTCACCCTGAAGACCCTACAGCAGCAGACCTTCAAGATCGACATCGACCCAGACGAGACGGTGAGTGCGGCGGGAGCGCGGAGCCCGGCACCGGGCAGGGGAGGCGCGCGAGGCGCCCACCGGGCCTGGGCTTGGGGCGGTGCGGCGGGGCCGTGTGCGGGGCCCCGGCCTCAGCTTCTAGAGGGGCCCGGCGGCGCGCCCGAGCGGGGAGACCTCCGGTACACCCTAGAGGGCCCGGCGAGCGGGGTCTTGGGCCCCGGGCGCTGGATGAGGCCTGCGGGCTCCGAGCGCGGGCACGGCCCGGGGGCCCGGCGGCAAGCGGCCCACCGGACCTTCAGAGTTGGCTGTGGGCTTTGTGGCAGGAGTAAGGGGAAGCAGTGGTCGGACACCGAAGCCCTGGTGGCAGATGGCGTGGAGTACACGCCCGCTGGGCACAGGAGGCCTCGGCCTGGGCGCTCTCGGCGGAGGGTCCAGAGGGGGAGGGGAGGTCAGGGCTGCCTCGGCTGTCTAGCCGGGCTCCCCGATGGTGGGTGCACGGGTGGGGGAGGGAGATGTCGGCGTCACCACTGTCCCTGAGTGGATCTGGTTAGGCGCTGAGGTCTAGGAAGCGCTAACTGGAGATAATGAGCCTTAAATAAAAAGTATCAGATTCCGTCTGCTGCACAGTGAGAGGCGAGTGGTGAGGGGTGGTGAAAATGCATTCTTTGCCCCCTTCGCCGCAGAATTGGTGACCCTTTTATTTGCCTATATCTTGAATCGTTTCGCTGCAGTTCTCCCGCCACCCAACCCACACCCATGTGTAGATTGCCCTTTGAGCCCTCTTTGGTGGTGAAGTTTGTTGGGTTAGAGCCCTTGAAATCCAGGCTCAAACTTAACTCCAGATTAATGAGTTCCCTGTGTTAGAAGTCTGGAAGTTGTAGGAGTCGGAACTCTGCACCCAACCCCCAAGTAATAGCCTTTCAGGGGAGAAAAAAAGAAAATAAAAACTTTGAATCTCTTCTGTAAACTCTTGAACACCTCAGAAGTTCACGTGTTAAATTCTCATGTCATCCTGTGTATTTGTGAGTGCAAAAAGGCACTGTGTTGAAATCAGTACAACTTTTTGCCAAGATCTAAAAATGCCATTCAGTGTAAACTTATTTGTGTTCTGGAATTGTGATGCTGTACACCATTGAGGTTGTCATAAGGCTGTATTTAAAGCAGCAACTTTCAGCCCATCTGTATTTTTAAGAATAGGTGATTCAATTTTGGTGGAGATCTGGGGCCTTAGTGTTAGTTAATTAAATAATCCTGAGCTCCCCTGTGTGGCTCTAACTTATTTGCTATGTGCCTGTTTTGCAAAGATGTGAAGATTAAATATTATTTAATTGGTGGTCAGTAAATGGAATCGATTATTAATCACTCCATACCTCTGAGTGAGGGTATAGTGTTATGTTTTACCTATATCATTTAATCTAAAGTTTTCTACACCTTTAATTATTTAAAAAAAGTAGTTCCCAACCTTTTTGGAATTGTGGTACTAAATGATTTTAGTTCAAGATATTTAATTATATGTGTAAATATGCTGTGTGGTAAATTCTTAAAGGTGCAGGAGATAGCAATTTTAGATGAGAAATTCAGTGTTCTCAGAAGTAATTGACAACACCCTGTGGATTGCTATTACTAACAAAAATCATATTCTTCCTGAGTATTCCTTTACTGCTTGGTGTATACTTGGAAGTTAAAGGATGAAAGTTAATGCAGCTGTTTAATGTTTTCAGACGAAACTTTTCATAAAATGTTATTGACTTTGGATTTTTGTAGTGACACGTGTTGGTGCTGCAGGAACTTTACCAGCTTATATTCACAATTAATTCCAAGATTATTGAAACCTAAAGGTTTTTTTTTTGGTAAATATCTGTGGATTTATTGAAGTTATGCAGTGACTTTCTACAGCTCCACTGAATTATTTATGTTCTATAAAGTTTGTATAGCTCTTTAGGCATTTTATGCATTCTTTATCTTAGAGCCAATATTGTATTTGTATAGATTCTTAACTGTACTTGCTGTTTTCCAGTTTATTTCCAAGGGGATTTAAGTTATATGAAACATACTTCTAGAGGTATATTTTCAGAAAGCTCAGTTGTTACAGAGAGTTGCTTCTTTAGCTTTTTATTGCTGTTTGTCCAAATATAATTTTGTTGCTGTTTATGTAAATATAAAAGCTAACATTGTTAGGCTGGGACAAGAAATGAAAACACCTAATCTGGATATACTGGAACATTTACATTAAAATGACTTGTGGGTTTTTACTTTAATGGACTTAAATTTTAAAAATGGGAAAAATGTTAGAACTATTTTAATTCCATCTTTATAGTGATTTTTAATTAAATATTTATTTTTGATACAGCATTTGAGAAAATTCCAGTAAGAAAAGAAGCAATGAAAATTACATAAATAGAGGGAGGCTGTAAGTGTCCTGTTTATAATTTGTGAAAGCTAGATAACCAAGGATATTAGAAATAGATCTAAAATAAAGGGAAAAAAATAGGATTTTACTGAGACCTCTAGGGAGATTCACATAAAATGAACAGATTTTGGTCTCTAAGACCTCTATTTTGGCTGCTCAAAGGTTTTATTTTTACCTAGAAGGAACTAAGAAACCTTAAGGAACTTAAGTAACTTGAGGTGGCCGGTATAGAAACTTGTGAGCTTGAGATGAGCAGGAGCGAAAATGAGTGAAAGGACTCAGAGATAAGAGGAATCATGGGAGTGAATCATTTGCTCAACAAGTGAATGTTCAGTGAGCTTTGACTGGCAGAACTGGAGGAGTACAGGGACATGGGAGACATGGTCTGGGTCTTCTTGGGAGCCATATTGACATAGTCTTAGCTCTGTCAGTGGCTATAGAGTAGATGCACAAAGTAGAAAAAGCAAGAGGATTTGTTTTTAAGGTGTTTGTATTTGCTTTAGTGTTTGAATGTTGAAAGTCCTCCCTTGCCTCTTTTTTAACAAGAAAAACTTTCTTAACATTCATTTGCCATTTTGTACCATTTACTTGACCATTACCATGCACTGCCTTTAGTGTTAACCATTACAAAACAGTGATTTTATTATTACAATAATAATTCATCTCCTCATAGAATAACTGGGGAAAAAACCAACAGTAAGTTTCAGGTGAGACTTTAAATGCATAAGCTGAAATATGATTGTATTATATAAGTGACATCAAAGTTATGTGTATACATTGGAAGTTTTTGGTAAGAGAATTGTGAAGATACAGTAGTTTTAATTTCTATAGACAGTATATCTAATATGCTATGCAGTAATCTGCAAAGAATTAACCTCACTTTGTGGTATATTTGTGTAATGGTGATTATGCTATAAAATACTACTTGAGTACTAGTCTTGTACATGGGATTTACTAGCCATCATTTATTAGCAAATTGTTCCCATTGTGGCTTATTGTATTTTAACAGAGTTGTGCTGAAGATAGTACCTTATTATGGAAGTTCCCTCGATTATTAAAACATTAAGTAGTAAACATATTAAAACACTGTATCACAGAGGTAAAAACTAACGTTTCTTGGCATATTGGTAAAACAAAATACTGTAGTACCTGGGAAGCCTGGTATGGTTTGTATCAGACCTTTGCTCTTTCTATACTTGGCACACAGTAGGCATTTAATAAAGATCTTTTGAATGAATTAAATACATTTTTTGGTGAATTGCCAAGTCAATGATCCCTCAGTGTTTGCATGTTGATTTATTTACTGTTTGTTGAATACTTACTAAAAATATCAGGTCTTGCTGTCATGGTGTGTACATTATAGTGGAATAAATTAGTCGAAAGCAAATTTTAAAAAACAGATAGCGGTAAGAGTTATGTAGAGAATTGAAATAGGGTGAGGTAATTTGATAGTGTATGACTGGGTGGCTACTTTTAAATTGGTCACAGAAGGCCTTTCTAAATAAGGTGACATTTAAACTGAGATCTGAATAGTAAGCACTCAGAGATGGGGAGAGTGTTTTCTGTAGGGAAAGACCTTTAAGAGTGTGTTTTGGGAATCAAAAAAAGGCCTGTATTGTTGATCTAGTAGTTAAAGGAGAAGAGAGGTAAGGGATTAGAGTTAGGCAAGGGGCCAGGGCCTGTAGGGCTTTGTAATAAACTGAAGGTTTTCAGTGTAAAATAGGAGGCCTTTGGGGGCTTTTAAGCAGAGGAGAAAAATTATTTTTTTTATGATTTGAAAAGGTTACTTTGCTGTATGGAGAATAGATAGTAGGAAGACCATTTAGAAGGCTTGCACAACAGTCTTAAGAGGTCAAGGCTTTGACCAGGGAAGTAGGAGTGGAGATACAAAGAGAGGTGGAGGGATTTGAGATATGATTGGGAGGATAGAGTTGAGAGAATTTTTTGATGCGTTGGAGTGGGGAAAATTGAGAAATCAAAGATTAAACATAGGTTTTGGTTGTATAACTTGTGTGAATACTTGTGTTCTTTCCTGAGATGTGGAGGGATGGGAGAGGGGCAGGTTTAGGGGTTGGGGTGGAAACTCAAGACTTAAGTTTAAGATGCCTATTAAACATTCAGGTGGAAATGACAAGGAGATTTGCTATGAATTTCCGTCCCAAAGGGGCATTTGGGCTGGAGTTAGAGACATGACAATAAGCAGCATATATGTTTGACCTCAATCCATTGGACTGGATGAGACCATCTTGCCACAGTCTTTTTCAGTGTCCATGCCTTGCAAAATTGAGTCCAAGTGCCTAGATTATCCCTTATGTGTAATTAACTTCTCTGCTACTGGAATTGAGGAACCCTGGTGAGAATGTAGTGGGATGGGGCTTAGGGCTGAAGCCTGGGATGCGTGGAGATTGAGTACTGAAGAGGTCAGTTAAGGAGCAACCTTTGAGGTAGGAAGAATCCAAGAGAAGAAAAAAGTTTCAAAGAGGAAGAAAAGGTCAAATGTATCTACTGTTTGAGAAATCAGAAGTAGGATTGAGGAATGAGTGGGAAACATGTGAAAATGATCACAATAATTCTGAGCGTCACAGCCTATGGTAGGCATCGTTTAAAAAACACACACACACACACACACACACACACACACACACACACACACACACACACACACACACACACACACCAGAATTGTGGAAAATATGTAATAGTGTATGTTTTAAAAAGAAGAAATGGAGACCAGCATGATTGGTAACTTGCCTGGGGTCATACAGCAATGGCCTTGGTAGTTTTACTGTCTGTGAATGATGTTCTTGCCCATACTCTGACCTTCTGTTCCTTAATCGCTCATCCATTGATCTTTCCTTCTACTCTACCTCAGTTATTCAGACTCATGACTGGTAACCACCTCTTATCACAACCAGTAACTGTAGCTCTTCCCCCCATCCACAGTAATCAGTTTTTAGTATCCCACTTTAACTTCCCTCTGATTCCAATGCTAATGAGACTTACAGTCTATTCCATCCATACTCCTTTTCACTGGCCTTCCCCTCGTGCCCAGCTAAGATAGAGTCAGTGACTATAATCACTCCCTTGCAAGGGTCAGGTATAGCATGTCTCTTGAGCCAGGCTGCCTAAGTTTCAATCCTGGCCTTAGTACTTGCTGTGTGATGTGACCTTTGGCAAGTTACCCGATTTTGTGCCTGTTTCCTCATCTGTAAAAAGAGAACACAGCCATGGAAGTACTAACCTCACAGGATTGTTTTGATGGTTATATGAGTTTGATGTGATACACAGAGTGCTTAGTGATAGTGCTTAACAACATGGTCCCACTCTCACTCCATTATTCTTGTTTGAAATACTCCAAATATGATTAAATTCAAGTCTGTGTCTGTACCTGTGCAGCTAGAAGGCGAACACATAGGCACCTTGACTTGTCTCACTTAAATTCCTGAACAATAATCGTAATCAGGCCCTTGTAGTGACAGTCATACATTTCACTATTCACTTTTCCACTGTCATAGGCAGATTTCATACCATCTTCTCTCTTTATTTTCAATCAGTGACCCTAGATTTTAGGTTTTATTGAAAATATAGAAACAGTCGGGACAGAACTTTTACAAGATCCTACTGGAACTCCCTACCTGCTAGCCTCCTTTTATTGTGGAGATAGCTATGTATTGTGGATGGTGCTATCTAAGGCCAATCCCCCCCCACTTTAACACAGCATCCTAAACTCTTGTCGTTTATGAAGGACATCACTCCATCAGTTCTCCTTTTCTACAATCATTGATTTTTCCATTTCTAAATTTATTTAATTTATTTCTGCATTGGCTCTTTGCTGCTCTGCGCGGGCTTTCCCTAGCTGTGGTGAGCAGGGGGCCACTCTTGTCTGTGGTGCTCGGGCGTCTCACTGCAGTGGCTTCTCCTGTTAACGGCGCACGGGCTTAGTTGCTCCGTGGCACGTGGGATCCTCCCGGACCAGGGCTCGAACCCGTGTCCCCCTGCATTGGCAGGCAGATTCCCAACCACTGTGCCACCAGGGAAGCCCAATTTTTCCATTTCTAGAGTATCTAAACATTTTCCTTGTCTTAATAAAACCCTCCCTTGTCTCCACATTTGTCTACTCCTCCATTTCTCCCTCTTCCTCACATCAGAACTTAAGAGTAGCTCTTGAGTCTGTTTGCTTTTTTTTTTAACATCTTGCTCTTTCAAATACATCATGCTATTCCTAAACTAGAGGAGAGTTTTCTCCCACTTTATAGTTGCCCTGTGCCCTTGAGCATAGTACTTAAATCTCTTTTCTTGTGAGTAAAATGGGAGTAATAATACTTTACCTGCCTTCCTCGTAGAGTTGATCTGAAAATCAGATGAGATTATGGATCTGAAAAATTTTTGGTGAATTGTGAAATCAGAAATAAATCTATGCAATTTCTTTTTTAACAAGTCCTGTTTACAGTTATTTTGATCAGTATTTTCACTGTCCTTTTTGAACAAGGTTTGTGTAAGTGAGATATCCTCATTTTCTTAGCTTGATGTAATCAGCAATTTCAGTGTTGAGAGCAGTGTTCTAGCTTTAGCTTGGAAATTGAGATTATTTGATAGATAATGTATAAAATTTCTGTTGCCTTTGGAAAGAAATGTGCTAAATTTAAGCCTGCTGTAGAACAGTGAATCCTGCTGGAGGACACCATGTCTGTTGCCTATAAGTTTGGATAAATACATTCCTTGTGTAATGTCTCAAAGAGCTAATTTTATAATAGAATGAACTTTATAAACCCTTTAACATTACATATACCTATTCCAGCAGAGGAAGTAGACCAACTACAAATGACTAATATGTACGAATAGGTCCTAGATACTTCAACAGGTAGATAAAAATTGTTATTTGTCTCTCCCTCTGCCCTCTCCGCCACACACTTCTGGTTGAATGAGGTAGGTGGCTTCTTTGTAGTATGTTAGATCCATTTTCTGCCTATATAGAAACTTGAAAATTTACAAGTAACTTGGGAGTTTCTACTTTTCAGTCTTCAAAGTCTGTGTCTGTTTTGATTGTTGAAACCATACTGTTAGGGATATATTTTATAATAGAAGAGATTAAATTGGCGTAAATAGGTAGGTTTAGGAGCCTGAATACCATAGTTTCTGTGGGGGGAAATTAATTCTGTATTTAAAATTATATTTTAAAAAGTAGCCTTTTGGATCATAACCCTAATTTGAGAATTGGTTGCCTTTGTTTACTGTTTATCCACATATTATTAATACTGTAGTCTTAGTTATTTCAGTTAAAAAAAAACAACAAAACTCTTGTGCCACATTTTTTTCATTCCTTGGGTCCAGTGGGGAGATTTTTCCTGTTGCACTGATGTCAACCAACATCTTCATAATTCTGTTTTTAGAATTAGCAGAAACCAACTTTGTGGAAGAGATTCAGGAAATACTCCTTGGTGCCTGCACCAGTTTCTCAAATGGAAGGATACCACCCAAGGAACCAAAGAGGAAAAAGCTTTGCCCGTAGCGTAAATCTATGAAATTCTTTTGTAAACATATTTGGCTTTAGGTCTCTGTTTCCTTTTGCTAATCGTTTAATTGCCAAAACTTATTTGCTCTTACTAATTTTTTTTTTTTTTTTTGTGGTACGCGGGCCTCTCACTGTTGTGGCCTCTCCCGTTGCGGAGCACAGGCTCCGGACGCACAGGCTCAGCGGCCATGGCTCACGGGCCCAGCCACTCTGTGGCATGTGGGATCTTCCTGGACCGGGGCACGAACCCGTGTCCCCTGCATCGGCAGGCGGACTCTCAACCACTGCGCCACCAGGGAAGCCCGAAAGAACTACTTTTAATGGTGGTTGGCCTGAACTAGGGTAGTGCCATGGGATGCAATATAGTGTTCACATTGGGAAGTAGTTAGATGGTAAGTTGGAACAACTGAATAAATGATTTAATGTGAGGAATATAGGAGAAGGAAGAGACAAATACCTCACAAGGGAATGGGATGAAAAAGGATAACTGATCTGCTTTTGTGTTGGCACTTTTTCATAGTGATTATCTCCCTTTTGGGGAAAAAATAAAAACTACGTCAACTATGTTTAGTATTAGATGTTGAGTATATTTTTCTTTTAAAATGCACACAATTTTGTAAGAGAGAAGTATGTGGCTAGAAAAAATTTGACTTCTTGAGTGTTAACCATGCATTGTCTCTAGTTGAATCAATGGTAAACTCCCATTCTTTATCTAGGGGGAAATAAGCAGCAAAATGAAAGTTTAGTTCCTGCTTCTTGTTTGTTAGCCTTGGAGAAGCCTGGTTATTTACTGGGATCATAGTGCTCAGTTTTAGATCCATCCTGTTGAGATGACTTATTGGAAGTATTGGCACGGGGCTCAGCACAGAGGAGTCATAACTACATTGGCTGTTGGACATAACCTTTCCAAGGGAAACCATGTGCAGAGTTGCTACCTTTTCCTTCTTTGCAACATCCAGAAAGAAGGCCTTTCTTTATAGCTGTTTTAAAGTATGCTCAATTTGATTGAGTTAGGGAAGACTTAGACAAAGTAGTCTAGAAACCATCTTTCAGCAATTACATTATGGTTGAGATGCCTATGGGACATCCAGTGAAGGTGTCAAGTAGAGTCAGGAGAGAGCTGGGCTAGAGATACACATGACATATGAATGGTTCTTAAAACTAGGAGTAGTTGAAATGGATTATCCTAGAAGTCTGTGTAGAAGAAAAGGCAGTCTTGGGCATAGCCCTAAGTAACACTTAAAGGTCTCGGCAAGGAAGAGGATTTCAAAAAGGAGTGAACAAAGAGGAGGAAAACCAGAAGAGTGTGGTGTTATGGAAGCCAAAGGAAAACAGTGCGTACAGGAGAGATGAGTCAGTACTGTCAAATGTGGCAGAGAGGTCAAGTAATACTACAGAGGAGGACTAAGAAGTATCTGATGATGATGTTGCTGAATTTAGTGGTACTGGTGAGGGCAGTCTTAATGGAATTGTGGGAGTAGCACTACTGCAGAAAATAAGCTGCAGAATGAGAACAAAGTCTGTGCCTCAGTTTATCAGCATTGTGTTGCACCCTGGAGTAATAAGTGTGGGGTTATGAGTAAGTAAAGACAATGTATAGTTAAGTTTTTGAAAATTACTTGAGACTAAGAGGAGGAGGAGACTGTGGGGGATTTTGTGTGTTTTTAAGATGATAGAGAATTGGGTCTGTTTAAGTGTGAATGGAAATGAAGTGGCTTTGAGGGAGAGGTTGAAAATACAACTCGGCGGGGTGGGGGAGTAGGCAACAATGAATCTAGCAAGGTACTGGAGAAAGGAATTAGATTTGAAGAGAGGGATAGCTTTCATTTAGTAGGGAAGAAGATTGAGATTAGGTGGATCTGGACGCAAAAAACCATGTGTCAGTTTGGTAGCAGAAAGTTGAGGGTGTGAGTTCCTGTGGTGTCTTCTGTACCTTGAAGTAGAAAATGGTCATCTGCAGGGGGTTGCGGGGGAGTGTTGGGAATCAGATTTAGAGGAGAGTACAGGTTTCAAACAACCTCTTGGAGGAGGGAGAAGAGGGCTAACCAGGGGAACAGAAGGATTGGGGGTGTCGTTCTTTTTCTCCAGTAACATTTAGAAGACTGGATATAAATGTGGATAGGCAGCTGGTTAGACATTAAAGGTGAGATGTGTTAGATAAGTGAGGTAGAAGAGTATGACACCACAGTGGTTGAAGTAAATTTTATTTTGAGTACTGACAAATAAATTCAACTGTGCTGGTCCAGATGTGGAGTTTTACCTGGTAGGAGCAACAGAAAGGCAAACAAGTCTGTGATGTTAGGAAGAAAGTGATAGAAGCAGTGGCATTATTGTCTAAGCTGAATAGAGCTTGCAGTAAAGATCAGAATGAATGAAAGTAGAGGCTCAAGGAACCAAAGTTGTAATGAGATGCAAGACCAGGTGTAGTGAACAGTTACTGAGAGAGCTGGTGGGAATAGGAGATTGGCACTTACCATTTCAAAGAGCATTTTGGGGATAATGAGATTCAGCCTGTGTCCTGAATGACTGTGAGTAGATGACTTAAGTGGATTGGAAGTAAAGATCATTGGGTTGAGGTTAAGGAACAATGCCAGAAGTTTGGACAGGTCAGGGAACCTGGTTCCAAAGTCTGGTTCACTTCTTTTCTTTTTTTTTGATGCCGTTGTAAACAGGATTGTTTACTACAAGGTATTTTTTTCATCTTTATTGAGATATACTTCAAATACTACAAAAGTTCACGTATTTTCTTTGACACATGACCCAAGGTGGTTTTGCTGCGTTGAATCCACACACACACACACACACACACACACACCCCCTCTGCCCCCAAAATGTCAAGGTGTCCTGGCATATTGCCCACAAAACATTATATCATTTGATACCCTTGTTCTGAGTGTGTCTCTTCACACTTATCACCAAAAATTGTTCAAGACAGTCTTTTCCAGTATGACCGTCTATTGGATTAATGATGTCTGACATTAAAATTTGTGCTTTTGGTTACTAATGATGTTGAGCTTTTCTTTTTATTGGGTGTATAATTGTGAATTGCCTGCCCCTGTCATTTGTCCATTTTTCTGTTGGCATTTTCTACCATTTCTCTTAACTTTTTATTTGCATTTTTTCTTTTGTTATGTGTCTTGTTATTTCTATTTGAGTTGCGTGCTTAGTTTATTAGTTTTCCTTCTTTAATAATAAACATGTTTAGTGTTAGTCTATGATTACTTTTTTAACCACATCATATAGGTATTGTTATGTAGAGTTCTCATTGTTATGTTTTAGTATTCTTTAATCACAGTTTTGATTTTTTGAAGCAATGTTATTTAGTAGTAAAATGACTAGAGGGTTTTTTTGTTGTTGTTTGTCCTCCTTTCCCACTCTTAATCATATATATAGCGGGTTGAGATTCTTGTGATGGATTTCCACTTTGGGGATATCAGAATAGCAGTGATGCTACTGGCCCACTTCAGGAAGATCAGTATAGCAAGGGTGATTTATGTGGCATTTGCAAAATACTCTGCTCTAAAGCTTGGAGTCAGAAGAGCTGGTTTTGGATTTCAGCTACTACTTAGAGTAGCAATGTGATTTGGGGAGGAACCCTACCTTTTGTATCCCTATTGTGACAGTTTTCCACTTAAAGCTCAGAGCTATCAATTCAGACAATTTTTTTTTTTTTTTTTTTTTTTTGCGATACACGGGCCTCTCACTGTTGTGGCCTCTCCCGTTGCGGAGCACAGGCTCCGGACGCACAGGCTCAGCGGCCATGGCTCATGGGCCCAGCCGCTCTGTGGCATGTGGGATCTTCCCGGACCGGGGCACGAACCTGTGTCCCCTGCATCGGCAGGCAGACTCTCAACCACTGCACCACCAGGGGAGCCCCAGACAATTTTTAGAAGAATTCTGGGAACTGAAGGAAATGGAATTTTCCCCCTTGATTCTTGGTCATTTAAAGTAGTGAAATTTAGTTCCATTATGTCTCCTTGCCTTTTTTTTTCCTACTCCTGTGCCACCCTACTTCAGAAATTGATTGCACTCTTTTTCTAAGTATCAATACTTCATAATGAACCTGTGGTCATGTAATTTTAGGGATGGAAGACCATAAAGATCATGTATTCCAGTCCCTCTTTATAGATGAGACTGATGTTGAGAAAAACTGAGCTACCTGTTCAAGATCATTGAAGTAATACAGTGGTTCTCAAGTTTGGCTGAACTTTGAAACCAACTGTAAAGCTTTTCAAAAATATTGATGTCCAGACCCACCCTCAGAAATTATATTTTAATTGGTCTTTGTAAAGCTCCCTCAGGTGATTATAATGAAACATTAGCCACTTTTAAAGTGAATAATTTGCCTTTTAACATTCACATTTAACTTTTTTTTATTATTGTGGACAAGACCACTTTATTTCTTAGACCTTTTAGATTAGAGAGCTTTTCTTTACTTTCTTACTCTGTGAGAAATAAGCCCATAAACTTTATAGTGAGAATCAAAACTTTCTGCTTTTGAAACCTTTATTTTGAATAGACTTATAAAGTCAACTGATAAAGTCTTTTTTTAAAAAACTGTGTACGTGGAACAGATGGTAAAACAGTTTATACTTCTACCTAGTAGTATGGGTTGTTAATAATAGGTCTTTTTGACGTAATATTATAAAGACATGATCTTTGAAGTTTTTGGAGTCATTGATAGTATGTATAAAATTTTTATCTTGCATCATTTGTTCAGATTCTGGATTTTCATTTGCTTAGACTTTTTCAAAAATCAAAAAATTTTTTCCTATAGGTAAGAGCACTGAAAGAGAAGATTGAATCTGAAAAGGGTAAAGATGCCTTTCCTGTAGCAGGTCAAAAATTAATTTATGCAGGTATGCATTAAATGCTGAAATTAATATGCCATTTTCTTGTGTACTGTGACATTCTTTAGTTTTAGAAATTGCCATCTTACAAACTGTAGTGTATACAAATTGATTGTCAGAAACATTGTACAAATAAAAGCAGAGAATGAACAGTCATTTGAATGTTATTAATATTCAGTCCTCTGTTTTTTCACATTTGCTTTATATATTTCTCCATGCAGTGATGTTAGATAGTTTTGCTTATTAGTTTTATCTTTTGTAAGTATTATGTAACTGGCTGTATTTGTTTTGTTTTGTTTTTTGAATTTAAAAATTTTTTTATTGAATTAGTTTGTGTGACATTGTATAAGGTGTACAGGGTGTTACTCTGATACACTTATATATTGTAATATGATTGCCAGTGTAACGATCTTTATCAGATTACATGGTTAGCAGTACAGTGTTATTGTCTGTGTTCATTATACTGTGCATTAGATCTCTATGGCTTATTTACTACTCATTAGAAGTTCGTACTCTTAAACACCATCACTCTTATCTCCCCCCAAACCCCATACCCTTGGTAACCACCAAGGTAAAATACTTTTTTTTTATAAGTTTAGGTTTTTAGAGTCCACATATAAGTGATATCATACTTAGCATAATGTTCTCAAGGTTCATCATGTTGTCGCAGACGGCAAGATATCTTCTTTCTCATGGGTGAATGATATTGTGTATATGGGTCACGTCTTTTTTATTCATTCATCCATTGGTGGGCATTTTGGATTGTTTCCATATCTTAGCTATTGTGAATAGTGCTGCTGTAGAGATGGGAGTGCATATGTCTTGTCAAAATCCTGTTTTCATTTTCTTTCGGTATATACCCAAAAGTGGAATTGCTGGATCATATGGTAGATCTATTTTTAATTTTTTAAGGAACTTCCATATACTCCATAGTGGTTGGACCAATTTACATTCCCACCAACACTGTATAAGTATTCTTTTTTCACCACAACCTCACCAGCCCCTGTTGTTTCTTGTCTTCTTGATGATAGCTATTCTAACAGGTGTGAGGTAATACCTCGTTTTGATTTGCATTTCCCTGATGCTTAGTGATGTTGGGCATCTTTTCATCTGTCTGTTCACTATTTCGATGTCCTCTTTGGAGAAATGTTGGTTTACTCTGATGATTTTTAATCAGATTGTTTGGTTTTTTGTTATTGAGTTGACTGAGTTCTTTATGTATTTTGGATATTAACCCCATATCTGATATATGGTTTTCAAAAATTTTCTCTCATTCTGTAGTCTGTTCCATTCTGTGGAATTCTTTTCATTTTGTTGTTTCTTGCTGTGCAGCGCTTTTGAGTTTGGTGTAGTCCCATTTGTCCATTTTTTTTGTTTTATTTTTTGTGCTTTTGGCATCATGCCCAGAAAATTATTGCCAAGACCAAAATCTCTGACTTTCTTCCCTACACTTTCTTCCAGGAGTTTTATGGTGTCAGACCTTATGTTTAAGTCTTTGATCCATTTCAAGTTAATTTTTGTGAGTGGTGCAAGATAGGGGTCCATGTGTTTCTTCAGTTTTCCCATCAAGCTGAGCATCTTTTTTAATCTATTGGAATGAAACCATTTATACTGATTATGTGTATTAATGTACTTGGAATCATTCCTGTGAAATTAAATTTCAGTGTATCTGTTTTTTAAATAAAATACCAAAATTGAAGAATACAGAAGACCTTATATGTCAAAAGACACTATAAATAAGCGACAGGAGAAGAAAGATTAATATTCAGATTATATAAAGAGCTCTTACAAATCAGTAAGGAGAGGATGACCCAATTAAAAAGCAACAAAGGATATGAATAGGAAATTGTAAATTAACTAGCCTCACTAGTAACCAGAAAAATGTGTGTTAAAAATAGACTTGATATGTGAATTTTGTGGAGAAAATTCTTTTCTTTGTTCTTGAGAAGAAATACTGAGCACTGTCATTGTAGATGTCGGTAAGGTGAATCTTGAGTTGCCCATGGATTCTTGTCTCTTCCTACATAGAGATTTTAAAGTATTTTCTTAACTGAGGTGGTTTAGAGGAAACACCAGCCCTGTGATGAGGAATCAGAAGCCTGAAGAGATGCATGTAGTTGATGGCAGACATAAAACTAGAATTTCTGCTTCCTAATCTTGGCCTGTTTTTTCAATCCTATGCTGAGTAGAGACACTATTCCCTTTTGTCTTAATGCTTGCAGCTTTTGATTCAATAACTTTTTAAAAATGGAAAACGAATTTCAAGGAAAAGGAAGCCTGAAGGAATCCTGACCTTTCATTTGTCCTTCTGCATGACTAAAATCTTACATAGTCTGTGTGCCTTACTCAGTTCTATATTATCTTACCATTTCTGTGTATCAGGACACTATGAGTATCTTATTTTTATAGCAGTGGAACATTTCTGTGTTGCAGGTATCCAGTATTTGTGGGAGCAGGCAGTTCGTTCATTTTTTCTTCCATCACGAGGGATTATAGGTTATTCCGGGGAAGGGGTGGGGAATCCTTGAGCATCTCAAAATTGAATTTTGTTTGTCTAAATGATCTCCTCTTTCTCAGGACCTAGTTAATATTTCCTTACCCAGCAAGTCTTTTTTATTATAAGTAATAATTTTTAAGAAATGTTTGGGATTGAGATATCTACATACAGTATATGAGTTTGCTATCTTTTAGTCAAATGCTTATTTATGCCTTCTTAACTAATCATGTATCCACTTATGTTTATCTTGGCTGACTGGTTAATCTTTTTCTTTGGGGAAAGTTTTAATAGAATTGATGTTGGTGATTGTTTTAACCTCAGTTAGTGTAAGACAAAGTTACGGTGCCTTCAGTAATATGTTTTTTTCTTAATGTGCTAGGCAAAATCCTCAATGATGATACTGCTCTAAAAGAATATAAAATTGATGAGAAAAACTTCGTGGTAGTTATGGTGACAAAAGTAAGTTTCAACCTCGTTGTATATATCTTTATGCATGTGAGTTTAAAAAGAAAAAAAAGATGATCCCAAGTCTTGCTTTACACTTTCAAGTGAAAACAGTTTATACACATCCATAGTGGCATGCACTTAATTGTTATTAAAGATTTTAACAGTTTGCTTTGAGTCAACTATAAAGTTAATAGTTTCATATATTTGTAGTTTGAGCATAATTTTAAATATGTCAAAACAACTGATATGTGAAGTGTCATGTTAAAAATTATTAGGTATTGTTGGATTAGTAAAATCACTAATTGTATAATTATTAGAGAATGTGATTCTTAGAAATTGAATAAGTGTTTCTCATTTTGTAGTTTTTAATAAGAGTGCCTTAAAAGGATTTGCTAATTGATGTACTAGACCTAACAAATACTTCAGGGCCAAAAAGACATATAGATTAACAATTTCAGTGATATTTCTTAGCCAGTGGGATAGATTTTTAGAAACTAAAAAAGGGAAAAGACAGCTAAGCGAACGATGGAATGATTATTGTGAGAAGGTTTTTAACAGGAACTTTTTTGTGATTTATTGGACTGAAATAAAAGTCAAAAGTTTTTCTCTAAAGCAGAGAATGAATATGGATTCTCTCAGGATTTTTGTTTTATTTATATACTTGTTTAAAGATACGTAAACATGCAGTAGAGAGTTAAGACAAATAGAGAAGTGGTGGTGCTCGTGATACTTTTAGGACTGAATTATGATCCTAAATTCTAAACTCCTAATAATCTCAGAAGAGTAGTGTTACTTGTAGCACCCAAAATAAATTTAAATAGGTAATTGGAAACCAGTTTGTCAAAGACTGTAGATAGAATAAATGTGAGTTTCTTTTAAAGTCTCAAAGTAATTGATATATGCAGTAGAAAACAAAGTTGAACAAGTAAATTTTTTTTAACATCTTTATTGGAGTATAATTGCTTTACAATGGTGTGTTAGTTTCTGCTTTATAACAAAGTGAATCAGTTATACATATACAAATATCCCCATCTCTTCCCTCTTGTGTCTCCCTCCCGCCCACCCTCCCCATCTCACCCCTCTAGGTGGTCACAAAGCACAGAGGTGATCTCCCTGTGCTGTGCGGCTGCTTCCCACTAGCTATCTATTTTACATTTGGTAGTGTATATATGTCCATGACACTCTCTCACTTTGTCCCAGTTTACCCTTCCCCCTCCCTGTATCCTCAAGTCCATTCTCTAGTAGGTCTGTGTCTTTATTCCCGTCTTGCCCCTAGTGAACAAGTAAATTTTAATTATGGAATACTTTTGTAGTGAGAAATGAAAAGCAGCTGAACAGTTTACATGTACTGGACCTAATTTTTTTTAATCTATTAAGAACCATATTGATTTTGCTATATTTAAGCACTTATTAAATGTTAAACTTTAAATACACAGGAACAGAATCATATGAGGAAACTTTGCCTCATCTAGTTTTTTCAAAAACTGTGGTACACAACACAAAATTTACAGATTTAACCATTTTTAAGTGTTTGGTTCATTGGCATTAAATGCATTCACATTGTTGTGTAGCCATCACCACCGTCTGTTTCTAAACCTTTTTTCATTTTCCCAAACTGAAACTCTGTACCTGTTAAACAGTAACTACCCATTTCCCCTGCCCCCCAGCCCCTGACACCACTGTTCTCCTTTCTATGAACTTGACTACTTTTCGTACCTCGTATAAGTGGAATCATACAGTATTTGTCCTTTTGTGACTTGTTTATTACCCTTAGTATAATGTCTTCAGGGTTCATCCGCATTGTAGCATGTGCCAGAATTTCTGTCCTTTTTAAGGCTGAATAGTATTCCCTTGTTTAGTTTTATCATACATAGTACATAGTGGAAAATGTGGTAGCCACATATTTGGGTATGTATTTGTTATGGTCTTATTTCCTTTATTATTATAGTAACGTTGACTATTTAGAACATAACTAAGAGTTAAGCAGGATAGGTAAGTCCCATCCCCCTACCTTGCACAAGGCACTTTTTTCCAGTACACTCTATACTAGCTCAAATAGAACAAGGCACAAATCCACTCATTGCATTTACAGTTTGTTGATTTATACTTGGGGCAAATTATGTTGAATTTTAATCTCATCTTCCATCAAATCAGTTACCTTTTCACCTTAGGTAAGTTATGAGCTAAGAAGGTAGTGAGTATTGATAGGCTGGAGAAGAATAAAACTCATATAATATGATTTTTACCCATATGTAATTGCTTTTTTGCTTGGTGGGAATGTTTATGGCTCTGATTCTAGTTCAGAAAGTGCTGAGCATGCGGTTATAACTTTATTTGGCCTTTATTTGTCGGTTTAACTGTATATACATCTCAAAAGTTATGTTAATCTCTTTGTACTTACACCTATTGGCTTGTAGTCAATATTGGGATTTTCTTCCCTCCTCTAAAATACAGTAGACTTTCTGGCATGTTCATTAATCATACTTCTGTTTATACTTTCATTTCAAGAAAGTTATTTTTGTTGCTTTCAAATGACGATAAATACTTTGAAGTTGTAACCAAGAAACTTTAATTGTGAAGTTTTGGGGGGGAATTATGTGGTTCTTTTTCTGGATACACATTCTGTACGTTTTAAAATATTTGCTTCTTTTGGTTCTTTTTCATAATGATCCGAAGACTGAAACCGTTGGCTAAAGCTAATGGAAGTTGATAGTTAATGTATATGCTCTCATCAGCTTTGAAAGAATAACATAAATAGTGATTCAGATTGCCGCTATTGATCACTCATTATGTCACCTTACAAAATTATTTTCAAGTTACAAACTTGTATTAGTGTTATGTTTGTAGCATCCAGAGATCAGGTAATAATGCAGTGTTTTATCATAATGCATTATTTTGATTTGTAATGTGTTTAGCCCAAAGCAGTGACAACACCAGCACCAGCTACAACTCAGCAATCAAATTCTGCCACCACTACCACAGTTAGTTCCTCCACAGCACCAACTGTGGTTCAGGCCCCAACCCCTGCCCCCACTTTGGCTCCTGCTCCCACTCCCACACCTGCATCTGTGACTCCAGCATCAACGACAGCGTCTTCTGAACCTGCACCTGCTAGTGCAACGAAACAAGAGAAACCTGCAGAAAAGCCAGCAGAAACACCAGTGGCTGCTAGCCCAACATCAACTGACAGGTAAGAACTGGATTCTAGGAAATTGTATAGGAATATGTTTATAACAGTGACTTCATGAATGTATTTATTTTGATTATTGTTTTGATCAAACTAACTTTCTATCTACTATGTTAAACTTTTTCTAAACTTTGAACCCTGACTAAAGCAGTATGCTTGTGTCTGTTCGGTAATCTGAATTTGTATACTCTGCATTGTTTTTTTTCTCCCAGGGTGAAGGGAAAGGGGTCAGTCATTATTCATTTTGTGTAGAAAAGTTAGGAAATACAAATGACCAAAAAGAAGAAGAATTATAAAATAATCTGACAGTATATTATAGCTTGACACATTATAAATAACTTGACATTTGTCCCCCAATCATTATTATATTTGACCTATATTCTTTGACTATTGTCACATCTGTCATAAACATCCTTCCATGTCAGTAAATTTTTCCAGTTGCTACGTAGTATTGTGTTTGGGTCTAACATTTGTTAGGTCTTAACCTTAGAAAAGAAATTAACGTCTTTGGATTTTTCCTCATCTGCAAAATGTGGATGACAGCAGGACCTATCTCATAGAGTTGTTATAAGGATTAAATGAAATAAGTAAAAGATATGATATAGCACATGGCACACAGTATGTGCTGAGTAAGTATCTACATCTTTGTGAAGTTGTATAGAAATTTAAGTTTTTGCCTATGTAGATCTTTAGAACAGAAGAAAAAGTGCTGGGATATTTGGGGAGCAAAAAAAAGTTCTTGTGGGAAGTTGGCAGTTAGGATTATTGAGTAGTTTGTGACAAAGGTTTTTTTCCCCAATGATAAATAAAATAACCAAAACAATGCTTCAGTTCTCTTGGCTGGAAATCATACACGGGAATCTCTTCTTTATCTGAGAGCCTGAGTTGCTTTGTGTCCAGTATGTATTGGCACTGAAGCAAGCGGTTTGTATTTTGTGACTTTGGTGCAACTCAGGACCTCAGTGGCAGTAGCGTCCTGGAATCAGGACCAGTCACAATGGAAAACTATGCAGCATTTGGAAACACTGACATAGAAGGATGTCTGTGATAAATACAATGATGAGAAAGAATTTAGTCATGAATTCTTTCTCATCATCTTTCATTTTAGTGTTTTGTCTTTGAGTGCCGTTTCTTTGAGTCAGTCAGCCATGTTGGGAGGGGTTTGAGTCACCTGGTTTGTTGCTGCTTCGGGCCTCTTTTCAAGGATTTAATTCCCCAAGAGAACACAGGTTCAGGTAGTAAAATATTTTCCCTATGTCAGCCTGCTGTACTTTGCTTTAGGCATTCTGAAACACTGTTGCCTAATTTGGTACTTCTCCCATGTGCAGCTAGAATTGCATACAATCACCCTTAACTAGTGGGAGACAACCCAGAGTCGGCCTATGCTATTGCATCTAAAGGCTGTTACATCTTTTCTGTGTATGGGAGGGAACTTATAAATTTCACAAATTGGTTTTCCAAATCATTTAAACATTGTAAACTTAATTAAATATGTCTTGAGTTGGTACAGTATATCATATTTTCTTAATTGCTTTAAGCTCCTTTTAAAAAGCTCCATAGTGTAAGAATTCCCAAATTGATCAATCCATTTTAATGTGCTAATATCAATTCAAGTTTTTTTATTATCTCTATTCTTTTTATTTCTTCTTGGGGGTACAGTTTTATTCATCTGTTCTCAAGAGTCAGGATTATCTTTTCAGACCCATAGAGATTACATAAAGGAGTTGATGGTCAGAAAAGCAGACTCCAGAGTTGCCTACTTACTTGGGCTTTGTACACCAACCTTTTACTCTTTTTTTTAAAAATATAAATTTATTTATCTATTTATTTATTTTTGGCTGCTTTTGGTTCTTTGTTGCTGTGTGTGGCTTTCTCTAGTTGCGGTGAGCGGGGACTACTCTTCGTTGCAGCGTGTGAGCTTCTCATTGCGGTGGCTTCTGTTGTTGCGGAGCACAGGCTCTAGGCGTGTGGGCTTCAGTAGTTGTGGCACGTGGGCTCAGTAGTTGTGGCTCACGGGCTCTAGAGTGCAGACTCAGTAGTTGTGGCGCACGGGCTTAGTCGCCCAGTGGCATGTGGGATCTTCCCAGGCCAGGGCTCAAACCCATGTCCCCTGCATTGGCAGGCGGATTCTTATCCACTGTGCCACCAGGGAAGCCCAACCCTATACTCTTATTTCCCCAAACTATACACCTCAGAGAAGGATAGCACAGAAAGGGAAGGGAGGGAAGCTCAGAAAACCAGCTGCTTAAATGTGCCTTAGTTTCTTCATTTGTGCTATAAAACATTTAGTGTCTTATAAAGCACAGAACTCAGTGAGATAATTATCAGGAGATACGCTGGTATGAATTTTGAGGAGTGTCAGAAAGTTTGTTTATCACCCTGGCCTGACATTTCATTATTAGGGATTTGTTTTTTTAGGTCAGTTTTGTTCTTTTAAAAACCACATATTGCAGTGCAAATTCCACTTGTTGATATCTACATTAGAGAAACTGCACTTGTGCACAAGGATTGCATTGCTTGTAATTGAGGACAAATTGGAACCAACCTAAATATCCATTAGTAAGGGCATGACTCGACATGTTATTTGTATTAGAGAACTGTGCTATTCAAGTGTGGTAGTGAATAGACAACATCGGCATCACTGGGAGTTTGTTTGAAATTAATTGTTAGGCTCCACCCTAGACCTCTAAATAAGAATTTCTGGACGTGGGTCCTAGAAATCTGTATTTTAACAAGCTCTCCTGGTGAATTCTTGGGCTTCCTAAAGTTGGAGGAGCTCTGATATCCAATACTACAGGCCAGTTAAAGTATGCAGTGTATATGCATATTAAATAAATGTGGTTTCAAGGCTTTGTTATCAAGTGAAAATAGCAGATTGCAGAACAGTATAGGCAATAACCACAAACCAAACAAAAGCCACATAACAACATTGCATATTTTCTGTGGGTGGCATATTAATGTGTAGAAAAACAGTAGCAGAGGGACAACACACTAACGGATAAAGTGGTTTCCTCTGCGGATGGGGAGGGGAGGAGTGTTGAGGCAGAATCAAGATTGAATGGTGGTTAAACGGTATCTCAGTCTTATCTGTAATGTTTAAAAAGAAATTTTAAAACAATGTGCAAAAATAGCACAAATTGTTCTATAAAAGAACAGTAACAAAGGGATCTAATTCTACCAGATAGTAAAATGTATTATGCATGGTAATGATTACAATTTAGTATGGCTCTTAACTAGAAAGACTGCTTGGTGAAATAGTAGTCTAGAAACAGACCAAAATACATACAGGGACTTAATATAAGATAAAAATGTAATTGCAGACCACTGTGGGGAAAATGCTATTAGGATAAATGTCTAGCCTTCTGGAGGTAAAAAAAAGATGGATCACATCTTACACTCATAAAAATAAATTTTAGATGGATAGAGATTTAATGTAAAAGTGAAACCATAAACTAGAGGAGAGCATGGGAAAATAATCTTAACCCAAAAAAGTCATAAAAGGAATGATTAATACATTTGACTACAGAAAGAATTTAAAGGTTGGAAACCAAACAAAAAATGTCTTTATAGTTTGATTTGGTCAATTAAATGGAATACTATGCACCCCTGGGGAAAATTTAGGCAGTTGTAGTTCTGCTGACATGCAGTAATTGTTCAAACACACAACAAGACGACACAGGTCAGGTCTAAGGCAGGAGAATTTGTTTTCCTATATATATAGTATAGAGCTGTAGTATATAGTTCTTTTTGATATTTTGCCTTCTACATGTTAATTTTACTATCTAGTTGATGAAGATATGTTAAAAATTATACCAAAGTATTGTCTTAATCATAACAATCATGTTGAGTGTTATGATACCAGGCACTTTGCTGAGCACTTTACCAGCAGTAACCCTACCCACAGCACTTAGGGATACATGGGTACCATTGTTGACCTCATTGTATTGGTGAAGAACTGACTGAGGCTTACAAAGTAATTTATGAATTCAAACTTAGGTATTTCCGTTACTCTTACTGTGCTGTAGGGTTTTCTCAGAACTGAAGTCTACTGTGTTTTGTTTCTAAAATTGGGACAGAGGTATATGTGTGTATTGTGTTGTGTGTATGTTTTACTCCAAACTGCTAACTGCTGTCTTTACCACTTTTGTAAACCTCAATTTATTTTTCTTTGGCCTTCTCTTTATGGTCTTTTATTATTGTGTTTGTGTCTTCTTTGTTTTCTAGACTCATCTTCTGCAATTGCCTAACAAAACTTAGTCCTTCTAAACTGGCTTAAAACTTGGTTACAGCTTGGGTCTATCCTCCCTCTGCATCTTTTTGTTTATGCTGCGTTCCTTGACCTGAAGGCTTTCTTGCAGTTTCTGTGTTCAGAACTTAACTATAAGACCTAATGAAATTCTACTATGTAAAGACTTCCCAGGCCTTTCCAGCCTAATGCAGTTTCTGCATGTGCTGTTTATCATATACAGCTTTTGATATTTCTTTTACTGTGACTTGACTTATAGATTATTTAATTTTTCTTGTAAATTCTTTCAGGGAATTAGTTGTGTGTTATCTTTTTTGTATTCCTTAAATGGTAAGCTCTCTGTAAGGATGTTCTTTTATATCTTTGGACATTTTAAATGATGGATTTGCAGAACAGAATGAGTATTAAAATTGAAAATTCTTCCCATGCCGTAAATGTTATGGATAAAGCTTTGGGGTTTAATCTGGAAGCCTTTTTGAACACTGTAGCCAGACTTCTACATTCAATTAAAATCAAAGAATCTCTACAAATTGGATAGCTACTAAACTTTAAGGTAGATTTTACATACTTTCTCATACATGATTTTCTAAAAACATTTTACAGTACATCAGGTGATTCTTCTCGGTCAAACCTTTTTGAAGATGCAACAAGTGCACTTGGTAAGTATCTACATTGTAAATTACCTTGTAAGAGACAGGGAGGAGGTTTAAGTTTCATTTTTCTAGATCACAAAAATGTTCATTTTCATGGTTGCTTACAATCAAGTGGCTAAATGATTTAGATAATTCAGTTGATGTTACTGAAGACTTTTGTAAGTTAATGTATTATATATTGAATCCTTTAAATTGTATTGTTAGAGTTAAGCATACTTCTTGCCTTAAAGCAGATAGTTTTCCATTTTCCAAATGTGGGTTTTAAATGAGGTTTTACAAAGTTTGATCTGTGTACAGGCTTATTACAAAGTATCTTTGAAATGAGTATAAGATGTTACTAAATCTGTCTCACATTTCATCTTTATTCACCTCCAGCCTTCATTCCACCTTGTAGCCTTATAGGTCCCCATCTGCATCTTGTTGCTTGTATTGTACTTGCAGTGAAAGTGCCTTTTTATCCCGACTTTCAGTTTTACCTGTTGAATAATGTCTTTCCATCCTTCCCTTCACATCTAATCTGTCAAAATCAATTTGGGGTTTTTTGCCCATTTTCCCACTGTAACTATAGCTGGTACAGTGCCTGCTATAAGTACTCATTATTGGTCTGTTGGGTGGCAACCCCATTCCTTCCCTTTGGTACTCTTCTGTACTACATGAAATGGTAGGGAGGTAGAAGTCTGGGAACAGGTGGGAATGGCAGCTTCAGTAGAGTATGGGCTTCTGGATTCCTTGTTTAGCTGCTACAGCAGCAAGGTTCCAACAGCAGTAGTATCTCACAAGATATGGGATTGGCCCTCTGACCTAATTGAACTTGAACTCCATGGTGCCCTCATTGCCATGGAAAATGGCTGGCTGATTTCCCATAGCACATAGGGGCAAAATAGTTGTTTAATCAACTTAAGATCACCTGGATGTACCAAACCCACATTCCTATCTTTGAGAGACTGTTCTCTGGGATTACTCTGCTTCATATGAGTTAGTATCCAACAATCAGGAAAACAGAAATCACTCTATTTCAAACAGGAAAAGGCTTAATCTTAGGAGATTGTTACAGAGGTGCTGAAACAGCTCAAGATTACCCAGAGATGAGTAAAGAGCTCTGTACCCTCAGAGCTGAAACCAGCTAGCACGTGCCCCTGCTGCTGTTGGAGGCTGTGGCTGTTGCCGTTGCTGCTTCAGCTGGAATGCACTGATGCTGCTGGGCGGAAGCCCAGGAGTCCACAGCTCTAGCTGCTCCTGCTCTAGTCTCTGGTGGTGGTGTCTTACCTTTTACACCTTGCATCTCTTAGAACAGCAGTTCTCAACTGTATGGTCTCGAGACCCCTTTACTCTTTCATCTTTAATTTATCCAGTCTTTGTGTTGATACCTTGCTTCTTTAAATATTTCTTCTTTGACTTCTGTGACACCACTCTTTTCTTGAACCGTACCTCTGACTATTCCTTCTCAGGCTTTCTGGTTAATTCTTTCTATCTCACCTGGCTTTTAAATGTATGAGTTTTCTTTGGTTCTGCTCTAGGTCATAGTTCAAAGTTCAGACATGGGAATGGCAAATACCACCCATATACAGTTGACACTTGAACAACACAGGGGTTAGGGGCGCCAACCCCATGTAGTCAAAAATCCATCTATAACTTTACAGTCAGGCCTCTGTATCCACGGTTCTGCATCTGCAGAGTCAACCAACTATGGATCATGTAGTAGTGTACTAGGAATAGACTTAATCTGATTATTAGTGGATCTATGCAGTTCACACCCATATTGTCCAAGGGTTAACTGTACTACAAGCGTTCTCAAAATTAAAACTCTAGTACATATCTCCCTCTGACTTCCCAGACTCATTCTTTAAGCTGCCAGCTGGAAAACCTATAACCTCCACAAACTCCTTAGGTTCTAAATTTATTCATTTTTAATTCCCCCATCTGATTCTTCTCCTTTGTTCCCTTCTTGCTTGCATCATCTTCCACTCTCTACCAAAGTATTGGCATCAACCTTGACCCTCTGCCTCTCTTGGCCCAGTGAGGCCAGGAGTCCTATTGATCCTCCTTCCTAAAGTCTGCGGAATATTTGTTTCTACTGCCACTTAATTGCCTTGGTTCATGTCCTTACCTTACTGATGCTCTTCTGTTACCCTCTTTTAGCTGTTCTAGTCTCTGCCACAGTGGGGTTTCTAAAAGGCAAATCTAAATGAGGTCATTGTTCCTTTCACAGCACCTCCTAACCTAGAAGATAAGTACAAGACTTTTTTTTTTTAATATTTATTTATTTTTGGCTGTGTTGGGTCTTAGTTGCGGCATGTAGAATCTTTCATTGCGGCGTGAAGGCTCTTTGTTGCAGCGCGTGGGCTTCTCTCTAGTTGTGGTGCGTGAGATCAGTAGTTGCATCATGCGGGCTTAGTTGCCCTGCGGCCTGTGGGATCTTAGTTCCCCGACCAGGGATCGAACCCACATCCCCCAACCAGGGATCAAACCCACATCCCCAGGGATCAAACCCACATATACCTCTGTGTTGGAAGGCGGATTCTTAACCACCAGGGAAGTCCCCCAAAACTCATTCTTAATGACATCTTCTTCATCACTTCATCATTAGCTCTGTCTCATGTTGTTCATTGCCCCTAATTTTTCTAGGAGTCATTTCCCTCATACTTTCAGGATCTAAAGAGTATCAAACTTGAGTGTAGGCATTTCTTTTTGAGTTTTAATAACTTAGTCGACTAAGAAGTGTGATTTTAGGACGCATAGCATCAAGGAGAGGCATGGGAGCTCTGGAGTCTAGACAGCTTGTGTTTGTGTCTCTGCACCATGACTTAACAGCCGTTGATCAAATTGTTAATCTTTCTAAGCCTCAGCCTCATAATCTTTAAAAGGAAGGGAAAATAAACCTTTCTTATAGAGTTCCTATAAGAATTAAATGAGAAACACTACGTTAAAATAGTACAGTTATGATATTCCACAACTCTTAATTTTGTTTATTATTGATAATATTTTCTGTTTCTGGGAACTAGATTACTGAAAGTGTATTGGCACCTGAGTGATTTGTGCTAGAATTATATCAGTGGGTATTTTAAAAGATAAAAATAGCTTAAGTACTTTATGGAATAGGTAGGGAAAAGTCATTACTCTAAACCAAGGTATCAAATGCTAAATTTGCTCAGTGATACTTAGTTTTTTAAGCTATGCTTTCGTAGTTACTAGATAACTTTATTGAAAATTTTGCCATCAATAAAGTAGAAAGGCAACTTATGGAATGGGAAAAAATATTTGCAAACCATGTATATAATAAGAGGTTAATATCCATGATATATAAAGAACTCATACAACTCAATAGCAAAAAAAAAAACCAAACCAATTTAAAATGGGCAAAGTACTTGAATAAACATTTCTGCAAAGAAGATATACAAAAGACCAACAAGTATATAAAAAGATGCTTAACATCACTAGTTGTTAGGAAAATGCAAATTAAAACCACAATGAGATACCACTTCGGGCCTGTTAAAATGGCCATCATCAAAAAGACGAGGTATAGCAAATGCTGGTGAGGATGTGGAAAAAGGGAACCCTTGTAAACCGTTGGTGGGATTGTAAATTGGTGCAGCTACTATGGAAAACAGCATGGTGGTTCCTCAAAAATTAAAAATGGAACTACCATATGATCTAGCAGTTCCAGTTCTGGGAATCTATCTAAAGGAAATGAAAGCACTAACTTGAAAAAATACCTGCATCCCCATGTTCATAACAGCATTATTTACAATAGCCAAGACATGGAACAAACCTAAATGTCCATCGATGGATGAAGAAGCGGGGTTGTATGTGTGTGTGTGTGTGTGTGTGTGTGTGTGTACACATAATGGGGTATTACTCAACCATAAAAAGTGAGGAGTTTCTGCCATTTGCAACAACATGGATGGACCTTGAAGGTATTATGCTAAGTGAAATAAGTCAGAAAGACAGCTCCTATAGGATCTCACTTATATGTAGACTCTTCAACAAAACAAATCATCAAACTCAAAGTGGTTTCCAGAGGCAGAGGATGGGGGATAGGAAGTTGGAAGAAGATGGTCAAAAGGTACAAACTTCCAGTTATAAGATAAATACTAGGGATGTAGTGTACAACATGATGACTAGGTAGCTAGCATTGCTGTATGGCATATAGGAAAGTTTTTGAGAGTAAATCCTGAGTTCTCGTCACAAGGAGAAAGAATTTTTTTCTTTTTTTTGTATCCATATGAGAAGATGGATGTTAGCTGAACCTGTTGTAATCATTTCACAATATACGTAAGTCAAGCCATCATGCCCTGTGTCTTTCACTTATACAGTGATGTATGTCAATTATTTCTCAATGAAACTGGGTTGGGGGGGTAGATAGACCAGAGTTTTAGTGTAATACACTATATGAAATAAGAAAAAATTCTGCAGAAAAAAATCATTCAACTGATTTTGTCACCTGTATATCAGGGAAACAGTAAAGCAAAAATGGCATGGTCCCTAGCAAGGTTGAACCTGTGATGGGGGAAAGAAAATAGAGTGAAACATAAAATAAATTGCAAATCATGATAAATGATATTTTAAAAATTAATGGCTTCCATAAAGAAGAACAAAAGGCACTTATATTTAGGCTAGTCAGGCAGTACCTCTCTGAGACTGTAGCGTTTAAATTGAGAACTGGAGCATGTAAAGGAACAGACCATCAAAGAAGCCTGGTGTGTGTGAAGGTCCTGGGGCAGAAGCTGTGACTTGTGAAGCAAGAAATGGATTGTTTGGAGTGTGGCACATGCAGGGTTGTTGAGGTTGGGAGCCCAAAATGAGATTAGGTTTTCTTTCTTAAAAGCTCACTTTTGCAACTGGCTGAAGAATGGATTGTGGGCTTGAGGGCAGAAGAGGAAGCAGGGCATAATCTAGACCAGAGATTGTTGTGGACTGGTCTTGAGTTAAGGCAGGGAGAAAGAGGAAGCTTGATAGGTTTGGGGTATATTTTAGAGATAGGACCTACCAGGTATGCAGTGGATTAGATGCAGAAGGAGGGGAAAGGGAATTGAAATCACCAAGGTTTCTGGTTCAAGCACTTGGATGGATAGAGGTGCTGCTAATTGAAGTGGAGAAGGCAGATGATAAATGGTGAGGCATGTTTGAGGGGGAATCTTTGAGATCCAAAGTCACATGCTGGTATTGGTTGTGGAGTGAGCAGAATGTGAGAAGTGGACACCGCGTGTACAGACAGCTATGGCTGTGAAGGGAGGAGAGCAGACGGATGGACCAATTCCTGAAAGAGAATTGGGATGCAGTCAAGGGAGGCGTGTTTTTGTTTTTAGGATGACATTCTAGGACATAGTTAACTGCTGATCAAGATAATTAGGTGGGCAGGAAAGGGTGGGAGATGGACAAGAAGTGTGGTAGCTTTAAGTTTAGTGGGAGAGAGTTGGCTTTCTTTAAATCAGAGTGTTGTCTGACATTTCCATGAAGAGTGAGTCAGAGTTGGAGAGATCCTGTGGGAAATGCCTTACAGGGATAATTGTACCAGTTTTATACGGTATGGGACATTCTAACTTTCTAGCTTCCAACCTCCTTTTCCCCTCTGCTTTGATAACGGAAGGTGTCCAAGGAAAACAACTTATTACAGCACAGTTGATTTTGTGAAGTGTCCCTGCTACTTGTTCTCAAAAATCAGTTCATCTCTCTCTTCTTCCAGTTTGCCTGCCCTGACTTGCTAATTCTTTTCTATGTTTGTGCTACACTTGTACTTGATATTTTTATTATGTGTATTAAACATACTGTATTTTCCATTGCTGCTCTGTACCACAACTTAGTGGTATAAAACAACAGGTTTATTATCTTATTATAGTACTGTAGGTTAGAAGTCTGGTATGGAGCTCACTGGGCTAAAATCAGAGCTGCATTCCTTTCTGGAGACTCTAGGGGAGAATTTGTTCTGTGTCCTTTCCAACTTCTAGAGGCTGACCACATACCTTGGCTCATATCCCTTTCCTCTGTCATCAAAGGTGGCAGCATAGCATCTCTGACCCTGCTTTTGTCCCTCTCTTCCTTACATCTATTTCTCCGACCCTCTCATCTGTTTCCCTCCTACTTTTAAGGAGCCTTAAGATTACATCGGACCCACCCAGGTAATCCAGGATGATTTCCCTATCTTAAAGTCATCTGATTAGCAACCTTAATTCCCTTTTGCCTTGTAACCTGACTTACTTAATAGTTTCCAGGGATGGGAGGGGGTGGATTATTCTACCTACCACATATATGTTGTAGTTGATAACAGTTACTCATCTTTGTATTCCTGGCACTGTAGTGCCTGAAACAGTGTATACGTATATGCACTCACATTACATGGAGATTGTTTATTTATTAAATTTTCTTTTTCTTTCCCCTTCTTCCACCCACACACACCTTTTTTTAGTGACAGGTCAGTCTTATGAGAATATGGTAACTGAGATCATGTCAATGGGCTACGAACGAGAGCAAGTAATTGCAGCCCTGAGAGCCAGTTTCAACAACCCTGACAGAGCAGTGGAGTATCTTTTAATGGTGAGAAACATTTTGCTTTCTTTGTTCTAGTTGTTTAAGAACAAAATCTCAAAGAAACAGAGATTTTAAAGGGCTAGTAACAATTCAGAAGATAATAATGATGTATGCTAGATAATTTATATAACGCTTTTATTTTTCTTAGTATGTTAACATTTTGTGTTAACAAAATGTAACCTCTTCTAAAAGATTTTGATAGGATTTTCAATTAGAAAACAACGTGGCTAAATGGGTTGTAAAATTTGCTATCCACTTGGAGTAGTACCCTCAAAGGATGACAGCTGTGTGTTAGAGGGGTAGGGGTGGGGCAGATTTTAAATCTAATTGAATCCAACATTTTAGTAGCTTTTTTGCCTGCCAAGCATAATCCTGGATGTGCTATTTAGAGCAAAAGTTTCAAGTTGGAAGCCCAAGCCAAATTTTGTACTATGTGTAAATTTCTTAATTAGTTGCCAGCTTTTAAAAACTGGGAGATTTCACTTAAAAGTTCAGATAATCTGGTTTATCTGGACAACTCAGATCCCAGATTTAGGAAAAGTTTTAGGTTGTAGACTCTTTAATTCACTGTCTTCCTGTCCATTCCCTATTACCTGACAGCATCATGCATTTAATTTAATGTATGATATTATGACTGGTTCTGTTGGCATTTGAATTGTTAGCTTATTTATAGTCAGTAGCAGTCGAGGGAATTTTGAATAAATTATTGGGTTTTGTTTTCTACTAATGAAGGTTTTTGAGAAATAGATTGTTGTGGGCATGGACTGAAACCTGTGATATTTTATGACAATGAATGTCTGTTTTACAAATGTGACATGGGTCAAAAGCAAAGTGTAGAAGTTTGCAATAACATTGGATTAACTTTTTAGTCTTAACATTTTATTCTATAATTCTTTGGTGTGTTGGAATATTATCAAAAGTCTCAATTACCTTAAATATCATCTCAGATCCTAACTCTTTGGGGAATACCATCTACAAGTTTAATCCATTCCTTTGTTTCCAGTTGTACTTCTGTTAGAAACTCCTTTTGAGAGCGTAGTTTCAGGAGAGGCCCTGTCATGAGCAGATAACTGTGCTTCTCTACCACCAGTCATTTGCCTACTTATTTGCATGAGAGTCACAAAACCTTTTCTTAGCATATCATTTGAATTATTTTTCCCATTGTCCTCTTGAGAGTCTTTAAAATGCTGGCAGTTCATTTAATTATCATTTTGTTTGAAATTGAGGAATCATACTGGATTGATAGTTACTGTGGATCTGTTTGTGGTTGCCGCTCATTCCTCCCCTCCCCCAAAAAATACATATTATGTTAAAATATTGCCTTTCCTTTCATAGAATGGCTCTAATTTATACCTGATTTGGAATTCTGCATAAATTTAATGATATCAAATATTTTGATCTAATAGATTTGAAATTTTGAGGTATAAAAAAATGGATCACTCTTCACAGTTGCTGCTATTTAGCATCAAATACAAATGAATAGATGAGAGATAAGTTCATGAAACAGTTTAAAGTTTTATATATTTACTGTTTGTTTCATAGACTGGAAAAAAGGGGCTACCTTTAACTGTTACTAGTTTTTGACACTTCTGTGTAAGTGAGGGTGAGTGTATGGGAAAGGAGAAATAATGATCTAATAAAGGGCTAAATACTATGAGAATTTGAGGTAGATCTGTAGCAATGGTGATTAACTTTTTAGTTTAACAAATTTGTTTGAGAATTTGATGGAGGCTTTTGGATCCTCGGTCTATATAGTTTGTTAGCACTTGATAGCTCCTCATCTAAGGGTTTGAATTGGTGGATTGTGAAAAACATTTGTTTGCAATGCCTACAATAAACTTCTAATATAGGCAGCCATTATCCTGCTGTTTATTACCGTTCATTCTTCATATGTTTATGATTTTGGCTTCTGATATACTGGGAAATGGAAGCAATTACTATTACCATCTCATATTCAAATACAATATTTTCTCCTTTATTCTCCTTCCAAAATCTATGAAGATTTCATAAAGACTTTAATAAGTTATATATGAGAAGTCTTATAAATCGTTTATCAAAATAGGGGTGTTCCAAAAATCTTAGTGCAGTTTTAAGTTATAATAACTTCAGAAGATAAATGCCACAAACTTAGAAAAAGCATTACCTAAATACTTAATTATTTAAGATTCTTTTATACCTATTTACTTTTTTTTTTGGCTGCGCCATGCAGCTTGTGGGATCTTAGTTCCCTGACCAGGGATTGAACCCATGCCTTTGGCAGTGAAAGTGTGGAGTCCTAACCACTGAACCGCTAGGGAATTCCCTTTATTTTTTGTAATTTTTGAATAATCAATTTTAAGTTTTTGTATGTGATACATTTCTGGATGACGCTTTCGCAGAACCATGGATCAGTAGAGGACATCCTCCTCACTTGGCCGCTGTCATCACCTGCTCTGTCTCCATTAGACTCTTTTTCCAGTGATCACTTCACAACTGCCATGTGTGCATCAAAATCTCTTTGGATGATCTTAAGGCTAGGGTTAAAAATACAATCCTTTCTGTCACTGAGCTGGTGAAAGTTTCTGTGAGGTTCAAAAATCAATTAGAGTGATATATAACATAAAAGCCAGATATGTCTAATTTTAATAAGATTTGTGTTGATACTTTGAAAATTTAAATAATTAGCCTTATAATGTTAGACACCATTACTTCTATGTAAGTTTAGGGTCTTGCCCAATACTTTGGTGTTAGATGTTAACATGTGTTGCTGGATAAACATTCCATGATTTATTTTTTTAATTGCAAAATTATTTACTTCATATCCTAGATGTACACTGTCTAGTAGGGTAGCTGTTGAGTACTATCAAGTACAAGTAGCTATTTAAATGTAAGAAAATTAAAAGTAAGTTAAAATTTTAAGTGTCTTAGTACCATTAGCCACATTTCAAGTTCTCAGTAGCTACTTGGGGCTAATGGGTATTTTATTGGACAGCATAGATATAGAGCTGTTCCGTCATCATGGAAAGTTCTGTTGGACAATGCTACTGTATATTATAGCAGTATGGGTTTATCTATACCACATTGAGGCCATTTCTAATCTGATTTGAATATGTGAAGATTTCAGATATGTCTTGATCCTTTACATTTAATTGAAGCAGACATCTGTTTGATGCTTTTAGAAATTAGACAAGGATATTAAATAGATTCATAAGTCTCTTACTCTGTGTAATATTTAACTAACTTTGAATGATGAGCTATGTTAAAGCTTGGAAATTGTGTTATAGGGAATTCCCGGAGATAGAGAAAGTCAGGCTGTGGTTGACCCCCCTCCAGCAGCGAGTACTGGGGCTCCTCAGTCTTCAGTGGCTGCAGCAGCAGCAACTACGACAGCAACGACTACGACAACAAGTTCTGGAGGTAAAGTGGAATCTTTCAATGGGGAGGAAATGGTCCTGAATCTTTAGTAAAAAATAATTTAATCTAAAATGCTTTTGAGATGAGGTTCATTCCCAGAGCATCTCAGTAACTCTTAAATTCTCTATTCAGTGTTAGAGAAGGGCCCAAAAGAAATTATAAAAGATATTCTCATTTATATTAAACATCATTACTACAGTTTTGGTAAAGGGCATATTCTGTTTAGCTTATTCTAAGGAAGAGATGCTTTCCAGTTTGCATTTAGTGTTATATTCTGAAGCCGTTTGGAACGGTTTGCTCACCTTGTCTCTTTCTCTCCCAGTAAATGTCTTCAAAGCCAGTAGGATCTTAATGGTTATTATAGAACCAAGGAAATAAAACCTGGGAGGTTTAATATCTTGAATCTAGAGGTGAAAGCAGAGCTTGAATTCAGGTGTCTTTACAGCACCCACTCTTCCATTGGCAAAGGTTTGACTAGAAAGCAAAGCCTGGAGCCCGTGGTAGTCCTAGGAATTATTTAATGCTCTCTTTCATTATTTCTTTGTAAAATTGATAAAGTAATTCAAACTGTTACTTTTATTTTATTTTATTATTTTATTTTATTTTATTATTTTATTTTATTTTTTTGGCGGTACGCGGGCCTCTCCCTGTTGTGGCCTCCCGCTATTGTGGCCTCTCGTGTTGCGGAGCACAGGCTCCGGACGCGCAGGCCCAGCGGCCATGGCCCACAGGCCCACGGGCCCAGCCGCTCCGCGGCATGCGGGATCCCCCCAGACCGGGGCACGAACCCGTGTCCCCTGCATCGGCAGGCGGACCCTCAATCACTGCGCCACCAGGGAAGCCCCCAAACTGTTACTTTTGAAGAGACCATTCTTTTATGTATTTCCTAGCTCTAATTGTGGCAGTCATCTCTGGTTGACAGAAATCCCTAAGCACTTTGTGTGCAGTCTCCCGGAGGATAGGCTCTCATTTCCTGAGATTCAGCATGGAAATAGAAGAGGAGGCCACAGCTTTGGTTCAGATTTGGGGTGCTGTCCCATTCAGTGGCAGTTATTGGGTAACTTAGTTTCTGAGTCTTGTTTTCTTCTTCTGTAAAACTGGTGTTACACAAAGAAGAATAAATAACCATATGATGTGGCCTTTTTTTTTTTTCCTTGGCGGTACGCAGGCCTCTCACTGCTGTGGCCTCTCCCATTGCGGAGCACAGGTTCCGGACGCGCAGGCCCAGTGGCCATGGCCCCCGGGCCCAGCCACTCCGCAGCATGCGGGATCTCCCGGGACCAGGGCACGAACCCGCGTCCCCTGCATCGGCAGGTGGACTCTCAACCACGGCGCCACCAGGGGAGCCCGATGTGGCCATTTTTAATTTGAATGATTGTCTTGAATAATTTAGATGACAGTGTACATCTAAAAAATTCTCATTACTCTTAGTAACCTCAAAAGCATAATTCTTTTGAATGCAATTAAAAGTAGGTAAGTTTTTTGCGTTTCTTAATCCTGGTATATATTTTTCTTAGGAACTTTTGAGCATCAAGAACAACTTTTAATACTTTTTATTTTGATAGAGTGCACGAAGGGCACAAGTTCTCCGTGTTACTTGATAATATTGAGTGCCCAGGGCAATTGTAGGAAAACTTTGTTTTTTTAGTGTTCTGTACTCTCTACCTTAGCTAATAGGAATAATTTCTGCAGTATGAGACTTGCGAGCTGGTGCAGTTTGAAGATGTTTTCATTATTTACTTCATTTTATATACATCTGAGAATTCAAATCATATTTTTTCTTGACAGTGTTTGCTGTCTAGATTATGTTTGTATATGTAATTGCTATTTTTGTTTAAAAATGTTCATGTGTATTTTAGGACACCCTCTTGAATTTTTACGGAATCAGCCTCAGTTTCAACAGATGAGACAAATTATTCAACAGAATCCTTCCCTGCTTCCAGCATTGCTACAACAGATAGGTCGAGAAAATCCTCAGTTACTGCAGGTGACTATTTAATCAGTTAATTTCCAAAAATGGGTTTAGAGTATATCACATTTTGTAGAAGCACCCCTTCTCCTTCACCAAGTCTATAAACTGTTCTTCTAAGCTGCACTTAGTAGAACATGCTATAGATAGATGTACTGATAAAACGAGAATTGGGTGTGGGGATTGGGTTAGATATTTGTTTGGGAAACACTTTATTAAAGAATCTGAGAAACTCTAGCAAAAAGAAATGTTTAACTGTCTAGGTCTCTCTTTCCCAAGCTTATTACTAGTGGCGCACTACCTCATAGAAAACATACCTGTGGGCTTATTTTATTTTATTTTTATTTATTTATTTTTTTTGTGGTACGCGGGCCTCTCACTGTTGCGGCGTCTCCCGTTGCGGAGCACAGGCTCAGCGGCCATGGTTCATGGGCCTAGCCACTCCGCGGCATGTGGGATCTTCCCAGACTGGGGCACGAACCCGTGTTCCATGCATTGGCAGGCGGACTCTCAACTACTGAGCCACCAGGGAAGCCCTGTGGGCTTATTTTAATGCTCAGGTCATGAAATATTTGAGTTTTGTATAGCAGCAGTCCCCAACCTTTTTGACACCAGGGACTGGTTTCGTGGAAGACAATTTTTCCATGGACCAGGGTCGGGGGATGATGGTTTCGGGATGATTCAAGCACATTACATTTATTGTGCACTTTATTTCTCATATTATTACATTGTAATATATAATGAAATAATTCTACAACTCATCATAATGCAGAATCAGTGGGAGCCCTGAGCTTGTTTTCACTTGCCACTCACTGATAGGGTTTTGATATGAGTCTGCAAGCAGTTGATTTATTATGGTCTCTGTGCAGTCAAACCTCTCTGCTAATGATAATCTGTATTTGCAGCCGCTCCCCAGCGCTAGCATCACCACCTCAGCTCCACCTCAGATCATCAGGCATTAGATTCTCATAAGGAGCACGCAGTTCATAGTAGGGTTTGCGCTCCTATGAGAATCGAATGCCTCTGCTGATCTGACAGGCGGAGCTCAGGCGCTAATGGGGGGCAATGGGGAGCGGCTGTAAATACAGTTAAAGCTTGGCTCGCTTGCCCGCCACCCGCTCGCTCGCTCACCTCCTGCTGTGCAGCCCAGTTCCCAACAGGCCACAGACCAGTACCGGTCCATGGCCCGGGGATCACGGACCCCTGTTATAGCATTCTACTGCCTACTAGTGTGGAGAATAAAATATATATATATATATATATATATATATAACTTCTATTTTTTCTTATACATCAAGTAGTTTTTTAACAATGACGGGGGTGGTGGGAGTGTTTATGAAAGAGAATTTGGATTCTTTTAATTCTTCACTGTTTACCTCAGAAATACGAAGTTTCTTTAATGTACAAGAAATCATATCCTTCCAAAGACTGAATAATCCAGAATCATTCTAAAATAATGCAGTTGCAAAGTTATAACTTTCTCTCTTATTTGTATTAGAATTCTTATTTTCCTGAAGATACTTTATATCAATGTCTTGTTTTTCTCTGTCCTTCAAATCACTGCAGCAAATTAGCCAACATCAGGAGCATTTTATTCAGATGTTAAATGAACCAGTTCAAGAAGCTGGTGGTCAAGGAGGAGGCAGTGGAGGTGGCAGTGGAGGAATTGCAGAAGCTGGAAGTGGTCATATGAACTACATTCAAGTAACGCCTCAGGAAAAAGAAGCTATAGAAAGGGTGAGTTTCAGTAAAACTTAGAAATTCAGTTCCTAGTCACACTAGCCACATTGCAGGTGCTCAGTAGTCACATGGGATTAGTGGCTCCTGTACTGGATAGCCCAGATATAGAGTATTTCCATCACAGTAGATAGCTCTTACTGGACAGAGCCAAATAGAGCATTACTAACCTAGGGACTGCAGTGGAGAGTCTCTTCTCAGCCCTGCTCTCTATTGTGTTCTTTGTGAAGCCAAGGGACTAGCACTGAATACCAGTCTAGCATGAAATAGTTATCAGTATATCAAGAAACTAAAATTTTCATTCATGTTTTAGAAAAATGATCTTAAAGTATATACCCAATTCAAGATTATCCATTTTTAATTTATATTTAAAATTTTATTTCACTGTTGTCTCTAAAATGTAAATAGATATGTATATGAATATTTTCATAAAATACATGTGTAGTAAACATCAGAACCTGGTATCCTGATTCTCTTTTCATCCTATGTCTGCCCATACATGTGTCACTGCAGTAACCTAGTTTTTATGATACTGTGACTAGTCATTCATTTTTCTCTAGGCCCCATTGTTAACATTTGTAAATAGGAAATCATAGTACTTGCCCTGTCTTATCCTACAAAGTGTTTTGAGATGGAAATCAGAGAAAGTGCATTTTAACTTAATACTTAGAAAATCATTGGAACTATAATTAGTCTTTGTTTATGACAAACGTATCAAGTGTTCAGGTTTGTAACTATGTATTTCAAAAAAGATACTTTATATATTGCAGTGTTATTTTTTCCCCCTCAAATAAATAGAAGTGAAAATAGACAATTGCCTCACTTGTTCTAGAGCAACTTTTCTTTGAGGTTACAGTTATCAAATCTTGATTTCTGTGTTGGAGAAATTTTTTCTTTTGTTGCTTGTGCTTTTGGTGTCATAGAAGAGAACATTGCCTAACCCAAGGTCAGAAGATTTAAGCCTCTATTTTGTCCAAAGAGTTTTATAACTTTATTACATTTATGTAATGTAAAATGCCTGTAATCCATTTCGAGTTGCTTTTTGTTTACGGTGTGAGGTGTAGGAGCCTAGCTTCATTTCCTTTGCCTGTGTATATCCAGTTGCCCCAGCACCATTTATTGAAAATACTGTTCTTTCCCCATTAAATTGTCTTGGCATCCTTGTTGAAAATATGTTGACCATAAATGTGAGGGTTTATTTCTGGGCTTTCAGTTCTGTTCTGATCTATATGTTTATCCTTATGCCAGTCCTTCATTGTCTTGATTGCTCTGGCTTTGTAAGTTTTGAAATCTGGAAGTGTGAGAGCTCCATATTTGTTCTTCTTTCCCAAGATTGTTTCGGCTCTGTGGTTCCCTTGCAATTTCATATCAATTTTAGGATTAGCTTGTCTAATTTCTGCAAAAAGAAAACTGGCTAGAATTTTGATAGATACTGTGTTTTTTTCTGTAGATCAATTTGGGGAGTATTGCCATGTTGGCAATATTAAGTCTTTACCAAGCCGTGAACACAGAATGGGATGTCTTTCCATATTGAATTTCCATAATTTCTTTCAGAAATTTCTTTAGTCTTCAGTTTGCTAAATTTATTTCTAAGTATTTTTATTCTTTATGATGCTGTTATAAAGAGAGTTGTTTTTCTTAATTTCATTTTTGGATTGTTCATTGCTAGTTATATAGAAATACAATTTAATTTTGTGTATCTTGCAACCTTTCTGAACTCATTTATTCTGATAATTTGTGTGTGTGTTCCTAAGGATTTCTATATGTAAGATATCATTTGCAGGTAGACGTAGTTTTACTTCTTTTTCAATCTGGATGTCCTTTATTATTAATATATACATATTTTATATATATATATATATATATATATATTTGCTTAATTGTTCTATCTAGAGCCACCTCTGTATAGTTGAATAGCAGTGGTGAGAGCCAACATCTTTTATCTTGTTCCAGATCTTAGAGGAAAATAAAACATTTAGTCTTTCACCATTAAGTTTGATGTTAGCTGTGCGTTTCATTAGATTCCTTTTATCAGGTTGAAGAAGTTCTATTCCTAGTGTGTTGGATGTTTTTATCACAAAGGGTGTGGGATTTTGTCAAATTGTGTGTTGATTGAGATGGTTGTGTGGTTGTGTCCCTTTTTCTGTTAATATGCCTTATTACGCTGATTGATTTTTTTGTATGTTGGCCTAACCTTGCATTCCTGGGGTGTTGCTGGAATTGGCCTGCTAGTATTTTGTTGAGGATTTCTGCATCTGTATTCATAAGGAATATTGGTCTGTAGTTTTCTTGTGATGTCTTTGTCTGGTTTTGGTATCAGAGTAATATTGGCCTTACAGAATGAGTTCCCTCCTCGTCTGTTGTTTGGAAGAGTTTATGAAGAATTGGTGTTAATTTTTCTTTAAACGGCTGGTAGAATTCACCAGTGTAGTTATCTGGGCCTGGCTTTTGGGGAAGTTTTGTGACTACTAATTCAATCTCTTTGTTTGTCATAGGGCTATTCAGATTTTTCCTTTTTTTCTTGAGTCAATTGGGGTGGTTTTTATCTTTCTAGGAATTTGTCTATTTCATATATGTTACCTAGTTTGTTGGCATACAACAACTTAGTTCTCAGTATTCCCTGATAGTAGTTTTTATTTCTATAAAAAGTGGTAATGTTCCAACATTTATTTTTGATTTTAGTCATTTGAATCCTCAGATTTCTTTTTTTTTCCCTGTCAGTTTAGGTAAAGGTTTGTCAGTGTTGTTGATTTAAAGAAAAAAAGTGAGAATTTTTGGTTTTGTTGATTCTGTGTTTTTTCTAGTGTCTATTTTATCTCCTGCTTGCCTTGGATTTAGTTTTCTCTTTTTTTTCCTAGTTTCTTAAGGTTGAAGCTTAGATTATTGATTTTATATCTGTCTTAATACATAGGCATACCTCTTTTTATTGTACTTTGTTGCATTTTGCAGTTAATTGCATTTTTTATAAATTGAAGGTTTGTGGCAACCCTGTCCTGTCAGATGATGGTTAGCATCTTTCGGCAATGAAGCATTTTTTAATTAAAGTATGTACATTGTTTTTTTTAGACATGATGCTGCTGCACACTTAATAGACTACAGTATAGTGTAAACGTAACTTTCATATGCATTGGGAAACCAAAAATTCGTGTGACCCGCTTCATTGCGATATTCGCTTTATAGCAGTGGTCTGTAACCGAACCTGCAGTATCTCTGAGGTATGCCTGTAGATATTTATAGCTAGAAGGTTTCCTCCAAGCACTGCTATAGCAGCATCCCATAAGTTTTAGTGTGTTGTGGTTTTATTTTCATTCATCTCAAACTATTTTCTATTTTCTTCTGTCATTTTTTTCTTTGATCTGTAGGTTATTTAGGATTGTATCAGTTTCCACATTTATGAATTTTCCAAATTTCCTTCTATTGTTGATTTCTAAGTTCATTCCATCGTGGTCAGATAACATAATTTGTATAATTTTAATCCTTTTAAATGTATTGGGGCTTGTTTTATGGTTTAACATGGTCTTTATGGAGAATGTTCTGTGTATTCTTGAGAAGGATGTATAATTTGCTGTTGTTAAGTGTTCTCTAAATGTCTGTTAGGTCTGGTTGGTTTATAGTATTTTTCAAGTCTTCTATATCCTTGTCAGTCTTCTGCCTTCTCGTATGCATTATAGAACATGGGGATATTAAAGTCTCCAACTATTGTTGAATTGGTTATTTCTCCCTTCAAGTCTGTCAGTTTTTGATTCATGTATTTGGGGGCTCTGTTGTTCTCTATGTTTATAATGAAGTCTTTCTGATTGTTTTATCATCATAAAATGTCCTTTGTTTTAGTACCAATTTTAATCTTAAAGTCTGTTTTGTCTGATATTAATATAGCCACTTCAGCTCTCTTTTTGTAACTGTTTGCATGGTGTATATCTTTTTCCATCCTTTTACTTTCAGCATATTTGTGTCTTTGAATCTAAAGTGTGTGTCTTGTAGAAGCAATATAGTTGGATCGTGCCCTATCTACCTTTTACTTCAGCTAGCCCAGCTTTAATCTGGACAAGACCTAGGTAACAAAATCATTTTTGAGTTTCTTCTCCTTTCATGGATGAATATAATCATGCTGAATCGGGACTTTTGCCCAGTTTTTAGAAGTCATTTCTTGATATAGTCTAATGCAAGACGATTGAGACAGTTGAGGAAGGGGGTTCATAAATAACATTTGGCTGACATAATAACATTTGGCTGTACCTAGGGAATTAGACAGTTGACCTGAGTGTTTAAAGGCTTTTAATAGCAGCAATTACTGAGTTACAAGTGATTTTTAATAGACTAGGAAGACAAAAATTAAATGGGTCGTATCACCATTTAAAATGCTATAAAAATTAAGCAAATAAAAATCAAACACCATATGTCTTGATTTCAAAAATATATCATGTAATATTACTAATAATTGACCACTCATTTTTGTAGTATGAAGTGTTTCATAAGGCAAGGAGGTTGAGTAATATATGACCCTAATGAAAGATGTGGCTCTCTTTACAAATAATTAGCAACCTCTGGTTGCTCTCATCCATAGCTTCACCACTTATGTACTAAAAGCCATTTGATTTACAGATTTCTGTAAAGTCATTTATTTTTAAACCACCACAGAAGCTAATTTCTAGTGTTAATGCCAATGAGTGTTATCAAAGTATCTGTTAGCCTAATAGCTTTAACTAGGAACAAAGAATTTGTAGGTGGTTACAGGAAAGGGCCTGGGTTCTGTCTACCCCCTTGAATTGGACAATGACTCCATATTCAGATAGGGGTGAATTCATGTAAAATTCTCAAGCTTCTTTGTGTCCTTTATAGTATGTTTTCAAGTGATGATCTGTCAGTAGTGCTACGCTGGACTCCATAATATGTTTTCTTTCTTTTCTTCCAGTTAAAGGCATTAGGATTTCCTGAAGGACTTGTGATACAAGCATATTTTGCTTGTGAGAAGAATGAGAACTTGGCTGCCAATTTTCTTCTACAGCAAAACTTTGATGAAGATTGAAAGGGACTTTTTTTTATCTCACACTTCACACCAGTGCATTACACTAACTTTGTTCACTGGATTGTCTGGGATGACTTGGGCTCATATCCACAATACTTGGTATAAGGTAGTAGATTCTTGGGGGTGGGGAGGGGGGTCTAGGATACAGGGCAGGGATAAATACCGTGCATGTCTGCTTCAATTAGCAGATGCCGCAGATCCACACAGCGTGTAAAATATTATACAACCAAAAGTCAGCTTTTGCAGGTCTTTATTTCCTCTATAAAACAGTAGGTAACTTTTCCTAGGTTTCACTCTTTTTAGTGTACTAGATCCAGAAATTTAGTGTAATGCCCTGCTTTATATTTCTTTGACTTAACAGTGGTTTCAGAAAGAATCTTTGCTACCTAGAATCTACAGTCCCTGTTTTATGGCAACACTGGATAATGGCTTTGTGAAATTAAAAAAAAAAAAAAAAATTGGAGCAACTGTAAACAGAAATGCCAAATTATTGATGGTTATTGTTGCTGCTTCAAATAAGTATAAAATTAATGTGTAAGAAAGCCCATTCTTTCATGATAAATACTTGGGGTTGAGGGGGGAGAGGGGGGAATCTTTTCTTAAAATGAAAATAATTACTGCTATTTTAAATTTCTTGATCATTGAATGTGAGACCCTTCTAACATGATTTGAGAAGCTGTACAAGTATAGGCAGAGTTATTTTCCTGTTTACATTTTTTGGGTTTGTTTTGGGGGGGAAATTGGTAGGTGTCTAATTACTGTTTACTTCATTGTTATATTGCAGTAAAAAGTTTTAAAACCACAGTTGCATGTTTGCTTTTGATGTATCCCGTTGTGGAATTAGCACTTTGGGGCCAATGGAGAAATGCAGCATTCACTATCCCTGTCTTCCCCTTCCCTCAGCAGAAATGTGTTTGTCAGCAAGTCATGAATTCCAACTGCTGCCTTTTTTAAAACCCACAAAATGCTGATTCAGTTCAAAATTAATGCAAATGTCTCAAAACTGGGTTTCTGATCTTTGTAAATGTTTTTCCTTATTAGATAAGAATGTATGACCATTAAAGTCATTTAGGATTATTTGCTTTCGAAAAGAGAAGGTGGACAGAACTATAATCTAGCATCCTTTATTGCATTGGACAGACTGGAGAAATCTTTTGGAAGGGCTGGGAGATGCGGCTGGAAAAGTACTTTGGAAAATATACAATCAAGATATCTCATGGCATATTAAAAGAAAAATCTTAATAGCAGTGTTGGCTTTTATTTGGATTTTTTTCATCTCAGCTTTTTTCTTTGGAATCTCCTTCATTGTCATTGTTATTTGATCATAAAGAGGGAGCAGGTGTCTACTTGTTCAGTTTTTCAAATCTGTTTTCCTGAATATAAAAAAAACTGTTTAAAGAAATGTTTTTTTTCTACTATCTGATACTGAGTGAAGAAGATGAATTTGCACAGATTTCTTCCTGCATAATCTCTAAATAATACTTAGCACAGTTTGGTGACAACTTTTAAGCTTTTACGTCATGCACTCATGAACTATCTCATGAAAATAAACCATGATTTCTCCCCATGGTGTCATCATGTAGTTTAATCTTCACGTGTTTATTCCATAAACAAAACAGGACCTTTGGATTTTGTATTACCTGTATGTTTTATAATGGATTATGCAGAAATGTCTCAGAATAAAATGAGGATTTCTAAATATGTTCATCTTTCAAAGCAGAACAATGAGTTGGGAAGAGGGCTGGCAGTTCTGGTGGGAAAATGGGATACTTTATTTTAACGATATTTTATCTGCCACTAATTGCTTAGAGCATAGTGAAAGCTGGAAAAGGGAAAAAACAACCAGCAGCAGCCTCTCTTTTCTCTGGAAAGTGACAGCAGAAGGTGATCGATCACATGGAGCTTTTGTCCTTGGACAACAAAACTACAAATAGTGGGATTAATAATTACCAGAAGACAGTTCAAGCCAAGTTTTGACCATTCTTTACAGTACTTTGTTTATCTGCTTAAAGAATCACCCATGACGCTATGAAAGAAATAGGCTTTTTGTGACCTTTTGCTGTTATCTTTTAATTTACAAACAATTTTGGTTAATCTAAGTGTCTACATGACTTTGGAATTTTGCATTTGAGGTATTCTGTCATCTGTTCCCTGAAATATATTTATTGTTGAGTTGCTTTGTGGAAAATGAGGAAGCTTAGGTTTATATTTGTTCAATTCTTATTGCCATCCCCTAGTCAAATATGTCTTTACATTGTTTAAAAATACTGAAGTGTTCCACCATACAATTTTTTCTTGTACTAGATGGCTAGGATTCTAGAGAATTAATTATAAAATATTTTCAATATATCCAACATGGCATTTCTCATTTTTTAAATGATTTTACCATATCGAATCTTAGATTGGAAATTGATGGTGCCTCTATCACTTATCCTTCTGTTTTCTTCACTAATTGGTGAACATAGTGTGTAGGAGGCCAGGCACTAGGTCGATTTTATTGGGTCTCCTGTTTGTGTTCTCAGCTGAAATATCAACACAGAGATGGGATACTTGATAGAATGTAATCAAAGTTCATGAGAGCTTTTAGAGATTTCAGTGAGTTCCCCCTTTTCCATACTTCTTTTCTTGTATCAGCCAGCCGAAGATAGCTACAAAATATTAAACCCAAAGTAAGCAGTTTCGGGGAGTCTTTCGTGACCACGTCTGTGTTCTGGTGAGGTCCCTAGCTGTGCATCTCAGGTACAATGTGTCCTTCCAATTGACGGCCCAGTGTCCATTTTGTTCCACTTTGTTCTAAGCCAGGGGCTGGCAAACTGCAGCCCCATGAGCCAAATCTGGCTCACCGTCTGTTGTATGAGCCATGAGCTAAGAATGGCCTTTACATTTTTTAATGTTTTTTGTTTTTGTGTTTGTTTTTACAAAAAGGATTTTATGACATGTGAAGATTGATTCAAATTCCAGTGTCCATAAATAGTTTTATTGAAACGCAGGCATGCTCATTTATTTACATATTGTCTATAAGCAGCTACCTTTGTGCTAAAGAGGTTTGCTGTTGCATAGTTGCAACAAAGACTATGGCCAGCAAAACCTAAATAATTATTATCTGGCCCTTTACAGAAAAAGTTTGCCACCCCGTTTTAAATTGCAACCAAGGGGCTTCCCTGGTGGCGCAGTGGTTGAGAGTCCGCCTCCTGATGCAGGGGACATGGGTTCGTGCCCCGGTCCGGGAAGATCCCACATGCCGCGGAGCGGCTGGGCCTGTGAGCCATGGCCGCTGAGCCTGCGCGTCCGGAGCCTGTGCTCCGCAATGGGAGAGGCCACAGCAGTGAGAGGCCTGCGTACCGCAAAAAAAAAAAAAAAAAAAATTGCAACCAGGTCCATCATGTGTTAAATTATGATGTTTTCCCCCCTCTATTTGGCATTCTTGGCCTCTTGAGGTCTTAGCTTCAGTTTGCTTTGCTTGTGACCCTCGTGGGTTCTTTCCAGAGGGGTGGTATCACCCCCATATATTCGTTATCAAAGGGAGGAGCGCATCGTGTGCCTGGTGTGCTTGTTTGGCATGTATGCGGTGTCTAAAATTATTCTTTGCTGTTCCTATGCTATGTCTTTCTCTTTAGCAAGATAACTAAATTCAGCACTAAGCGCTGTCAGAAGCACCTGGCATAGTGATGAATCAACCAGAACAGAAAAGTCAAATGAATGCATCTGGGAATCCCTGCGCCCTGGGATCAGAGCTGGGGCAATTCGAACAAGGATCTTAACCACAGCTGGAAGAGAGTAGCTGGAACCTTGGAGGGAGGGATATAGCAGTTGGACCTGTTGGGTGACAGACTAGTTTCCAGAACTGTGTGTGGATAGTTTGGGGATGGGAGGAGCAGTGACAAGGAGGCAGGAGAAGGCTTGGACTTGGTAGGCAAGAGATACAGCGCTGTGCACTAAAGGTTGGGGAACCACAGGGACGCTGCTAGTGACAAATCGGTTATAAAAGGCCTTCCCTATCATGATATAGTTGACGGAAAGTGGCCCCACAAGCAGGGTTTGCACTGTGGAGAGGCGAGGAGGACCAAAGAAACGTCAGCGATGACAGATTGCTTCACGTGTGGTGCTGTGGATTCCAAAGTGAATGGAAACACGGTCTCTGCCATTGAGCTTGATATACTATCTTAGAGACCGTTTGAATAGTAATGGATCCTTCAACAGGTGCAGCATAACTTGTCTTCTAGGAGCACAGATTCGAAATCTTCATCCCAGACTTCTGCCTCTTGTCTCACTCAAAACGTATTTCCCATTCTTACTGATCCTCTCTTCTCACCTGGCTCAGAATGAGTTATAGATGTTTGTAGATAGTATTCCTCTCCAGACCGTGAGGTGGTCTTCAGGGTGCCTGGGGAAGCTGGCCTCCAAGCCTCGCCCCGAGCAGCCTCACCCTTTTTCTCCAATGTTTTGTTTAACTATTAGGTTTTCTGTGATGAAAATGTTGGGCACCTTTATCCTACACGTGTACTAGCTGTAGATGGGCTTCCGGTCCATGGCCTTCCACACTTCAAACATGTGTCTGCCAGGATTGGTTACTGCTTGTTGAATTGCCACCTTAAGGCTCAAAGGATATTTGATGCAGATCCTGAGTTTTGTTATTGACAACTTCCATCTATAACAAAGTCCAAAATTGTAAATCATAGAAGCCAACTGGGTTTTATTTGCCAACAATAGCAGATTAGAAGAACATGTGATAAATTATCTCAAAATTGGTTAAAAATAGATGAGAATGAATGGGACTGGTAGGGCTATGCCTGAGAACAGCTTGAGGTTAGAATTATTATTATTATTATTTTTGGTTGGGTGATTTTATGATCCCTGGAGTTGATTTTTTTTTTTTTTCTTGCAACTTTTTAGCATTTTAGTCTATTTTTTGGTGGGGGCATTTTGTGGGGGTTTTTTTTGTTTCATTTTCAGATGTCTTTTTTTGTCAGTAAGGCCTGCTTCTGCTTGTTTGACATCATTTAAACTACTTTTTATATTATCTCCACTTGTAAGGAAATTACGAAGGAGAGAAATCTTTTCACTAATTTATTGTTACTTTCATTGTAAAATATTTTTGTATCCTTACACAATTTCAGGCTTCCAGAAAAGTTTTGGGAACAGCACAAAAAGCTCCCAATTACCCCCACCCCATACTTCCCCAAACCCATTTAAGTTTTGCAGTTGTCCTAGTAATGTCCTTCATCGCAGAAGACTTCAATCCAGAATAATACACTGCATTTAGTTAGTCTCCTTCAATCTGTACTCTTTCTCAGTCCTTCCTTGATCTTTATGAGCTTAACTCTTTTTTTTTTAAGATTACAGGGCCCTTGTTTTATACCACGTCCCTCAATTTATGTTTGGTGTTTCCTCATGACTAGACTCAAGTCATGCATTTTTATAACTCATTATATTGATGCTCAAATGTCCCATTGTTCTGGTTCTCAAAGGTAACTTCTGTGTTTGGCGTGTCTTTATCTCTTTTGACTACTTCCTTATTTTCTGGCACAGTAATATATTTCAGGCTCTTGTACTTTCTGTGCACCAGCCCTGGAATTCACCATTTCTCCAACGAGCTCTGTTCCCTTTCAAGTAGAAACCAAAACTTTGTTCTAGGTGTGTTCATTGCTACTGGAGTCTCACTGCTCCCAAGCATTTCAGTAAATGCATAGAAAATAAATACACAAACATCACATCTGTATTCCTGCGTCTACATATGGGTACTGAACACCTCAGTTCACACTGGCACCTTTTTTTCCTAACAAGTTGTCATCTCCCTTTATTTTATTGAAGTATAGTTGATTTACAATGTTGTGTTTCTGGTGTACAGCAAAGTGACTCAGTTATATATATATGTGTAATATATTTTATATATATATTTTTTGTATTTTTTTCCATTCTACTATTTCTTTTCCAAACTACTGTATATAATAGCATCTCTAGGTCCATCCATGTTGCTGCAAATAGCATTATTTCATTCTTTTTTATGGCTGAGTAATACTCCATTGTATACATGGTACCACATCTTTATCCATTCTTTCTGTTGATGGACATTTAGGTTGCTTCCATGTTTTGCTATTGTAGATAGGGCTGCTATGAACATTGGGGTGCATATATCTTTTTAAAAATTTTTATTTATTTATTTACTTTTGGTTCTGTTGGGTCTTTGTTTCTGTGCGAGGGCTTTCTCTAGTTGCGGCGAGCGGGGGCCACTCTTCATTGCAGTGCGCGGGTCTCTCACTATCGTGGCCTCTCTTGTTGTGGAGCACAGGCTCCAGACGTGCAGGCTCAGTAGTTGTGGCTCACGGGCCCAGTTGCTCCGTGGCATGTGGGATCCTCCCAGACCAGGGCTCAAACCCATGTCCCCTCCATTGGCAGGCAGACTCTCAACCACTGTGCCACCAGGAAAGCCCCAATGTATCTTTTTGAATTAGAGTTTTCTCCAGATATATGCCCAGAAGTGGGATTGCTGGATCATACGGCAACTCTGTTTTTAGTTTTTTAAGGAACCTCCATACAGTTTTCCATAGTGGCTGCACCAATTTACTTTCCCACCAGCAGTGTAGGAAGGTTCCCTTTTTTCCACACCCCCTCCAGCATTTATTATTTGTAGACTTGATGATGGCCATTCTGACCAGTCACACTGGTACCTTTAATTCTAGTCCAGCACCACAAGGTTCATTCTAGCTTCTCCCTTTCATTATTTATAAGTCCTTTCTTGCACAGTGAGAGACTTAGCTCCCATTATGCTCAATGTGTTTACTTATTTGTCATCTCCCCTGCGTGTAACCCATCTTCGTAGGCACTCAGCTGCCTAAGTGTGTTTCAGGTGCTAGTGGTGGTCAGGGAGACTGCAGGAGGAGCAGACTAACGGACAGGAGTGCAGCCCACGTGCTACACTAGTCACGCTTCCCCTGCAAGGATTGCGCTCTGTGGTGTCTTTGTCTTGGCACATGCTACCACCCTGATTCATGCATTCAGCAACTAATGAGCAATTGCCTAAAGCCAGGCAGGCACTTGGTTTGGAATTGTTCCTACCGCTTTTATCTTGCTGGTTCCTCTGTTCAAAACCATACAAGACCCCTCTTTCAGGAAGCTTGCCCACGACCCCCTTTGCCCTCCAATTTGGGCCAGAGACCTCTTTTTCTCTATTCCCTCAGCCACTTGTACGTACATATCTATCATAAAAGTGAAAACCCTGAATTGAAAGTGTCTATTTGTGTCTCCCATTAAACTGTACAGTGAATGAGAGAACACCTGACAAGCTCTTTAAAGGCAATGTGCCTTTAATCTCTGTGCCCCCAGAACAAGTGAAGGGTGGAAATGCCTTGTCAGTTCTGGATGGATAAACAGGCAATGAACAAATAGTTGGGACAACCTCTGTCATCTTTACTAGGGCTCCAGGCTCTCCTTACCCTGTCTGCCATCCCTTCAGTTCTAAAAGCCGACTAAGAAGCTGAGGGACAATGAACAGAGTCCCAAAGCCTGCTCTGTTTTTCTTTCCTCAGCCCAGGGACCTTGGCACCAGATTCTGAAGACCTGACACATAATACAGTGAGCTGGCTGGTTGCAGGGACAGCGGGATTCTGTTGAGAAATTCCAAATGGGCCTACATCTGAGACTTAAATGGAGAGCAGAGCAACAGCTGCAGTCCCAAGAATCCCATGCTGGGGCCAGGTCAGAGGGTCTTGGGGGTCAGGGTTTGGACTTAGGCCTGGATTTCTGTCTTCACACCCCATGCCAGCTGTGTGACTTCGGCCATGTGTCCCGATTTCCTCATCTGTAAAGCAGAGCCCGCCTTACAGCTTGCTAGTAGGGGTCAAATTAGAGAATGGATTGGTGAACATCTCTCCCAAGGCCAAGGCTTTAATGTGGCTGCAGACTGCCTGTCCTGAAGGCTGGGAGAAGTTCTCTGCCTTTCTGCAATGATGAGGCTTGGCCCCTAAAGGACTGAGAGAGTGACTGAGTTCTTTTCAATGATGCTGAGTGCGCCTCTTTGATCTCTGGGTGCCTTGGTCCTCCCTCCTTCACTGTTGGCCCCTCACATTCCCAAGGGGCTGGGGGGCTTCCCCCTCAGCGGGGGCAGCGCAGCACAAACATTGGCATTTCAGGCACAGAAAGCTTTAATGTTTACGAACTTTCTGAGCAATGCTGAATTTTCTCCTGTCCATTTCTAGGCCAAGGAATTAGCAGCTACATCTCATCTCTGGATCAAATTTGGCAGAGAACCCAGCAAAAATGCCTGGCGGAATGCCCACTGCCCCTTTCACCCACCCCTAGGGACTCTCAGTGTTCCCTTTTGATTTCCTCTGACAGTCTCCGAGGTGCCAGAGGCACAGGAACTCAGACTGGGAAGGGCCTATGGGTGCCACCCAGTGACCAAGCACAGGGCCTCTTTCATGCCTCATCTCCAGCCTCCACTTGGACACTTCTAGTGATGTGGCCCTCACTACTGCCAGCTCTGACTTCCTACACTCTAGGGATTGTCAAGCTCCCCTCTCCCCTCTGCCTGTCCGGACAGGCCATCCTCAGGGCCTAATTCATTTCTGGGGGTCACCCTGAGCCAGTGTGCCAACCTCTCAGGTCTTTTAGAAGAGTGATTGTGTCTCCCTGACCGCCTCCCCACCTCTGGCCAAGTCTTCTCCATGCTGAAAAAAATCCCTCACTTGGAGTGAGTTACACAGAGTGCTTTGCCCATCCTGATGAACACAATACTTGAGGGGGGGTCTGAGCAGTGCAAAGTATTGGGTTGGCCAAAAAGTTCGTTCAGTTTTAAGTAAATAAAAGACATTTTTCATTTTCACGAAGAACTTTACTGAACAACGTATTCACTAACCAAACGAACTTTTTGGCCAACCCAATACTAGAGGAGCTCTCACCTCCCTTGTTCTGTGCATGGTGTCTCCATGAATGCACCCTGAATTTGAGCTTGCTGGTTTGACAGCCACATTACACTGTGGCCTTGGACTGAGCAGCTGTGCGAATAGTACCAAAGTTTTCAAGGTGCCCGTGCATTTGGAGTTCACGTCTGACCCATGTTACAGAAGCAAAAACAGCCTATCCCAGACTTACATGTATCTCTTAGCTACTGAACCAAAGCTGTTTTCACAAAGTCCTCTTTTGGCCCAGGAGGAGGGAGCTAACCTTCAGAAGTCCAAATGTCTCACCCTGTGCTGCATGCTTTACTTATACTAGCATTATTGCCATTTTACAGATGGGTTAACTGAGGTCAGTCAGGCCAAAGCTACACAGTTACTTAGTGGCAGAGCCAGGAGGCAAACCTGTGTCGCCCTAGGTGACACAGCCTTGCTTTCACCCCTGCCTCTTCATATCCCCTGAATTAAGTCTTTTTCCTTCCTGTGATTTTTTTAAAAGCCCCTCCTTGCTGTTCTGACAGCTATTTGCTCCTCTGATGATTTGCCTGGCAGTTCTTAAAATGTGACTTGAAGACCACTTGCAGGAGGGGTCTATGAGATGAGCCATTTTCATAATAACACTGACTCTGCTTGCTGTTTTCACTCCCAGTCTCTCATAGGTGTATAGTGGAGTTTCCCAGAGGCTGCATGGCATGTGATATCACAACAGATGGAATGAAGGAGCACATGTGGAAATCCAGCTGTCGTCTATGAAGCCAGATAACAGAGATTTGCAAAAATCAAATACAACACCATTCCTGTCATTAATTCCTTTAACAATAATTATTTTTCATAAAGATTAAAAAACACTTCAACATACACTGTTTGTTTCAAATGAATTAACTTTTAAAATTTCTCAATTTCTAATCAAGTAAATATTGATAGAGGCAACCCACACGAACAAAACCTCTTGGGTTGCTCAATTTTTAAGAGGGAGAAGAGGTCCTAAAACTGGAAAGTTTGAGAACTGATGGTTTTTCCACTTTAGACTTGTTAAATGACCCCAAAAACACTACTTGGGATGGTCACTGGGTTGCTGGTGAAAGGTTTCCTCCTGTCTGCTGCAGATATGGTTGGGAAATTGATACCTGGAGCTCGTTTGGTACCCCTCTGCCATAATGCCCTCCATTCCTGCTTTCAGGGTAATGAACTCCGAACTCCTCTCTTTGGCTTTCAGCGCCCTTTACAGGCTTGCTTCAGCGTATGCCTTCAGCCCGTCCCCCTCCCTCTCCACCCCATACCACACGACTCCATGACCCAGGCCTTTCCACAGCTGTACACACTTACACGTGCTGGTCACTCTGCCTAGAAATTCTCCCATGTTCCTCTCTCCTCATCTGAACTCCTACTCCACCTTTAAAACCCACTTCAGCGTTACATGCACTGGGAAGGCTTTCCTACCCAGGAGCCAGTAGAGGACTGCTCACTTGTTCTACTGTCTGAACATGTAGTGCACTGACTGCATATCTGACCATAATTGTTTATGTGCACATTTGTTTTATGGACACGTCAAAGCCAAAAACAAAACTTGCCATATCAATCAGCAGCAGTAGGAGCTCGGCACTCACAGCTAACAAGGGAACTGGAAGGAACTGTGCTTTGAAGCCCTGGCTACAGGTTTGGGGTGGAAGGGAGGCTGGTCTGGCCCTGGAGAGGGAAAGTAAAATGCAAAGCCCAACTGAGTGATGGGGAAATGCCAGGACCTGACGGAACAGGTTGGGAAGGGGAATGGAAATAATGGAAAATGCTCTCCACCATACCCTGATACGCCCCCTTGTGGTGAGGGAGAGCCAGCAGTGTTTTAGGTGGGAGCACAGGATGGGGAAGAAATGGGCCCATAAGGGGGAACCAGCACCTCTGCAACGTGGAAGAGTTGAAGGCACCTGTGGGGAATCTGGCTCAGGGGAGAAGGGGGAAAATGCTGGTCTAGAAAAGCCAGCCCACACTGGCCCTCTGTTGCCCAGAGGAACGCTGGGGTGCTCTGTGTGGGGGGAAAGGAAGGAAGGGAACTAAACCTACAGGACCGTGGGCACTAAGCCATATCTACATTGACTCATTTAATCCTGCCATGCAGATGAGAAGCTGAAGCTCAGAGAGGGTGACATAACTAGAACATAGCCCAGGGAGGATGGGGACCTGTCTCCAAGCCACCCCCATGTCCCCCTTTATGCCGATTTTCTGTCTGTACGAGCATGCGAGCTGGGGAGACAGTGGGATTTTCTTCATCTGACATGTTCTTGTACCTTTGCCCTCCTACGGCACACCCGGAGGGAGCAGCTCAGGGAAAGCTCTTGGGATTTGGAGTCAGATGCGGTTTTTTTCTCCTTCATATTTATATTACTGTACATGAAGCAGGGTTGGGGTGGAGAAGACCCTCCCTTTAGGAGAATCAGCCTATTCTCCTTCAAAACCCATCCACACAGAGACTTGTCCAAGGGGCTGTGAGGGAGATATCCCAGGCTGACACCACCGGGAGCTCCCTGCTCCCTGCTGTCTGGTCTTGACCCGTCCATGTGCCACTCTCCAGCTGGAGCGATGGGCCTCCCTTAACCATGTGGATTCTTCAGCCAGAGGCCCCTGCAGCCATCAGTATTTACTGAGCACCTACTGTATGCCAGGCACAAGGAGGAGGCTGAACAGACCACTTGCCTCTAAAGCTACACTTTAATGTTTTACATTTGAGGCTTCTGTATATTGTTCTGTTATAGGAAAAAATAGGGTCATTGGCTAATAAGAAACACACAAAAAAACCCAAAAGTCTGTACCCTATTGCTTCCTTGGGGAACCACTGTAGGTTTTGTTTTTTCTTGCTGGGGGTGGGGGGGGGGTAGTGTCATTTGTTTATTTTGATTTTAGCAGAGGAGACAGATGTGGTCAGATCTATTTTCAAAGAAATGAAGACAATTCTATGGCTTCTCAGCCCTTCCTCACAGCCACAGTACAGGAAGCAGGAAGCCCACTGCCCACTAAAGTGGAGGCTGTTCCTCTGGGTCCTGAGCTCGGGACTGGTCCTCTTGGCCCTGCTGGGTGCTCCCAAGGGAAGACAACAGTGGCAGATAATGTGGCTTCTCTCTGGTTCCAGGAGCCAAAGGAAATGTCAGTTGCTTCTGGGACGGAACATGACCTCCTTTGAGACAGGGAGCATGACGCCAGTGCGCTCAAACTACCATCGCAACCAACCCCTTCTGCTCCCTGGGAAAGAGACAACTCTGAGGACAGCCTTGTGGAGTGGAAAGATCCCAGTCTTTGAAATAATGCAGACGTGGGTTTGAATCCTGATGTGGCCACTTATTAGCCCTGTGATCTTGGCCAACTCACTCCAATATTCCGAGCCTGAGTGCCCTCATCTGTAATGATAATAATTCTTGTTTACACCTACCTCACTTACCAGTGATTAAGATGCATTACAAAGCCATAGCCCAAGAAGCAGCACAGGACAAAGCAAACGGAAGAAAGCCGGAAATCCTGAAGCAGATCTAGGAATATAGGAGAGCCTCACATGCGAGGGAAGTTAACACCAAGTATCTGTGGACAAAGGATGGAATATTTAGTAAATGCTGCTGGGGAGACTGGCTTCTATCTGGACAAAAATAAAGTCATATGTATGTGTGTCTTCAGTTATCTTTGGTTGATTAAGACCTAAATGTGA